>NC_134408.1:25358353-25675853 GCF_038048845.1 Mixophyes fleayi
TAAATTCCGTTGGTCTAATGGTTTATAGACCCTATTATAGGCTCTATATTTAGGTGGATTCCTAATAAGAGGAGATCTAGATACATTCAATCGGTGAGATCTCTTCTTTGGTGTATGATTGGATCTGCCATGTATATTAGGTGTTGCAACTAGTTTCTTGTTTTGAGATTGTGCATATATGTGAGAATGTGATTCTCTATTTGTTGGTAATACATGATAACCATATTCTAGATCTTTGAGATCCCTCTGAAATTTCTTTCTTTTTAGGGCAATAATATCCTCTTCGATGCTTTGGATTTTAGTCGAGGTCAAACTTTCTAGATTTTTAAAATCTTCCAGATGTTCTATGGGTTTAAGTTTTTCCCGTATGAGGTTCAGTTCCTCATCAATCTTGAGGAGGGACGAAGTTCTATTTTCAATGATGAGACTCATCAATGAGTGAGAACATGTATCCAATATACTGTTCCATTTGTTTAGGAAATCCTTATCCTCTGGGATAAAAGTGGGGGCCTTTTTAATTCTAAGGCCTCTAGGAATGATATTGTGTTCTATGTATTTAGTGAGGGTGGTGGATTCCCACCAATACTTAGTTTCTAAAGTGCGAAGTTTCTCATATCTGATATAATAGGAACAAAAATTATCATCCTCGACTTGTGGTGTTAGTACCCTCTCTTGTCTCGAAAAGATATCGTCCACCCTAACAAGCCTATTATTCCTAATGATATGTATCATTCCTACAAATGTGGATGGAGGATGCTGCTAGCCTTAATCTAGGGGTATAACAGAATGGTTGAAAAAGAGGGATAGGCTGCGCTTCCTCCAAATATATGAAGCAGCCAAATGCGAACCTGAGAGTGTGTGGGGGACCCCTAAACTCCCAACAATGTTAGATACGTATAAAAATAGTCAGGTTCTGGGCGCTTGTAAAGGAAAGATATATCAATTTAATATGGATAGGTCCACAATACGCTCCGGCCGGAACGAGACAGCTTAGATGTGTTAAACAATTAACATGCATCAATTGACACTGCCGAAAACAATGATAATGGTAAAAAACACTATAAACTCAGTGTGATTGAAAATATGGTTAGAGTGCACTTGCAAGCTACTAAATATGAAATGACAATTGGTATGAACCGCAAAAAGGGAATGTAAGGAAATATAATGTCCAGAGTTGTAAAATAAAATGTTGGTGATGATGAAAAATGCAAGCAAAAATGAAATTGGTAGCCGTTACTCACATGAAGCAGGGATGTCTGGCTGTCTATAATGCAGACAGGCACTTAGTAGCGGTCCCAGAGTCTGTGCTGATGAGGTTAGATATAACGTTGATTTCAATGATAAAAAGCACCCAGCAGAATGCCAATTATTAAAACAAGAATGAGGAAGAAAGTTCTTCTAGTTCCTAAAGGGAAATCCTCTCCTTGTTGAAAGAAAAAATGATCCCGCTCAAATAGCGTGTGCACGCTGCGGGATATCTTCGTGTTGAGATTAAATGTATGGATATCAAAATGCCTCCAATGATGGACAGGTACCCAGCAGAATATAGGTGGTGATGATCCAAATGTAGTCCTCCTAATCCCCAACGTAGTCTCTCTCTTTCTCATAAAGTTGAGGCTAAACAGGGGAAGCGGTAGTGCCGCTACGGATGAGCGCATACACGCTACAGGCTGGTCTCCGATGTGGATGTCTGTATATGGTAATGTAAGATGCTAGCATGCTAGTAAGTTGAATAAAACTGAGTTGAGGGACAGTCTCCAACGCGTTTCGCCCGGTGGCAATGGCCAGTGGGCTTCCTCAGGGATAGTAATGTCCAACTGGTCTTCCTAGCCAGTTTTTAAAGAGATCCGGATGTGCCAATCAGCCAAGAGGCAATGGAGTAATTAAGTAATTAGTGAATAAATCTGAGTACTGGTGATTGCACAACAATCCAACAGGCATGATGGAAAAAAACAAAAGAAAACGATAGTGCACTAGTTGCAAAACAAAAAAGAGCATGTTTGAACATATATAGAAAAATATATATAAATAGATCTGGTTGCATAAATATTAATTGGAAATTGAAAATTATTGGGGGATCCCACTCAGAAGTATAAAGCAGAACTCACTGTACTTCACTGTACTTCTCAATAGAGCTCTCCAACAAGGTATTTTGACCAAAGCAGAACATCAGTTTCTAAGCACTCAACATCCACGACTACCGGTTATATACTGTATACCCAAAATCCACAAATCCATCACTCACCCACCTGGCCGACCAATCATATCTGGGATTGATTCACTTACTACACACCTCTCTAGTTACATTGACACTTTTTTACAACCCGCAGTTATCACACAGAGGAGTTACCTCCGTGATACTGGTCATGTCTTACAGATTTTACAAAATATAATTTGGCAAACTGGATATTTACTTATGACATGTGACGTCTGTTCACTCTATACCATCATTGACCATGAGACAGGCTGTGAGCATGTCCAGCATATTCTCACAACAGAAACAAGTATCCCGACTGATCAGATACAGTTTATCATGCAAGCTATTGAATTTACATTACATCACAACTATTTTTGGTTCAATGGAGGATACTATGAGCAGGTTCGTGGGACTGCGATGGGCGCGAAGTTCGCGCCCAGTTACGCGAACCTGTTCATGGCCCATTGGGAAAATCTTACCATTTGGCATAACAACCCATATAGTTCACACATTCTTGGATGGTACAGATACATAGACGATGTGCTATGTATATGGACCGGTAATGTGGACACACTCCAAGAATTTCTTAAATATCTAAATACGAACGATCTCAACCTCAAATTTACCGCTCAGTTTAGTGATACCAGAGTTGAGTTTTTAGATTTGGACATTTCTATCGTCGACAATTGTATACAAACTAAAACTTATCTGAAACCTGTAGATTGTAATTCGTACATCCCAGCATCTAGTGGACATTTGAAGAGATGGCTCACTAATATACCAAAAGGACAGTTCTCTCGAATCAGACGGAATTGCTCTAATCTGGCACTATATGAGGAACAATCTGAGGTTTTGAAGACTAGATTCCTTGAAAGAGAGTATAATGATGTTGAAATACATAAAGCATTCGAACAAGTTAGAGACACGGACAGAGCCACCTTACTTCCATCAAAAGTAAATAAGGACATTTCAAATCCTTTACCACCGGCCCTCATCACAAAATACAATTCCAATCATAAAGAACTTGAAAGAATTGTAAGGAAGCATTGGCACATATTACGCATGGATGAGCATCTGAAGGACATCCTTCCCGGACATCCAAGGATCATTTATAGAAAATCAGATTCGCTTAACACTAAGCTCGTCAAGTGCTGCATTCCAAAAACAACTGCAGAAAAAGGCCAACAGAGTTGGCTGGAAGAGAAAAGTGGGGGCTTTTATTATTGCAATAGGTGCCATGCTTGCAAAACTATTAATCATAAGGGAACAAAGCCCATCACCAACTTCCACTCTCATACAACAGGTGACTCCTTTCAGATCAAAACCAAAATCACCTGTGATACTATGGGTGTGGTTTATCTGTTGGAGTGCCCGTGTGGACTACAATATGTAGGGCGCACTATCCGGAAACTTCATGTTAGAATTTCAGAGCACCTTCGCAACATCACCAATCAGTTAGATAATCATACCGTATCATCTCATTTTCTTAAACATCATAACCACGACCACACTAAACTTCAGTTTTTAGGAATATGTAAAGTTCATAAACCTTGGAGAGGTGGAGATTTCATTTCCCTCATTTCAAAAGAAGAGGCGAGATGGATTTTTAATCTTAAAACCCTGATCCCAAAAGGATTGAATGTGGATTTTGACCTGGGTTATTTTCTCCACTCATAATGTATCCACTATATTTATCCTTATACACATTGATACAATGGGAATAATATGCTAGCTATACCATATTCCCACTTTATTTTTATTTTTATACTTCTATTTTTTTTTTTTTTTTTTTTTTTTTTTATTTATTTATTTATTTTTTTATTTCATTTATTTATTTATTTTTATAATTTTTTTTTTTTTTTTTTATTATTATTATTTTTTTTATTATTATTATTTTTATATATATATATATTTTTTATTATTTTTATTTTTTTTTTATTATTATTATTTTATTTTATATTTTATTTTTATATTTATATTTTTTTTTTTTTTTTTTTTTTTTTTTTTTTTTTTTTAATTTTATTTTATTTTATTTATTTATTTATATTTTTTTTTATTTTTTTTTTTTTTTATTTTTATTTTTATTTTTATTTTTATTTTTATTTTTATTTATTTTTATTTTTATTTTTTTTTATTTATTTTTTTTTATTTATTTTTGTTCATTTCATATATATACCATGTACATCACCAATTAATATTTATGCAACCAGATCTATTTATATATATTTTTCTATATATGTTCAAACATGCTCTTTTTTGTTTTGCAACTAGTGCACTATCGTTTTCTTTTGTTTTTTTCCATCATGCCTGTTGGATTGTTGTGCAATCACCAGTACTCAGATTTATTCACTAATTACTTAATTACTCCATTGCCTCTTGGCTGATTGGCACATCCGGATCTCTTTAAAAACTGGCTAGGAAGACCAGTTGGACATTACTATCCCTGAGGAAGCCCACTGGCCATTGCCACCGGGCGAAACGCGTTGGAGACTGTCCCTCAACTCAGTTTTATTCAACTTACTAGCATGCTAGCATCTTACATTACCATATACAGACATCCACATCGGAGACCAGCCTGTAGCGTGTATGCGCTCATCCGTAGCGGCACTACCGCTTCCCCTGTTTAGCCTCAACTTTATGAGAAAGAGAGAGACTACGTTGGGGATTAGGAGGACTACATTTGGATCATCACCACCTATATTCTGCTGGGTACCTGTCCATCATTGGAGGCATTTTGATATCCATACATTTAATCTCAACACGAAGATATCCCGCAGCGTGCACACGCTATTTGAGCGGGATCATTTTTTCTTTCAACAAGGAGAGGATTTCCCTTTAGGAACTAGAAGAACTTTCTTCCTCATTCTTGTTTTAATAATTGGCATTCTGCTGGGTGCTTTTTATCATTGAAATCAACGTTATATCTAACCTCATCAGCACAGACTCTGGGACCGCTACTAAGTGCCTGTCTGCATTATAGACAGCCAGACATCCCTGCTTCATGTGAGTAACGGCTACCAATTTCATTTTTGCTTGCATTTTTCATCATCACCAACATTTTATTTTACAACTCTGGACATTATATTTCCTTACATTCCCTTTTTGCGGTTCATACCAATTGTCATTTCATATTTAGTAGCTTGCAAGTGCACTCTAACCATATTTTCAATCACACTGAGTTTATAGTGTTTTTTACCATTATCATTGTTTTCGGCAGTGTCAATTGATGCATGTTAATTGTTTAACACATCTAAGCTGTCTCGTTCCGGCCGGAGCGTATTGTGGACCTATCCATATTAAATTGATATATCTTTCCTTTACAAGCGCCCAGAACCTGACTATTTTTATACGTATCTACCGAGACTCCATGTTTATATACGTTATCCTCTTATGTAAGGGTGTTTTGCCGTCTGGCTTATGCATTCCAGTGTAATCACTTTTACAATGGGCCTTTAGCGGGTGTGTGATTTGTTTGTTGAGTAGATAGACAGATCTGCAAAATAATAGACTATTCTTGCCTTTATGTAAATTTATTTTAAAATGCCGGGAAAACATTCTCACTTTGCACTGGAGTGCACAGAGGGTCCGCTCGGTGCACTTCATGTTGTACTCCCTCCCTTTTGCTCTCAGGAGACACCTCCGTAACTACAAGTACGCCTAGGTATGCCCAGGGTCAGAATAATATAAAGAGGCGCAAAGAATCTCTATAAAGAGTGGTAAGGGTGACGGTCACATTAAAGTCCAACTTTCAATAAAAATGAACTTTTCCGCTTTTCACCTATGGCTTGGTTTAGCCTCGTTTGTGACTTAAATTATCATGTGACTGAGGAGACATTGGGTCGACCATTATAAGAGCAGGCAAACACACCATCTTGCTCGGTAAAAATTCTTTTGCCATGGCCATCTACATCTCAAAAGCCATTGAGCAGGTCATGTGACCCATTCCCTGATGTTTACATTATATTAACATTCCTGAACTGTGAGGAAAAAGACCCTTTAAACTTTTAGACTTTAATTTTAAATTGTGAGCTGTCAGAGATTTAAATGACAATATGTATGCATCTATAACTGTCAGACTACCAAATTGTGGTATGGTAATATTAATAGGGGGTTAATTTGTTTGATTGTAAGCTCTTACCACAGTCTTGCGTTAGTTAGGGGATGTAAGCCACTGAATAATCACTTTTAGCCCCACATGTTGACATATTCCTAGTACAGAGTCAGGTTTGAGCCATGGGTCGGTATTGGACATATACTGCCCTATTAGAAAATTGTTCACATATGATTGTTTTTTTAATTTTTGAAGTAGACCTGTCCCCCGTTCACGGGGGAGGCAGCCATTTTGTGGGAGAATGCTGCCTTCAATTCACAATTTTCTCACAATAAATTTTGGAAAAAAGTACAAAACAAAAACAGCTTATATAGTATAGTTGAATGTGTAAAAAAAAAAAAAAAAAAAAATAGAGGATGAAATTAATGGCATAAAAGTATAAATAGTTTCAGTATAGAAATCTATAACACATAGACTTGGCTTACTTTAGATTCAAATATATATTTTATTATTATAAATTAGGAAATAACGCATAATGGGATAAAATCATTTAAAAATTAATTCAACACTACAGACATCTGCATAATGTAATTAAGTACAAATGTACCAATTCTCTACAATTTATGTAGATGTAATCTTCAGGAAGGTACTACTCATACAAAGATACTGTTAATGCAGATATTGTTGCTGTACAGACCAGCCCGGCGGTTCCCAAACTGTGCGCCGCGGCTCCCAGCGGTGCCGCGGGCCAGACCTATAAAGAAGAAAGAAAACAGGAACTTACCAATCTGCCGGGCACCGGGACCCAGCAGCCTCCTCTCTCCCGCAGCTGTCACTGAATATCAACGTCAGTGACAGCTGCGGGAGATAGGAGGCTGCTGGGTCCCGGCGCCCGGCGGATTGGTAAGTTCCTGTTTTCTTTCTTCTTTCTGTGGCTGGCGCCTGGCGCGGGGAAGAGTGTGAGAGGGATCGTAGCAGAGGAGGGGGACAGAATGATGGCAGTGGAGGAGGACAGAATGATGGCAAAGGAGGAGGGGGACAGAATGATGGCAAAGGAGGGGGACAGAATGATGGCAGAGGAGGAGGGGGACAGAATGATGGCAGTGGAGGAGGGGGACAGAATGATGGCAAAGGAGGGGGACAGAATGATGGCAGAGGAGGAGGGGGACAGAATGATGGCAGAGGAGGGGGACAGAATGATGGCAAAGGAGGGGGACAGAGGGCAGAGGAGGGGGACAGATGGCAGAGGAGGGGGACAGAATGATGGCAGAGGAGGGGGGCAGAGGAGGAGGACAGAGGGCAGAGGAGGGGGACAGCGTGAGAGAGGGCATAGGAGGGGGACAGCGTTAGAGAGGGCAGTGTGCCTGGATGCAGAGGGGCATTTTTGCATACAACTAAATAAGTATTTCTGTCGTGACCTAAATACTTATTACAATTTTTTGACCCAACTACTTCTAAAACAGGACTGCTCAGTAATTATTTTGGAGGGGTGCCTTGAAAAAATTTGTAGACTCTAAGGGTGCCGCGAACTGAAAAAGTTTGGGAACCACTGGACCAGCCCATTCATATGTGTTTAGGCACAATTACAGTCCCAACAACTGAAAGGAGGGTTACAGTTCACACCCATACATCTATATTTGTGAATAATGTTTAGGTTTTTGTATCCTTTACTGAAACACTTTTTATGGGTAAAATTTTGGCATGAAATATTTTGCATTGACCTCATAATAAGCAGGCTGGAAACCTCACTGGTCAGCTATAGAGGCTGAGCTATAAAAGAGATAATATGATAAACCTATGTATATTCAACAATTGACACAAGCAGTAGTCCATATGTAATGTTTCGTTGTTTTTAAACCAGAGTAATCAATAAGACAGAGAAGTGCAATAAATAAGAGGAGATATTGACCCCCACTCATCTCTGATGTACCTGAGACAGCACCATCCATCCACACTGCAGAGAGAGTGGTGAAACCCCCAGAATATACTTCCATGCTCGTCCCTGATGTTGGACGGGAGGATAAGGGAACTGCTGAAGGCCTCATAGGGAAAATTATATAAACTATAATTGCTCACTTATATTACACAGAAGAGGGACTATAATTTAGAAAGGAATGTCGCCATCTGGTGGTAACAAGATCACAAATACATAAATCTCAAAAAACACTATTGATAAAGAAGACCAACATAACTTCAAGTAAAGAAGATGAGAGGAGAAACAGGAGAAGGCACGGTAGTGACCCCTAATCTGTCCTGGAAACAAGCGTCATGAAGATCTCCCAGGGTCACTACTAACCTAAACAGTAACTTGCCTGCTACTGGAGGATAATCTTGCCAAACATACACATAATCTTGTCCCAATCCTGTTTGTCTCTCCCCCATGCTTCACCTTTAACTCCTCCATCCCTACTCTGTGCCACCCACCCCTCTCAAACCTTTTATCTTAACAGCAAATACTCTGGAAACAATGGAGAAGCCCCAGCTAGATCTAATATCAGCATAGCAGCAACTGGGGCGATTTCTTAATCAAGTAATCTTCCATAACATTTAAGCATCATTCCAGACCTTCCATGAACCCATTATATAAGCAACGTTCTTTTAATTTACTTACCACTCCTACTGTCATATATATGTTTACATTGTTTTGTATCAGTATATATTTCTCTGTTTTTGCTCTTGCCTCACCACTACTCAAGCTTGTTGTTCTTAAATAGGCAGATCTCCTCACTGCCTGGTAATAATCATCATCATCATCATCAGCTATTTATATAGCGCCACCAATTCTGCAGCGCTGTACAGAGAATATTTGTGTGTCACATCAGTCCCTGCCCCATAGGAGCTTACAGTCTAAATTCTCTCACACACTCACAAAGACTGGGGTTAATTTTGTCAGCAGCCAATTAATCTACAATTATGTTTTGGCTGGCACTTTGTCCTTTCTTCTCTCCTCTCTCCCCCTCGCTCCTATCCAAGTAGATTCATGTTGGTATAAGACTAAACTTCTCAAGATTTACTCTTACAAAAGTAATTTCTCTAGCGGATATTAAGAGTCTAGTTATTTGATCTACTCTTTCGTGTTTTATATTTCTCAAGGGGAAATAGAAGTGTTCTAACCTATTAGTTAGTCTTAGAAATACTTATACAGTTGGTGACCCGTCTTTACTCTTTTTCTTTGTGTGATGAACAAATACGTTTCCAAATATGTGACCACGAGATCTATGCCAAGGGCAAATCTGGGCAACTTGGGTAAACAAATAGAACCAAAAACATAGTCCTTCCTCCCCACTTTCTTCTCAGAGCTCATCCGCTGATACGGGCAAGAATCCAGTGTGATGACTCTCATCTCTGATCCACGTAAAAGAAGTACCACCATATTTAATGTTATTACCATATATAAAATGATTATCATTATTACCCTATCTAAGGGTAATATATTTCTTACAGGTTAATGTGACATAGGAATAGGATGAGGCACAGATCAATACACATATATCCATTGGGTCTTATTTGGATCCATGCGCTATATAGGACCGCTCTTGGTAGAGCTGCGCCGTGATGTCACGGCGCAGTGCGCCTTGCAAGATCGCACAACCTGAGAGTCTCGCAACGCCATGGCAGACACTGGGAGTCAATGAAATAAAGGACACAAGCAAATGAACAAATAAATAAGAGACATGGGGGTATATTTACTAAACTGCAGGTTTGAAAAAGTGGAGATGCTGCCTACGGCAACCAATCAGACGCTAGCTGTTATTTTGTAGAATGCACTAAATAAATGACAGCTACAATCTGATTGGTTGCTATAGGCAACATCTCTACCTTTCTCAAACCCGCAGTTTAGTAAATCTAGCCCGTGGGGTACAAACCACAATTTTAGTAGACAAGGGGAGCAATCAATGGGAGCCAGATAAGAGACGGAAAAAGGGAGTAAGTAATTGGAGGTAAACGGGGGATTGACAATTGAAGCAAACAGGTGGAGGCTGAAGAGGGGGCTGACAGAAGACAGTAATACAGAGGACTACGGTACAGATCAAGGAGAATAAATTGAGAAACTGCAAAACCCCAGCCACATTGAGAAAGAAAGGTTCCCAATCCCACTAACCAATTATCCCTTCATAAATCTCTGTAACAAGGCTGTATATAGGAAACAGAAGAGTCATATTTCTTAAAAACATATATACAAAATTTTATTAAAACTAATTTTCCTTCAAACACAAATTTACAAGAAAAAAAAAAATATTGTCCTTTTCCTGGACAGTTTTCTGCTAAACTTCTACTAACCAGCACAAAACAAAATGGGTAATCCCCTCTATCCATGACAGTCTTATTAGATCTCTCCAGCAATTCAGAACATTTTGTCATTGCTTTGCAGACTTACGCTTTACAGCTGGTGTTCAAATGCATTTGAACGGAATTATATGTAAGGTAATAGTGTTGGTGAACTGGCTGTGGTAGAGCAGCTCTCTTAATTGTCATTGAGCGCCCTATGACTTTCTACATTTATTAGATACTTAGCGTCTGGGATACTATATTTGTATTAGATTTTTTTCTATGCTTCCATTTGTTTTGGATGCATTGTAAACATATTTTTGAAGGAATGTCCTTATATAGGTAGACCCCCTGATTTACATGACTATGTACCTTATAGACCAGTGTTGGCTAACCTGTGACACTCCAGGTGTTTGTGCAACTACAAGTCCCAGCATACCCTTCCAGCAATAAGCTGCTATATATTGGCAAAGCATGCTGGGACTTGTAGTTTCACAACACCTGGAGTGTCACAGGTTAGCCAACACTGTTATAGGGGCTTATTCAATAAAATGCACACACATATGCTGTGACCCATACCAGACATTGCGGTCATGTTCAAAACTGCAACAGAAAAAGAACAGCTAGAATCACATGGGTTGCTGTGTAATATGTGCACATTGCACCGTTTTATGAAATAAGCACCACAGAATAGTTAATTTACCTCATGACTGGTTGTAGTTTTATAAGAGCTAAGCATGCTGGGGGATGTAGTTCATACAACCCCCAGCCGGAGAGTTATATCCCTGGTAATGTGGCCTTATCGTCTGACATCGCTAACATCATCAACATCATCCTAACATTCTTTTAAAACATTGTGTTTTAAAAGAATGAACTTTCACATTTATTAAATTAGAAAAACATGTATAGATTGTATAAAGCACTTTATAGTATAAAAAGGTCTATTAAGTGATTTTCATTAAATGCTATACAGTCTTCATAATCAACACTGTGAAATATTTTTTCTCTAATTTAATATATTGCAAAATTGAGATGATGTTTAATTTTACACAATAGTTATTTTTTTTCTGGGCTGTTCAAATGCTGGAGCTTTCCGTGGCTATTATGTGATCCCGTTTCCTTGGTGCCTATAGTTTATGATTTTATTTTTATTGACAAAGATAATACACACTCAATGATAATATTGGACAGCGCTGTACCGGGGTTATTACAATATTGTTCTGCGGTTTTCATTCGATAGCTTTGGAGTTGCAGACGGAAACCTGGTGCAGTTTTGCAGCAAAAGCACCAACAGGGAAGCTTCCAAAATGCAATGGTTCCTTACGAGCGCACGTGTTTCTGCTTCCATTTCAAAGTGCACGTTCACGCCTCAGTGTTTGGAAACACCCCTGTAAAGTCTGTGCTTTGGGTTTGCAAGTTGGCCGAATTGGAAACAGTCAAAACATTGCATTAAAGTCTAACCTACAGCCGCTTCAGGACTAATATTTTTGCTTCATGAAATGAATCATGAGAGGGGGGCAATAGGGGACTTTATTACGTCTCACTTTTGTATGTTTGTAGCGTTTTATTACACTGGTGAAAGTGCACTAAAATGTGCTTTTATGCAGAAGAGAAACTGGAAGCTGCATAATGCATCCCATTATAGTTTTGGGATAAAACACGATCTGCGGCATCTCAGAGGTACATCGGGTCCTTTGTAGGAATGTGTAGACTCCGCGTTCAACTTTATTGCAAATCTATGAGCACTCTTATGCCAAATCCACATTCAGTAAGGAATGCTCCGATATTCCCAATTCCACCCATCTGATCTTCTAACAGACCTAGAAAGTCTTAAAAATAAATGTTCCACTGTGCATTAATAGCAACTGCAGCTTAGATAAGTCACATTTCGTAATGCTGAAGACATACTGTATATGTAAGAATATCCATGAACTTGGAACAGCAATTTCCAGATCCCTGTGGGAAAAACAATATTCTTCTTTGTAACACAGAACATAGAGACATCACTATGATGTGAAGTTTTCTGAGTCTGTTTTTTTTATTTTGGGTGCCAAATATGCCAGAAAAATGTTAGGACCCTATCCCCAAATATCCCGTCAATGCAGGTGTATCAGGGATCTAAATTCTAGACTTACTTTTGGTAAGAATCATGTCCTAATAAACCTAAGACTTATCAGAAGCCGCTGAGAAAATGACCTGGAAACTCTAAACCATCTTGATCTGTTCATGTAAAAATATTCTAATATTATTTAGCTACTGCAGTTATTTTTTAGCAAGAATTGTTTTTCTGAACCTTCCACTACAGTTTGTAAGCGGTTTTCAATCAGAGGTTGAAAAAAAAAACCAAAACCTCAACTCAGAGGTTGAAGAAAGCAACTTCCGAAGACATCATAGAACATGTGCTAAAGTCAAGGTGGAAGAAATACTGTAATGTGAGGCCAGGACAGCTGTATCCCGCTTTCCAGTATAGAGTAGTACCGATAAATGTGAATGTCACAAAAATATTTTTTCTTATAGAAACAATTGCATCGCTCTACTCCATAACTGCACCAATTTCGCAGAGTCTCCATATTCTGGTAAGAATCCTCATCTCTTGTATTAGAGTGGGCCGAACACTTCCCTGGCAGGAGAAAAGTGTTCACTGCATTGCGAAAGATAGAGACCGCTCAGACACCTTCAATTGCAGCATGATGTTCGTCTATGAAGCTTGCATCTAATAGACAGGGCTTGTGTCCTGGCTGAACCTGTTATATGTCCCACTTCTGTAGTCCATTCTTTCCTCTACTGTTTGCACTCTGCTCATCAGTATTCGGTTGTCAGCTCTGTGTGTGGATTCATTTCAATACTGGTGTAATTCTGAGGGCTCCTGCAGGACAAATGTGAAAATATTAATGTAGTATCAGAGGTGGCCAGGTAAGGGAGGAGGCCAAACTCTTCTTTTCAGTCAGGGTCAGTTCAGATAAAACTCTACAGCTGACACAGCAAATTATGGTTTAGGCTGAGCTGTCAGCTGAGTATGTCAGTTTCCATCATATCCAGTAGGTGTCTACCGGCACACTGTTAGATTATTGAATAGCCATTGCTATTCATCAGAGTGTCGGGGGGGTTCTGGCATGCTGATTGGTGTATGTCTAGCTTTATGAACCAATCAGAGGTCTGGTAGCTGTATACTGGATATAATGGATCACTGCATAGCCAAACTGTGAGACAGTAGAGATTTGGGTGAGTAGTATAGTGGTTATTAGTATGCATTGTGTTTTGCATAGAATTCACTTGAATGCTGTTCTTAATTTAAAGTCTGGGCTCTCCAAAACATTGCTGCACATCAGGCAACACAGTTTATGGTGCTGCCGAGTGTAGTCAAACCTGCTTTTTGTGTATATAAACAGTGATCGTAGAGGAAATTTAGAAGTGGCGGTATGTAAAATGTACTGGGAATGTAAGTAACTGGAATGTAATAGTGTTACAATGAAGGCAGTAGGAGAAGTAGCGGTATGGCATGACACAGTGCACACCCCCATTTCCAGAAGAAAATTAAAATATATATATATATATATATATATATATATATATATATATATATATATATGATATTTATTATATATATATATCTATATATCATATATATGTACTTCTCAACTGTCCTAATTTTGTGAAATAGGGACAGAGCTTATTTTGTCCTGATTTTGTGATTCTAAATGTTGAGAGGTATGTTGGATGTATTTGATATCACTGATTCCTGGTGAAATGTGTCTCAGTGATGTTACTAATTTCTGAGGAAGAAATGTAGGCAACAAATGTACACTTTAGTTATCTCACTGTGTATAACTTAAGTTTATTTATTAATTAAAGCCCTGAAGATATATTTAAGATAAAACTGCCATTTATGTTTGATTTCTGTTCCAATGTACCTTTTCCGCAGGTAGAGTATAAATCCAAGTGCTCCGCCTATCACCAGCAGCAACAGCAGCACCAGAAGGGAGACCTGCCACGCCCTGAAGGCTCCTGTCAGAACACAGACAGCACAGGTGACTAACAATCAGACGATACTATGGGGAGGTCATTTACAAACAGGATAAAATGTGCCCAGCAGAACATTTCATTGCACAAATGAACCTACCTGCACTCCTAGTACACTCCTGGCCAGCCTGCGGCTCTACAGGTGTTGTGAAACTACAAGCCCCAGCATGCTTTGCCAGGAGATAGCCAGACGATTGCTGGCAGGGCATGCTGGGACTTGTAGTTTCACAACACCTGGAGAGCCACAGGTTGGCCATTCCTGTCCTTATCTATGCATAGGTGTACACACACATTTAGCCAAATTTATGTCTTTAATTAATCAGGAGTGTGATTAATGTTCATGAAGCTGGACTAACATTCACACGGCACTGCACATAACATATTTTCTGTATAGAGAAGCTACCATACAAGTAGGAAAGGAAGTTGTGTGTGTGTTCCTTCAGTGCTAAACATGGCAGACTCCTATGTGAATGGAGGCCATCTTGGACGAGGCCAGGTCTGTGGTGTCTGACCAGTGTGCTAGAGAACCTGTCTGAGCTTCCCTCTTAACGCTGCATATTATTGAGGTGTCTTTTGGACGCATAGTCATGGATATAGTTGGTGTACTGGAAAAACTGGTGACTAGCTATCAATATATTCTGGTTGACGTAGAGACTGTGCCCTTGGGGAACAAAGCTTCATGTCTAGTAATACCCATGGAGATCTCAATGGATCAGGAGACCCCCTTCTAGTCCAAGATTCTGATAAATCTCTGTCAAGATGTTGAGGGTGAAAACCAGTGGTGGGATTCTGCCGGTTCGCCAGAACCGATACCTAATTTTAAGGTCAGTTCCGCGAACCGGTGACTCCAGACTCCACCCTCTTTGTTGGAAAAAGTAAAAAAAACAGAAAAAAAACCAGTTTGCGGCGCCGGCACTCCTCCTCCCTGCTTCATCTGCACTGAATGTCAAGCGTGATGACATCACGCCCGCCATTCAGTGAGGAGCGGTGCAGAGAGGAGTTAGCAAGCAAGAAGACAAGAAGAGAAGAAAAGAGAAGAAAGAAGCCGATACAGAAGGTGAAGTGAGAGTGTGAATGATTGAACAGTTTGCTGCTGTGGTCTTTAAAAAAAAAATGTCTTGGTCTACAATTGTGTGCAAGATTTTAAATTTAAGTAAAAAATGACTGTATAGCCAAATCTAGGTTGGCTTTGTCCTCCTCCACTCCTCTATGTGATTTTTACATTTGCTGTACTGAAAAAAAAAATGACAAAAGCTAAATGACTGTTTCTGCCTTTGTGAAAGCCAATTCATAGGTCAAAAGGGCCTCTAGATAAGGGGGGGATTGGTTCATGATATCATCCATCACTTGTGGCCGCTCTCTCCTTTGGAATGTCCTTTTAATAGCCAAGGATTGGATGTCTTCCTTTGGCACCATATTGTAATCGTGCCAAGAGTGAAAAGACAGAGGTCGTCGGGGACTTAAGCCAAATAAAAGACCAGCTTGCATATCAAAGGTCAAACATGAAAATGCCATAAGGGGTAGATAGTATGTGATCTTCAGATATGTTGAGCAACACATTACACGATGTTCTATGCATGCTTAAGAATCATGGGCATGAGAAAACCTACAGAGCCACAGGTTGCATAATACAGTAGTGTGGAACATGAATAGAGAGGCACATTGAACAATTTTAGTGGCACAATAAAAAGTATTGCAGGTTGCGTACAGTTGCCATGCTTTGACTTCTCTTCCCCATAATCCATCTATGTTTCCAAAGCTGTCTTGTCAATCTTTCTAAGGTGTGCTAATAATCCTCTAACAAAATAATATCTTAGGGTATGATCTAAAGGTAGGGGATATAGGTCACATGAATGGTGATGGGCAAGACTCGAAAGGACTGAAAAAAAGAGAGCTGACAGACAACTCCTTATGCGTGCTCATATTCTATACAGAGGGGTAACATAAAACTATTTGTACCCTGTGCCATACACAACAAGGTCATTTTGAGGTTACATCAAGGTTATTAACAGCACACAGCGGGGGCAGGGGTGATTCTTGTCTCCTGACGCTCAGTATAAAACACAGCCGAAATCCCCGGGTAAGAAGTTCCCACCTGACTAATATGCGGTTACCCAGACTGTAGTACAAATTATAGATTTTTAAAAATTGCATGACAGGTACACTTAAAAACTTGGGACTTGGAGGCCTTAAAAAAGTGCAAGATTTCAGGTGGGCACATTAGAAATCTAAAAGTTATAGTACAATGGAAACTGTCATAGGGGCAGACACATTGTTTTCTTAGATAGAAATCCACCCTTTTGTCACATTCCACATCACAGGGTATTTATAAGCATGTACCTAATATACGCGGTTATAATACATATTAATCATGCCCTAGTAGGGGACTAGACTACATTATGCAATATACGAATGGTTTAAATATGTATTATATCCTGTGTCCATAAGTGACCCTGCAGTTTGTTGGGGTGATTGAAGGCACCTGTTATTCTACACTAAATGTGCCAGCAAGACGCCCTTGCAATGTATGCAAGGTTGTGCAGCAACTATATATTGTGTCTGTACCTGTTCACCCACTGCCACACTCTTATCTCAACTAGCTGTATTTAGATTCTGTATAAATCACACAGTAAAAGGCAAGAGCTAGGATATACAATGGGCCAAATGTAAACTGAATTAGTCTCACAGGCCAACATAGGGCTGCAAATAACAGCAGGACTCCCGGAAGAGTAGGCAAACCTCCTGCATTCGCCGAAATTCACGGCATTGAATGTGAGGACGGGGCTTAATTACACAATTAAGCCCCGTCCTCACATTCAATGCCGTGAATTTTGGCAATTAATAGCGAGGGCGGGGCTATGGTGACGCAACAATGTCACCACGCCCCCTCCTCTCCGGATCTCCCAGGGGAGAAATTTTATAAGTTGGCATGTATGCTGTAAATATAGGACAAAGTGATGCAGCTCTGGGCCTAGAGCCCAGGGGTCAATGCAAGCTCCCCAATTGCCCTCATTATGAACCCCTAGTGGGCTGTCACCTACGTGTGTTACCTTGTCTCTTCTCCTGCATTAAACACCCTGTAAAATACCCCAGGGAGCTGTTCTGTAAGGGCTTTTCGTAGCTGGTCAGGTCTGTCATCCATCTCTGTATAAGGTGCTGGTCACTGTACGTGGTCAGGACATTGCCGGAGACGGTCATCTTGTCCTGCATACACATGACGTTCAGGTCTAATGAGAGAGAGAGATGTGAGTCAGATTGTAGAATCACTAAGAGAACAATGGCAGCATTTAAATGATAAACTACAAAGAAGAAATGTTACAGGATGCAGCAGAAGATAGACTATAAATCCAGGACTGACTAATCGCTACTAGAGAGATCACTTGTTCCAATAACAAAAACAGGAAAATATATATCAACTGAACCGTTCTCATCTGCAATCACAGTCTATCATCTAGTACAGTCTGGACACATCGACCTTCCTGACAACCTGGGTTCCTTAATGTAACCCTGTGACATATAAAGTGGACCAAAAATATCACTAACTTAGAAATGATCCTTTATAAGCCAGCTAATGCAATATTGCCTATAATATGACATTGAGACCAGTGTGTTTGAAAGTGTACAGCAGCCTTCACACAGTGGGTGCAGCCATTTTGTCGGCTTATGTCCCAGTGACATCACTGATTTCTCGTGAGCTGATAGGCTGCATTCTTGAATATTGATTCAGTCCACAAAATGGCTACCTCCACCGTGTGTAGACAATGGATACACATTAATTCTGGAAGAATAGTGCTACAGATACTAGTTGTCCAATATGTGAAACTTGGGTAATGGCTGGGAAAGGGGTGTGTGAAATGACCTTCTATATACGATGGGGGTGCAAAACAAGAGCAGCGATTTTCCATGGACCGGCTAAGGGTGGTTTTCAACTCATCCAGTGCAAACTCCTTCATCGTATCCCATTGAGAGCAATCTGCAAGAGGAAATGCAATTATTATGAAGCTGCTTTCTGCATTAGTGGTCAATTAATACGACTTTGTAAGACACACAGTAGCCCCCACCAGTGTCCCCAATTACCCATTGTGGAGCCTTTCACGCAAAGGTCAAGCTGTATTGAGGTCACTATGGAGGGACAAATGTTTTCCGAGCCTGGGCTGGGGTGCTGGACAGTCAGCAGCGGGGTGGAGGATCCCACGGGGGGAGTGCAGCGACTCACAGAAAATACCCTGAAGTAGGATAAAAGCAACGTGTGGGTGTGAAAATACCAAATAGTATTTAGTATGTGTCCACTGACATAATAAGCATTTATTGTCACACAAAAGTGCAACAAGTACCCTCTCTCAGATCCAGGTGTCATTTCACTGGGCTGCCACTATAGGGAGCTCTATCACATTATGAAGAAGTTTGAGCTGTTTTGCTAAACAACCTGACAAGTGAACAAGTAATGCAAATACCGTTCATACATGCTTGTGTCTTTGCGATATAATTTTTACACACAGACCTCATATAGTGACGGGAAAAAATGGTTGCACACAGTGGTGGAAGTGGGGTTGTATACAGTGGTATGTCATACCGCCACTTCTCCTACTGCCTTCATTTTAACACTATCACATTCCAGTCACTTATATATATATATATATATATATATATATATATATATATATATAATGTATCATACTTGCCAACTCTCCCGGAATGTCCGGGAGACTCCCGAAATTCGGTTCAGTCTCCCGGGCTCGTTGGCATTTTTCCCGCATCCTGATTGACGCCATTTTGGAGGGCGGGAGGGGGCGGGACGAGGCCAATCACGTCATTTTGGCCCCGCAACGTAAATTACGTTTTTGCTGGGGGCGGGACCAAAATGACACACCCCCTCCCGCCCTCCAGTCACGCCCCCTCTCCCGGAAACTTGTTTCCGAGAGTTGGCAAGTATGATATATATATATATATATATATATATATACAGTGGTAGAAGTGGGGTGTATACAGTGGTATGTCATACCGCCACTTCTCCTACTGCCCTCATTGTAACACTATCACATTCCATTCAGTTACATTCCCATTCTATTTTTCAGGCCGCCACTTCTAAATTTCCACGTCAGCCACTGGCTGTACAACAATGAAGTATAGCAAATAATGCTCTCACACTCATGTCATGTGTCTATCCTGTCTTCGAACAGACATAAAATATAATGGCAATTTGTATTATAAAGCATTGTATGAGGTAAAAGTTTTAAGAGTTGCCGTGGTAGTTAATACAGTGATCAGAAGGTAGATAACTACCATAATGCTTGTGGATTAGTTGTGACCTGCTGATACTCACGGCTGCTCTCCGTACAAAGTGACAGCGTGTGTATTTAAACCTCTTAGAACGTCTGTGTTTGCGCGACTTTCCCAGGTGTAAATTAATGCATCCAAAAGATCTTTCTGAGTCTGGAACGATCCTATTGGGAATGTCTCAGGTCGCCCTCTATAGAGAGCCAAGGCCTCCGGGGTGCCAAGGTAAGGTCGAGACAGCAGAGGGAGCTTCTGATCTGCGAGTAGAAAGCGATGGGCATCAGACAAGTGCTGCAGTTACAATTTAAGCTTTGACATTAACACAGCAATTGACTTTTGATAGCCTTGAAGTTTTTATTAGCATTTTTGCTTTATTACAGACCTCTGTTCAATATAAAGTTCAATATAAAATGTTGAATTATATAAGGAGAAGCATGAAACAGGGATTTTTCTGTGCAAGCACTAGAAGTTTATTTTCTAGTTTAAGTTTATTTTTCAAACTATATGCAAAGATCATTATGATCAAAATATTATTGGTGACATTTGTTTGTTAAATTGCAAGATAGAAAATCTTTGTAATAGGGGGCTCTTGTTAAATAGACCCCCTAAGAGTGTCTGGATAGGATGTGGTTAACTGAAGAGCTCAGTAACAAATAACTCTCGGTTCTGCTAATATACTATGTGCTGAGTATATAAGTTCAGCCAATGGTCAGCGTTTCAGGCTCAGCAAACGCACTATACATTCCATCTGAGAATGTCTCTGGATCCATCTCCTGGCCGGTGACCAATGCTGTGCTAAGAATAGGACGTTCGCAGGACAGTAAGAATATGTGACCCTTATACCTGATACTGTAACCTTGTAAAATCTCTCTGCTCTTCACTGCATACTGCATGTGTGAGATATTACACTATTACAGCCAAGGTAACTGATTTACAGAGAGATGACTAAACACAAAACATGACATTTTCATATGCGGAACTTGTTCTGCTCCGTCTTTACATTGTTGGTTTATTAAAAAGAAGTGTAATGGAGTATCTCCTTCCTTCTTGTCGGAAACAGCAAAAAAAACAAACCAAAAAACAGATGGTGAGAAGGGTCAAAAAGCTTAAATAGTAAAACTTTACGATGGCATGACTGATCATGGAAATGCTTGAATCCACCAATCTGAGTGTAACCATTACATAGATGTTTGGGAACCATTAAGATTTAGATGTTTGTGTATTGCTCATTTTCTCCTTTCCCATTCTAGAATATTGGAAAATAGAGAAAATCCACATCCAAGACAGAAAGTCAAATAATACAGTTTAGTAATGCCCTCATGAAAGCACAGCTATAATACAAGAGCTAGCTGAACAAGAGCAACTTACCGCCAGCCCCATTGGCGCCGATTAGGTAGAACCCGTTAGCTCCAATTATGCCTTGCAAACCAAACCGATCGTAAACCTTTCCATCTCTATTATACATGACCAAAGTGTGATTCTGAATTTGGCCTCCAGGGGGTCCCTTCAGCTCAATGAAGCTGTATGGTACCAAGTACTCCAGTACCCCAATCTCGCTGATCAGCAACATCATGGGCACGACGGACGCTCCAGGACGGGAAGAGGTTCTGGGAAGACTGGAAGTCACAAATGGAAGCGTGGAAGGAGAGACAGTCTCACAGTCATTCTTTGTAAGAGGGGTAATCTTAGTGATCTGAAAACAGAACACAACGTTGATGCATTGTGATTAGGATAGAAACATTTCTAATGGGGTGTATGTGTCATGATATATTGGTATATTGTGAAGATGCAGTACAGCTTAATTATCTCAGGAATCTTATATATAATCCAAATAATATTGCAATGGCTAAAACATATACATTATTTAAAATAGGGAAGCGAAACCGGTAAAATTAGGTAAATTGACTAATTTAGGTTTTTCGGTGTCTTTTCTCCCCAGCTCATATATTAATTTACAGTGTCTCATAAGTAATTTTAAGAGAACCTGTACACTTTATATTCTATGAATCTTCTAAAGCATCAGAGAATCTGGATAAGTCTTCAAGAGAGAAGCGTTAAAGCTTATAATTGTTTCACTTACTACAAAGGACAGCAATGTTTGGACACCTACCCATTTAGAAAAGCCTACTATGTAAAACCAAAAATAAATGTTAAAATATTTATCCAATAACAATTGACTTGGCTGGGTACACACTGAAGGCTTTTCAGCTGACTATTGGGTCAATCGAGCGATAAACGACCTTTGGGGCCAATACCGCATTAGTGTGTATACTTAAACAATGAGCGATAGTCGTTCCAATGTACCGATTGGCATTTAATTTGATTGTTCAGCAGACCTATAAATCTCCTTCCAATGTCATTCCAATCCTGCAGTCTGTATGCGCTCACGATCAGGATCTCCATAGAGTTTACAGAGTCGCAATCTTTTCAGCTGATGGTTATGACAGTTGAAAAGAACAGATCTGAAGGTAAATCTTTTATAGATTATATAGTGTGTACACATGAATCCGCATGATGATTGTGGCTTTTTTTTTTCTTCAGTCATTGGTACAATCAGTATAGATAACACATTGTTCAGAAAATTCTGCAGTGTGTATCCAGCCTTAGAAGTGGACAATCACCCAACGACGCACACCCAAACACACACACACACACCTCCCCACCAGCATTTTTTTTCATTTTCTCCCAGTGGTCTCATGATACAGACCCCTCAAATAATGGAATCCTTACTCCTTGGTCCTTACAGAATAATAACTCAAGTTAGAGCTGTCTAAGTAGCTTGTCCCGTGCTGAAGTTGTATGGATGGACGCACTTCACTTTATGTGAGTCTGTGTCATGGGAATTATGGAATACCACAATTCTATAAGTAAGTAAAGCATGAATCATCCTAAAACAGCTGGTACCGTACCCTTTTCTTTTGCAATTGGTTGTAAGGAATGGAATCAGGTTTTAGACTACCCATCCTAAATGTTACAGAGCCAGGACAATCTTGTATGATTAAAAATTCACTTTTGTTGTACAAGAAACATTAATTGGTGTTGGCCTGGCTGCCATCTTTTTATGGAGCGATAAAGGAGCTTACACCGTCACCAGCCCAATATTCTAGTGTATGTTGATAGATATAGTGTGCCTTTGAGACAAATCTTGGGCAGGTTTATAATCATCCCACTAAAAGTCAGTAATTCTCAATTGAACAAAGATCTACAATACACGTGCATACACGAAACAGTGGAAATACACCATAGTTCAAACAATGAAGACCAATGACATTATATTATAAGCACCATAAACACTAGCCAACTTCTTTAACCAACAGACAGCCCATCACCCCCCTGGAGAAGTCTATTGTGACGAAACGCGTAGGTTCATTAGTGCGGTTTACTAGATGTTTACATTATTCCGAGGTAGTCCTTGTCTGCCTTCCGTGTCCTTCATAAGGGGTGTGAACATTTAGTGGTAACCAAAAGAGCCTTATCCTAGGATGACTAGGAGCGGACTGCTGTATTACTATCGCTGCAGAAAAGCTATTTATAGTACCTTTTTATGTACATATTTTTAATCTACTCAATGAAAATAAATTTTCTATGAAATACTACACTATCTGTTTTGGTGTACCATTTTAACTTTGAGGTTAAATAGAAATTATTTTGGAAGAAACCTTTGATGTACCAGTGATGCACCTGTGACACGCCTTTAGTGTACCATGGACACACCTTTGGTGTACCATTGATGCACCTGTGACACACCTTTGGTGTACCAGTGATGTACCTGTGACACACCTTTGGTGTACCATGGACACAATACTGAAGAACCACTGACACACCACAATTACCCTAGGCTATCTATTACAATAGGTCTATAACAAGACATTTATCTGGTAGAGGAGTTCCTGTAAGATAGTGGGTACACTATACCAAATGTACTTCGCCATATGGGCACCTCCTTTTACTCTTCACACACCTACTGTAATACACACACATCATGCCAACTCACCTGATAGCTGGAATGGTCCAACGGTGCCAACCCATGGCAACGACTTAGGGACTCATCCTCCTCAATAAATCTTTCATCTTCATGTACAGCATTCTGTGCCGGGGTTAAGACCGTCAAGAGGCCGGAAGCATCGTCCCTTGCTTGTGATACGTACACCACGGCATCCACCAGGCCGTCTGCTGTCACCGGCATGTTGGCCTTGTAGGCTTTCCCCAGACGATAATACAATGCAACTGCATCTGCCCCGTTCTGAATGGTGTTAGCACGTAGCGGAATGTGAGGCTTTGGGGTCATCTTAGCGCTGCCGATCAAGAAGTAGCCATTTATGTCTGTGTAGGCGTCTTGGAGGTTGAGTGCAAAATAGGCCTGATTGTTCTTCCCGTTGTAGAGGACCAACCAGTAGCCGGCCAGGCTGACAGAGCTGTTGCTTGGGTGGTAAAGCTCCACAAATTCGGTGTCCTCAGCTGCACCTGGGTTATTAGGATTCACTTCGCTAATTAGCAGACTGGGGACGTTAGAAGATGTAGAGGTACTTGTAACTGCTGTAGAAATGGAAGTAAGAAATTACCAAAGGTGAGAGTCACTGGTCTGACGGAGCTTACACTTTAAATGAAAAATAAGTGAAGCAATTTCAAATGTGATCATCAGTAAATTTGTCCATAAAATAATATTTTTTTAAATCTTGTGTGCAGTTACAAAAGAATTATTCAACAAGTTAGAAATCATTTTTTTTTTTCTTGCTGGTATTCACAATGGATGAGTAATTTATAACAATCAGAGTGCTCTTATAAGCTGTAATGTGATGTCTGGCTGCACATCGCTCCAAACTAAATCCCCCCCCTTCCCCTTGAATGGGTTTTGTTATTAGCTTTTGTCATGCAGAATGGAAGGGTTGATGGGGTGCATTGTCTAATTAGTAGGTGGGGAAAGGGAAGGGGGGTGGAAATAAGAAATGTTAGGATGAGAAGCGGAGGGGTATAGACAAACAGAAAGGGGGTTTCCTAGTGCCTAGAAACCCCCCTCCAAGCCTGGAGCACTGTATAATTGAGGTTGCTGGACCCTGTCCCCACTTCACACGGCTCTGCTTGAAAAGGGAGAGCTGCGTGCACCTAACAGTAGTGCACGCAGCATTGCCCATGTATATTATAGGGATAGGATGAGTTGGAGAGCAGCCAAACACTGTCTAAAATTATAGCGACGACCCCATGCATGCTGGCCATGCCCACTGGCGGCGTGGTGTGGAAACCCCCCTCTACAAATCCTGTGTTTGCCCCTGTGGGGGGAATTAATGGTTACCATGATACTGTTAACAATAACTCTCCTTTTTAAAAATATAACCTGTTGGTATGATTTTACTTTGTTTCCTCTGGTCAAAAATTGAAAATAAAGAAAATATATAATAAAACCTCTCGGAAATTAAGTAAACAAGTAAAAATCTTGGCATCTGTGCGCAGGGGTGGATCTAGAAAACGACAGGGTGGGCACCTAATACAAATATATTGCTACCAAGAACCCCAAGAGAGAGAGGTATATTTTGCATGGAAGAGACCGTGGAGAGAGGGATGCTGCAAGAGGCAGTGTAGCAGCAGTAGAGAGCCGAGGGGCTGAGAGTACACAGAGTAAAGTGTCAGAGCCCAAAGGAGAAATCGTCCCCGCAGAGGAGAGATGAGCTGCAGTTGAGAGTTACACAGCATGTGTCAGAACTGCACTGAGAAGAAGCTGCCTGCCTGTTAGCATCCATGTGAATGCCCCTGCAGAGAAGGGGTGAACTGCAGTGACGTATGGAGTACTGGAGTGTAAGAGACATGTGAACTATGTTATATTACATCTAGATAACATTTGGGGCAGCACAGTGGCTTAGTGGTTAGCACTTCTGCCTCACAGCACTGGGGTCATAAGTTCAATTCCCAACCATGTGGGTTTCCTCTCGGTGCTCTGGTTTCCTCCCACAATCTCAAAACATACTAGTAGGGTGTGTGTGTGTGTGTGCGTGTGCGTGTTTAGACTGTAAGCCCCAATGGGGCAGGGACTGATGTGAATGAGTTCTCTGTACAGCGCTGCAGAATTAGTGGCGCTATATAAATAAATGATGATGATGAAGAACTGTGCAGGAGGAGTAAGGAGAGATACTTGCAACCATATTCATATTGCTTAATAAGAACTGTGCTGGAGAGAGTAAGGAGCTGTATATATTTCTGTATTGCTGAAACCATTATAATTATTGTGCTAGAAGAGGAGGAGTGTAAATAAAGAGTTCAGTTTGTCATAGAGATGGTCTATCGCCCAAATTATTCTGCACTGCACCACAAAGTGACATTACCTGTGTCCTACTACTTACAAGAAACACCTGCATGTGCAGGGACCCCCTGGTCATTTACACCCATGCCCATCAGCTCGCCAGGGCTGAAGAAGGAGGTGCACTGTGTAACTTCGCACCTCACACTACACACAGCGATAGGGGGTGACATATTGGTATTACGTGTGCAGAAGAAAGCAATTTTATATCATTATTTCACAAGAACCCTTTTCAAGGGAGAGTGTCTGCTTGGGGATAACAGAAAGGATGAAATCTACCTTTACTTTATTCCTTGGCCAGGCCTGTTTTTCCACCCCTAGTCTACCAATACCTACCCCATAGTACCGCCAGGGCTGCAGAGAGAAAACTTGGGCTTGGATTTGCACATAGCCATACAAAAGCTTGTGTTGTGTGTGCAGCCTATGGACGCTAGGTTGCCAGGATTGCAATGTGTGCCGTGGAAAATTTGCCACTGCCAGACCCAGGTACGTAGTACCAGCCCCTCCCATCTTAGCAAAAATGATTACCGGAGCATGCTATCTATTACCTGACTTTGGGAGAATCTTTTCTTGTGCAGTCTGATAAAAATTATGGGTACACGTTTCTAGCCCTAAGAGACAGAACAGGCTGTGCAGCCTTTTTGTGGGTGAACCAATATTCCCCAGAATGCAGTTTGTGCTTCAGTGATGTCACTGGATCCTAGTGAACCGAGAGGCTATATTTACCATATTATTGGTTAAGCCCACAAAATGTCTGCCGCCACTGAGTGTAGGTAACAAGCGTACTTTAAAATGGAGACTACAAAATAGTATTCTAGAGAATCGTATCAGTTTGTACATAGAATTACCCAATTAGTTTCCTGTCAGGAACGCGTGTGTTACACCATAAGCTACTACCTTTAAAAACACATCCTGTTTAAATCATCATGAGAATAGCTTGTTTTCTTTTTATTTTGTGCGGATAAATACAGTAAATAATAGTGAAAAACAATAGATAGTTCTAGGGACATTAAACATTTTTGTGATGAGTCCTTGATGGCAGAATTAGTCAACATGTGCATTGCCAGTTTCTGTGGAACTACAAATCCCAACATGCACTGTGAGCTATTCTGAGATCAACGACGGAGAGCCACAGGCTCTCTAACCCTGCCGTGAAGTACAGAATATGACATTCAAGGCTAGATTTACTAAATGGCGGGTTTGAAGAAGTGGAGATGTTGCCTATAGCAACCATTCAGATTCTAGCTTTCATTTTGTAGAATGCACTAAATAAATGATCGCTAGAATCTGATTGGTTGCTATAGGCAACATCTCCACTTTTTCAAACTCGCCTTTTAGTAAATATACCAATCAGTGTACATATATATATATATATATATATATATATATATATATACCTGTTCACTATTGCACTATTGAGAAGCAAAGCATATAGGTAGCACCTCATCACCTGAAGTTTATATAGATATACATATACATTTTTTATTTTATTTTTCAATTAAGTCAATAATTATTGAATAGACAAACAAATGCCCTAGTTGAATGTACCATACATCCTCTCCCAAAAGAAGACATTTTTATTAAGTGTCTTTTACCTGGAGACAGTGTTGGGCTGGAGGTAGGTTGGGTGCAGGTTGACGTCACTGTAACGTTCTTGTTTCCCACAATTAAAACACTCCCCATTGTCACAAACTGCTGGATATCTATTCCAGTTGATGCATTCTGCCGGCCATGCAAAGTCAGCAATCGGGACTGGCAGGTAAGATTGACATCTATACACAAATAAATTAATTCATACAATTAACATGTTTATAAAAAAGAAAGCTAATGGCAATATTTCCTCAGATCTCTACCAGTACCGTACCATCCATTGTTGGGCCCCCGGGCAGCTCATTGGAATGGCTAGTTTTTATAATGCGGTAAATATTCTGTACTGCAACTACTAGATAAGATATAGCTTATTAGAATTATCAGCCAATCATGATTTTTAGCGTACACATAAATAAATATCAACAATGGGAAAGCCGGCCAACGTTTTTATAATGTCAGTGTATTGACAAGACGGTGTAGAGGTGGTAACTGGATAGTTTTAAAATACAAACACAACAAACCGGAAATCGGCGACTTTGCAGTAAAAATTGAAAGCAGCGATGGATTGTAAAGGCAAGTTTACCTTTACGATCCATTGCCGCTTTAAATTTTTACTGCAAAGTCACCGATTTCCGGCCACTTGCATATATCGCAAGATGATACATTTACCATCAGGAGTATCCAAACTCAGGAGATGGAAGCAGCTGTTAAATTCTTAAAAATTAGCAAAATCGATCACTTTCAAACATAAATAACACAAGCAGCCCAATTTCACCTACTTGCATAAAAACTGCTTCAGGATTTTAAAGTACTGTCTATTGTGGGCCCCTTCTGCCCAGGGGCCCTGGGGCAATGCCCCTGCTGCCACAGCCTAGATATGGTCCTGATCCCTGACCACCCTAATTTCCACCACAAAAAAAAACTTTAAAACATCTAAATCTATTATTATTTATGGGCAATTGTAAATGGATGTTTCCATTTGTGATATAATAACTATAGTATAATATTTACTGTGGTAGCATCCTGCTGACACTGTGATCTAGCTTTAAAATACAATAGATGTGTGCTTTCCACTCATGGAGGAACCAGTCCCTTGATTATACAGTGGGGGGGAGGGGAGGATTAAATACTGTTAAACTGAGTACACACCTGTGCAATCTACTTTAGATTTAATTTCTGTAACGATCATTTCACCAATGATTGAAAGTCCAGATCAACATGCCGATTCATGTGTACACGCCTACACAATTTACTTTCAGATCTGTGATCTTCATCTCTTATAACCATCTGCTGAAAAGATGGTACAGATATCTGCCTACACTGGTGGTCGTGAGTGCATACACACTTCCATATTTGCCCGACATCGTTCCATCGTTGATCGTGAATTTTATGAAGTTTTGACAACCAAATCAACAGATGCAATGTGCTTTGGTGCGATAAAACATGATTGTGGGAGTGTACACACTATTGCAATATCTGACGAAGCGATTGTTTATCGTGTGATCTGCACAATCATTGGTTAAGCATGTACCCGCCTTTAGAGTCTCTCCTCCCCAGTCTTGGAAATACACTTTGGGCTAGATCTACTAAGCTGCGGGTTTGAAAAAGTGGGGATGTTGCCTATAGCAACTAATCAGATTCTAGCTGTCATTTATTTAGTACCTTCTACAAAATGACAGCTAAAGTCTGATTGGTTGCTATAGGTAACATCCCCACTTTTTCAAACCCGCAGCTTAGTAAATATACCCCTTTGACCCTTTTATTAAATTGTCCCTGATTCAACTATCTCTTTATAAATTCCTTTTCAACTTAGCTCTCACCTGTGAAGAAGCTTGTAGATAGATCACACCTGCATAGAGATTGCAATGACTGAACCACAGCAGCCACAAGTTCAGAGAGGAGATCATCTCCTTGCCACAGAGAGCAGTCTGCAATGATAAAGGTGAAAACAATAGGAAAGCATGCAGGATATTCTGGTGATTTATATACTCGTACACTCCGTGTCAATATACACGTCTGCTTGCACAAGTTGGTGTTGCTGTGCATGTGTGGTTTGTGTGTTAATAGACAGTAATTATATTTTACATTATAACTTGGCACTGACAACTAGTTTCAGTTAGATATCAATTTGACGTGTGCTGGCAGAGAATGTGAATATATAGTGTGATAAAGCCAGTGATTTTCCGCAGGCCTCTAAGAGAGACCAACTCCCTAGACACCGGGTGACTTATTCAGCATCAGTCAC
This sequence comes from Mixophyes fleayi, assembly GCF_038048845.1. Lineage (NCBI taxonomy): Eukaryota > Metazoa > Chordata > Amphibia > Anura > Limnodynastidae > Mixophyes > Mixophyes fleayi. Next base: position 25,388,292 of record NC_134408.1, read on the forward strand.
CCTGTTCAAATGAAAAAGACAGGTTTAAATAATTTACACTCCTCCCACAGCCATAACGTGATGAACAAATGACACTCCCACCTTGCCTTTAAAAATGAGTTCTCTGCAGGTGTTCTGTTTGATTACTCTCACTGCAGACACACACTGTCTATTTGCTGTTAGCTGTGGAAAAAGATCCTCCTAAACCACTACAAAATATGTAAGTTAATTCACACTCTATACTATTATTATGTCCTCCAGCTGTTTATCTTTAAACTAGGTGCACTGTTATGCAAATATATAATTATGTTCAGCTGACAGGCTGCAAGGCGAAGCTGCAGACATAATTATATATTTACATAACAGTGCACCTAGTTTAAAGATAAACAGCTGGAGGACAAAATAATAGTATAGAGTGTGAATTAACTTACATATTTTGTAGTGGTTTAGGAGGATCCTTTTCCACAGCAAATAGACAGTGTGTGTCTGCAGTGAGATTAATCAAACAGAACACCTGCAGAGAATTCCTTTTTAAAGGCAAGGTGGGAGTGTCATCTGTCCATCACGTTAGGGCTGTGGGAGGAGTGTAAATTATTTAAACCCGTCTTTTTCATTTGAACAGGGTGACTGATGATGAATAAGTCACCCGGTGTCTAGGGAGTTGGTCTCTCTCTCTTTTTTTAGCACTGGGGTCATAAGAAAGTGCGTGTAACTTTGTGTCATCTGTTACTTTGCTATCCTGACAAGCAAAGGAAAAACCAAGCAAAAAGTTGTTTGTGTGTGCATCAGCAGAAGGGTGCACCTGCCACAATAATTACCTGTAGTTATCCTGAAACATAGTGTGACATTGCGGGCAGCCACTGGGGGGCACTCATTAACCTGCCCAGGAGTGCTTCCTGCCAGTATGAAAGACGCGGGTACATCCTCACCCTGACTGCAGAGGCTGGCAGAAATGTTTACATCCCTAAAAATAAATAAAAAAATTATATAGAAATTTGTTATAGGATATATATTATTAATATTATTATTACCATTTATTTATATAGCGCCACTAATTCCGCAGCGCTGTACAGAGAACTCACTCACATCAGTCCCTGCCCCATTGGAGCTTACAGTCTAAATTCCCTAACATACACACACACAGACACACACAGACTAGGGTCAATTTGTTAGCAGCCAATTAACCTACCAGTATGTTTTTGGAGTGTGGGAGGAAACCAGAGCACCCGGAGGAAACCCACGCAAACACGGGGAGAACATACAAACTCCACACAGATAAGGCCATGGTCGGGAATTGAACTCATGACCCCAATGCTGTAAGGCAGAAGTGCTAACCACTTAAGAGAGAGAGACACTGTCTATAAAAAATAAAACGTTAGTAGAGATAGATGTTTTCTCTCTCACCAATTATGCCAGTAAATAATATTGTTGCCCGTGGTCAGATCCTGAAGGGTGTGATATGCCATGTCCTCATAGTCACCATACACTAAGGCATTAACCAAACCGCTGGTAGTATACCGGTTCTTTTGTAAAACGTCACCTCCCTTCCCCATGTACAGTGCCACCGCACCTCCACCCTTGGTGTGTAGCCGAGCAGCCGCTGGCAGTGTCTGCTGGCCTGGATGGTAAGAAAACAAAGAAAAAGCACATTGCTCATAACACACACAGTCCGAAAAATAATACCACTTATTGTTTATATAATAAGCTATGGACAATTCATGTGCTGTCAAAATGTACTTACCTCTATTATCATGCTCCTCATTCACAAGTAAAAACAACCCACTGGCATCAGTTTGACCCCTAATCTCCGTAGAGTAATACACCTCTTGATCGATTCCACCAATAAATGCCAGGGTCAGGCCAGAGAGAAAAATAGATGGTGGTCCACGTATTTCTACATATAAATCTGCAGCGTAAGGAGAGGACACCTCGTTTATCACGACCGGGAAGATCTTACAGTGATTTTCGCTCCCCGGAGAGATTTGTGCCATGTGGAAGGTCCACTGGCCATCTATGTCCAAGCACCTCCCAATGGACTCATCGGAGGTGTGAAAACTGGCATCTTCTAAGAAGGCCTCCAACCCTGGCGTGAGGGACTTTAGAAGATCATCGGCTTGGTCGGTGCTCTTAGACTTGTGCACCAGGGCATCCACTAATCCATCACGGGTTACACTCATAAATTCTTTGTAGGGTCCCTTTCCAAAATAAAGAGCTATGGCATCAGGTCCATTCTGGATGGTGTTGGTTGGCAGGGTAATGGTGGGCTTAGGTTTAACATCAGAGGACCCAATTAAGAAGAACCCTTTCTTATCTGTTGAGTATCCTGTTAAGTTTAACACTTTGTAGGCTGTGTTTGATTTGCCATTATAGAAGACCAATGTATATCCATTGAGAGAGACGTTTTGTCCACTAGTATGACGAAGCTCAACAAACTCGGATGTATCTTGACCAGGGTTATCTGGGTTTACTTCACTTATCAGGAGTCGTCCTTCTAAATTTATCTCCTTGGGGTTCTTAATAAGGTTCTGGCACTTGACCACAAAAATCGTCCAAAGCAACACTATTAGTGAGGACTTTGAAGACACCATACTGCTACCTGTGTCTGGGACTTACCAAACCCTCACACTTTCTTTGATAAATGTAGGAAGAGGGTTTTGAATAGGAGGTTAGTATCATCCAATGGAATGGTGAAACATGGGGATATAAAATGCAGGATCACAGTGTTCCGGAGAAGGTATATCTTCTTGAAGCAGCGGTGTATTTTGACTTATCACAGATCTGGAAAAGAAATACCCTTTTAATCTACAAGTTTTCACATTTTCAAATGTCATCATTTATGAAGCAAGATGGGTATAGACTTAAGAAAAGCACTAAAACAATACTTATTTTCAAAATATTATATATTAAACAGAAGTATATATTCAAATATTATATGTTCTTCTTAAATAAAAAAGGTAATCCTTGTGTTTATATAGTGTCCATTTAAGGACATCATCGAATGTCATAGTCAAATGATGATCATCATCCTCATCGTGTTTCTTTGCGCCAGATCTCCAGCAACCACAAGAGTTGTGTCTAAGGATGCATTTGTGTCAAGCCCTTAGTTTGGTCATCTTATGCTTGTCTGACGCTGTTTCCACCTCTCAAAGTGTAAGGAGAAGCAATTGTACAATACGCAAAAACCTCAATACTTTTAGTGCACATGTGCTGTACAGAATTGCCTTTGTTATAGCAAACGATTGGTGTGCACCTAATTCTAAATGGGGCAGATAGTAATCTATGTAGAATATCAACCTCTGTAGACTGTAGATTTTTGCAGGTTTCCACCTTACGTGGCTTTTTGTGATTGTAGTGGGTACACAGAAATCTCTTTATCCAAGTAATATTACCTGGGAATTTTCCATTTTGCATCCCTTTTGCATTTGTGCAATACACACAAATACTACCAGTCAAGTTGTCTATTTACAGATAGACAAACTCATCTTTAGAATTCCTTAAAGCATCCCTATTGCATGTGACCTACCGCCCTTAGCAATTTGACCACCCTGGGTTCAGGACTTTGTCATTTCTATACAAATCGGAGCCTCTCAATCACTGTTAAGGAATGTGGTCATTGCTACTTTATATTTTTTTGCGTGTTACATTTATGCTATAGATTATATAATGTGGTGGTTTTGATTTAATAAAAGGGGTTAAATTGGTGTGCAGCAAGAAGACAGCAGCACATATTAGCAATTTACTTATTTATCCATACATTAAGCTACAAGTATGGGTAAATACTTACAGTAAATTGCTAATATTATTGCTGTTGTTTTCTTGCTGAGCACGATTGTAGGACTCGGATTGGTGTTTGTTAAAACAACAATCCCACATAGAAGATTTTTTTTCCCTTAAATTATTAGTGCCTTTTAAAAACACATCTGTTTTAGCAAACCTCCTGCAAATCATTATCTCCTTTTCAAAAGCTCTCTGGTTGGCAAACAAAAATGACTGCCGCACACAGACACAGTTAGGGCTAGATTTACTAAGAATCGTGTTTGGTGGCAGTTTGAAACCACCACCCATCGCCGGCGGTTTAGTGGTTCAAACCGTCGCATTTACTATAGGGCGGCTTGAGGCTTTGGATGAAACCGCCATCAAAACCGCCATCTAAAAGACAGGACAGGACAGTTTTAATACCTGCTTCAGAATGGCTTGATAGCTTAAATATGCTGTTTGAACTATTTTGCCATTCTGAACATTAGAGAAAGCACCATTGACATTTAAATTATGTTGGCAATCATTATTTATTGATTAAGGGGCAAAATGAATTAAATATTAACTTATGAGGGAATAAAAAAAAATTCATTATATTAAGGGGATACATTTATTTAATTATTATATTATTTGGACAATATGTCATGACAAATTGTGCAACATAAATAATTATATCCACCATTCACAATCAGTTAATAATATTATATATTCACATTTTCTACATAATATAATGCTATAACAGTGTCCCTTTAATAAAAAAAATATATACTTTCTCTCATAAATTAATATTACATTTATTTTGTCCCTTTATCAATAAATAATAATTTTCCAAATGATTAAAATATCAATGGTGCTTTCTCTTATGTTCTGAATTGCAAAATAGCTCAAACAGCAGCTGTTTGAGCAATACCGCCTATTGCAATCACCTCTTTCATTTTGGCCGTTTGGATGGCTGTTTTGCGGCGATTTTGAAAACCCCAGCTTAGTAAATCCAGCTGTTTGTATGTTCATCATTGTTAAAATCAGGATGGCGGTTTGTAAAGTGGTGGTTTTGAAAAATGTCATTTCTGGCCGTTTTGACGGCGGTTTGGGCTTTAGTAAATCTAGCCGAAAAGCGGCGGTTTGAGTAAACCGCCCGTTAGTAAATCTAGCCCTATGTCTGCTACTCAGACACAGGCTCACAGCTCTCAGCATGTCATGTGATGGCAGAAGGGGGGGGGGTATGGCTCAGTCAGAGCTCAGAGGGGCTTTCAGAAGTCTCCCTGCTTACTACATTGTTTGCCATGTGACCGCCACACCTGTTTTTATTCATGCGATTGCTGCTTTAATTATTTACAGTATAGTAATGCTGCTGAGATTTACCATCTCACAGTAGCACAGTAGACAATTATTTGTATACATTTTCTTAACACTGCAACGTAGGGCAGTTAGTTTATCTAAGGCAGACAACCCACGGCTCTCCAGGTGTTGTGAAACTACAAGTCCCAGCATGCTTTGCCAGTAGATAACCAGCAGATAGGTGGCAAGGCATGCTGGGATTTGTAGTTTCACAAACACCTGGAGAGCCGGTGGTTGCCTATCCCTGATCTAAGGTAAGTGTTGTATCCCAGCATGCATTGTATAGACAGACAGAAATAGATACTTCTTGCCTTTGCCAAACTATCACCTAGTTATAGAGGCAGAGATTTTCATATAACAAAGGCGTATATAGTGTCCAAGCAACTGCTCTTGTATTCCTGTCCTGATGCTGGAAAATAGAAAACATCACAGAAGTATGACAGAGGGAAAGATGAAAAAATATCAAGAAAGAAAGTTGCATTTTCATACTAACCATTTACAGATCCTCCCAGACTGAGATGTCTCTCAGAAGCAACAGAAACAGTTATGTACTGTGTCTCTGTCTCTGCCACAAGACCACAGTTGCAACTCTGCAATTTTGATGACTCAATGGAAATGACTCACAGGATATTTACTAATTATCACAATGTTTGCAACAAAATATCACTTTCCACAAATAGAAAAACACCTCACTGCAGCCTAAATAAATCAAACTGAGGTATCAATGGAAACATTAAGTAATAAATTATATTGCAAAAATATTAAAAGGACAGTACGATTTATATGAATAGCTGATGATGATGATGAATTGTCCTAATTCTCTAATCTGCCTAACAACGATTTTCTTTCAAATGCATTCATTTTTATATGTTTTGCTGGTTCTGGTTGATTTAAAAGAAAAAGATCTGATTTACCAATTATGTTCTAATAATTTCAGAGCTTTTCCCGTTCATTTCAATGGGCACTAAATTCAATGAGGTTTCCAGCTACCTGTAGAATCCCTATGGAAGGGTTCACGCTATTGAAGACATTGCAAATGGTATTGAAGGGAAAGTATGCATGTTCGCAGATGACACAAAGTTATGCAGCAGGGTGGACACACCATGAGGGGTAAAACAAATGATTGATGATCTATGTAGACTAGAGGAATGGCCAAGAGAGTGACAACTACAGTTTAATGCCAAAAAATGCAAAATCATGCACTTGAGTCTAAAAAACCCAAAGTCTAAATATAGTATTGATGGCATAATAATGGAAACTACTGAGGAGGAAAGGGATCTAGGAGTCACTATATCAGATGACTTAAAGACAGGAAAGCAATGTAACAAAGCAATGAGGAAGGCAGGTCAGATGCTTGGTGGTATAGGGTGAGGAATCAGTAGCAGAAAGAAAGAAGTAATCATGACACTGTATAGGTCATTGTACAACCTCATGACTAGAATACTGTGTTCAGTTCTGGAGGCCATATCTCCAGAAGGATATAAATACATTAGAGACTGTACAAAGAAGGAGAACTAAAATGGTGCATGGCCTACAGCACAAAACGTACCTGAAAAAAAGTAAAAGGTCTTAATATGTAGAGTTTGGAGCAGAGAAGGGAAAGGGGGGATATGGTAGGAACTTTCAAATATATCAAGGGTTTGAACAAGGTAAAGGAGGGAAACTTTCTTCTAAAGAAGAGAAGTATTAGAACACGAGGACATGCACTGACACTGGGGGGAAGAGGAGTATTAGAACACGAGGACATGCACTGACACTGGGGGGAAGAGAAGTATTAGAACACGAGGACATGCACTGACACTGGGAGGAAGAGAAGTATTAGAACACGAGGACATGCACTGACACTGGGGGGAAGAGAAGTATTAGAACACAAGGACATGCACTGACACTGGGGGGAAGAGAAGTATTAGAACACGAGGACATGCACTGACACTGGGGGGTAGAGAAGTATAAGAACACGAGGACATGTACTGACACTGGGGGGAAGAGAAGTATTAGAACACGAGGACATGCACTGACACTGGGGGGAAGAGAAGTATTAGAACACGAGGACATGTACTGACACTGGGGGGTAGAGAAGTATAAGAACACGAGGACATGTACTGACACTGGGGGGAAGAGAAGTATTAGAACACGAGGACATGCACTGACACTGGGGGGTAGAGAAGTATAAGAACACGAGGACATGTACTGACACTGGGGGGAAGAGAAGTATTAGAACACGAGGACATGCACTGACACTGGGGGGAAGAGAAGTATTAGAACACGAGGACATGCACTGACACTGGGGGGAAGAGAAGTATTAGAACACGAGGACATGCACTGACACTGGGGGGTAGAGAAGTATAAGAACACGAGGACATGTACTGACACTGGGGGGAAGAGAAGTATTAGAACACGAGGACATGCACTGACACTGGGGGGAAGAGAAGTATTAGAACACGAGGACATGTACTGACACTGGGGGGTAGAGAAGTATAAGAACACGAGGACATGTACTGACACTGGGGGGAAGAGAAGTATTAGAACACGAGGACATGCACTGACACTGGGGGGAAGAGAAGTATTAGAACACGAGGACATGTACTGACACTGGGGGGAAGAGAAGTATTAGAACACGAGGACATGTACTGACACTGGGGGGAAGAGAAGTATTAGAACACAAGGACATGCACTGACACTGGGGGGAAGAGAAGTATTAGAACACGAGGACATGTACTGACACTGGGGGGAAGAGAAGTATTAGAACACAAGGACATGCACTGACACTGGGGGGAAGAGAAGTATTAGAACACGAGGACATGCACTGACACTGGAGGGAAGAGAAGTATTAGAACACGAGGACATGCACTGACACTGGGGGGAAGAGAAGTATTAGAACACGAGGACATGTACTGACACTGGGGGGAAGAGAAGTATTAGAACACAAGGACATGCACTGACACTGGGGGGAAGAGAAGTATTAGAACACGAGGACATGCACTTACGCTGGGGTGAAGAGAAGTATTAGAACACGAAGACATGCACTGACACTGGGGGGAAGAGAAGTATTAGAACACGAGGACATGCACTGACACTGGGGGGAAGAGAAGTATTAAAACACGAGGACATATACTGACACTGGGGGGAAGAGAAGTATTAGAACACAAGGACATGCACTGACACTGGGGTGAAGAGAAGTATTAGAACACGAGGACATGCACTGACACTGGGGGGTAGAGAAGTATAAGAACACGAGGACATGTACTGACACTGGGGGGAAGAGAAGTATTAGAACACGAGGACATGCACTGACACTGGGGGGAAGAGAAGTATTAGAACACGAGGACATGTACTGACACTGGGGGGTAGAGAAGTATAAGAACACGAGGACATGTACTGACACTGGGGGGAAGAGAAGTATTAGAACACGAGGACATGCACTGACACTGGGGGGAAGAGAAGTATTAGAACACGAGGACATGTACTGACACTGGGGGGAAGAGAAGTATTAGAACACGAGGACATGTACTGACACTGGGGGGAAGAGAAGTATTAGAACACAAGGACATGCACTGACACTGGGGGGAAGAGAAGTATTAGAACACGAGGACATGTACTGACACTGGGGGGAAGAGAAGTATTAGAACACAAGGACATGCACTGACACTGGGGGGAAGAGAAGTATTAGAACACGAGGACATGCACTGACACTGGAGGGAAGAGAAGTATTAGAACACGAGGACATGCACTGACACTGGGGGGAAGAGAAGTATTAGAACACGAGGACATGTACTGACACTGGGGGGAAGAGAAGTATTAGAACACAAGGACATGCACTGACACTGGGGGGAAGAGAAGTATTAGAACACGAGGACATGCACTTACGCTGGGGTGAAGAGAAGTATTAGAACACGAAGACATGCACTGACACTGGGGGGAAGAGAAGTATTAGAACACGAGGACATGCACTGACACTGGGGGGAAGAGAAGTATTAAAACACGAGGACATATACTGACACTGGGGGGAAGAGAAGTATTAGAACACAAGGACATGCACTGACGCTGGGGTGAAGAGAAGTATTAGAACACGAGGACATGCACTGACACTGGGGGGAAGAGAAGTATTAGAACACGAGGACATGCACTGACACTGGGGGGAAGAGAAGTATTAGAACACGAGGACATGCACTGACACTGGGGGGAAGTAGGTTCAGAGGAAATGTGAGGAAAAATTACTTCACAGAAAGGGTAGTAGATAAGTGGAATAGCCTCCCATCCGAGGTGGTAGAGGCTAATACAGTAGAGGAAATTAAACCTGCTTGGGATAGACATAAGAATATCCTTACAAATAATTAATAATAGGGTTGAGGTTACCATAGGTTAAAAAATGGGCATACTGCATGGGCCAAGCGGTTCTTATCTGCCGTCAAATTCTATGTTTCTAATGTCATGCATTCAGTGTTTATAATGTCCCTCTAGCGCCCCCACACTGAGTCCTGGTGCTCAGTGTGGGTGCGCTGCTCCTCCCTCCCTGTGATAGGCTGTGAGTGTGTCTCTGGGTTATGATGTCGCTGAGGTATGGGGCACAAAGGCTCTTATGCCTCACGGATTGCATTAGCTCCTAGTGAACTGATAGGCTGCCTTTTCAAGAATACGAGTTCAGCTCATATTGTGTGTAGGTGACAAGATGGAAATGGTCTATGATACACATGATTGGGACCATTTATCAGATCCCAGAGTCTGAATATTCTTACTACTCCTGCGGCCCATGCTCTATTGACCAGAGCCTGAAAATCCATGAACTGCGTGCAATGTTCCAACTTTTGGTCATTGAGCAGATAGATAAGATTGTAGCAAGGGCTTTAAATAAATCAGAAGAAGTGGAGACACAGTATCCTATATATCCCATATGTGGGTTCATTGATAAGGGATAGAGCGAGATTCTCTATTTAATAATGGACACTAGTATATAAACTGGCTGCTCTGCAATACGTACAGACACGTAACAAGAGTTGCAATCATTGACAATCTGAATTAATACAAGTCACACAGCCTGTGTATTTATATGATATAGATTAGAATAGATAGATAGGCAGACAGACAGATTTGAATTTAATATAAGATAGACAGACATTTAGATAGATAGATAGATAGATAGATAGATAGATAGATAGAGATAGGTAGATAGATAGATAGATAGATAGATAGATAGATAGATAGATAGATAGATAGATAGATATGACAGACAGAATAGATAGATAGATAGATAGATAGATAGATAGATAGATAGATAGATAGATAGATAGTTCAGACAGAATAGATATATATGAGAGATATACAGACAGACAGATTTGAATTTAATATAAGATAGACAGATAGATAGATAGATAGATAGATAGATTAGATAGATATGACAGACAGAATAGATAGATAGATAGATATGACAGACAGAATAGATAGATTGATAGATAGATATGACAGACAGAATAGATAGATAGATAGATAGATAGATAGATAGATAGATAGATAGATAGATAGATCAGACAGAATAGATATATATGAGAGATATACAGACAGACAGATTTGAATTTAATATAAGATAGACAGACAGATAGATAGATTAGATAGATATGACAGACAGAATAGATAGATAGATAGATAGATAGATAGATAGATAGATAGATAGATTAGATAGATATGACAGACAGAATAGATAGATAGATGCATAGATAGATAGATAGATAGATAGATATGACAGATATAATAGATAGGTATACATGAGATGCGATAGATAGATAGATAGATAGATAGATAGATAGATAGATAGATAGATAGATAAGATAGATATGACAGACAGAATAGATAGATAGATGCATAGATAGATAGATAGATAGATAGATAGATAGATAGATAGATAGATAATGACAGACAGAATAGATAGATAGATAGATAGATAGATAGATAGATATGACAGATATAATAGATAGGTATACATGAGATGCGATAGATAGATAGATAGATAGATAGATAGATAGATAGATAGATAGATAGATAAGATAGATATGACAGACAGAATAGATAGATAGATGCATAGATAGACAGATAGATAGATAGATAGATAGATAGATAGATAGATAGATAGATATGACAGACAGAATAGATAGATAGATAGATAGATAGATAGATAGATAGATAGATATGACAGATATAATAGATAGGTATACATGAGATGCGATAGACATAGATAGATAGATAGATAGATAGATAGATAGATAGATAGATAGATAGAGATATGAGATAGTATGTTCTCCTCGAATTTGCGTGGGATTCCCCCCCAAAAAACATAATACATAATGGTAGGTTAATTGTCTTCTTGTGAAATTAACCCTAGTCTGTGTTTGTGGGGTAGAGAATACAGATTGGATACTCCAGTAGGGTATAAACTGTTGTAAATTATTATATTTTCTCTATTAAACGCTGCCTTACAGATAAGTGCTATATAAATGAAGGAAAATAGATCAAATCAACAAACATGAGATATTATAGATAGATGGATCCTTTATACATTTGAGGAGTGAATTTGGAGACATAATTAGCCTATTGTCACAGCGGTATTTCAGACTTAGATGCCATAGTTTAGTTTCAGCAATACTACATAGAAAACTGACTGACTTGCATTGAAAGTTTTGTCCAAACAAAAGCGATGGATGATAACGTTTTCTTGTGAGTTGAGAAGAGTTCAGTTTCTAACACGCTGACCTATCACTGTTAAACAAGCATCTCTAACACCCCACTACCAGTACAGCATTATAGGCCCTCTGAAACTTACTTAGCATCCTGTCTCCTCCACCGCATGTCTGACCTAAATTCTTCTGACTGCCACTACCCAGCTTCCTCTTCTCCTCCCCTCTCATTCCCAGAAACCCAGGATATAAAAAAAAAAGTGTGTGTTACTTTTCTCTGAAATCCGAAACCTTTAATGTACACGTTGCTATAAAGCACAGTGATCTGTTTTAGGATCCTTCCCCACTGAAGGGATTAGGGATGGGGGTAGAGAGAGAGCCTAATCACTACCAGATGTTGGTCACTGCAGATGGGAGAGTGGTTAACTCTTTCCCTCTCACACATGCTGACCGCTAGTTTGGGAAGTAAAATATCTGAGGTAAAAGTAGTCGCTATTGATATTCCAAACATACCAGAGTGTAAAACACGGTATTATTGCAAATAAAAAATAGCAAATTGATTTAAACATGATGGGGTTGATGAAGAGAGGGTCGTACGCCAGTTTGAGTAGCGTATCGTGCATGGAATGGTGCGTTCCCAGAAAGTGGGTGCACATATCTACTCCTATGCAGTCTTAGATTTTGGCACTTACGCCCCTCTGCGCCTGGACGGGGGGAGGGAAGGGGACTGCAAAAGTAGGCCGAGTACACTAAAGGCGTATTCGCACAGATGCGGCTCATGCAGACCTGCAGAAACATGTAGATACGCCTGTCAGGAGGCTTCTCTAACTATGCAAAAATGAATTATGGGCTTCAGAGGACATAGGCAAAAAAGGGCCTTAAGATGGCAACACACATACACATCATAATTGCTTACTCTCCCTGAATGTCCAGGAGACTCCCACATTTCTGGGAGTCCTCCCGGTTCCCGGGTAGTAGTGATACTTAAGTGGTGAGGGCGGGGTTTATGACGCAATTCACGCGTCATCGTGGCCCCACCCCTGGCTGTAATAGGCTAGCAATGGTGAAGACTGGTTAGGGGGCGGGTTCCACCGAGCCCCACCCTGACACACCCACTTCCCCTGGAGGCCAAGTATCACACACACACACACACACACTCACACACACACACTCACACAGATTTGGTTGTCCAGTTTGATCATCCTTTTACAAAATTGGCCAACATTTGTACCGTGAGTGGCACCTTCATTTCAAATCACAATTAGTTTAGATAGTCTTGTCAATCAATGACTTCAGTCATTTTGTATGTGAGGCCCCGAAAGTGGAGTGGAGACCACGTACCCCCCAAAATGACGTGATACGCCTCTACCCGCCCCCTTTATCTCCCAGAGGGGAGGAAAAAAAGTTGCTAAGTGTGCTGTAACTGTGAATCATACAACTAGACTGGCTTATAAATACCGTATTTCCCCATGTATAAGACGCACCTTTTTCCCCAAAATTTTGGGTCTAAAAACTGGGTGCGTCTTATACAGGGGTAGTAGCACTTACCCCATCAGATGATTCCTCTGTCCGGTAAAGTCTTTTTTCTACTGTCCGTCTGATCCTGATGCTGGAAAGTCGCTTAAGGTCCTTTTTGCGATGACCGGATGTGGCGCGTGAACCGCATGTGGAACGCACACTTCCGGTTTCTGCATTTGGTGTTTTTCCAATCAGGACCTTGCAAAGGTCCTGAAAGGACATCCGGACATCGCGTAGAGGACGGTAAGCGGCTTTCCAGCATCTTGATCAGACAGAGAGAAGACAGAAGACTTTACCAGACAGAGGAATCATCTGACAGGGTAAGTCAGAATCCACTATAGCGTTGTCTCTCCTCTGTATAAGCTGCACAAATACTCTGAAAAAGTTGAGGATAATGTTTAACCTCAATTTTTTCACATGATTTATATAGGTGCGTCTTATACAGTGGAGCGTCATATACATGGGGAAATACGGTAAGTTGTCTCATAAAATATGTGCTAAAGACCAGGTATAATTATAACAACACTAACTACATTTCTCTAATTGTACAGGTATCAATGACTGTAAGCCAAGAGCTACAACAAGCCAATTCCTGGATCAGTCATGGAGAGACGCTGTTAAGCGTGGTGGAATCATCATCATCATCATCATCAGCTATGAAATATACCGCACTATTTGTCACGATGGTCCTGAATCATGGACCTCAAAAGGGGCTGAGCTTCTGCAGAAATGGTTGGACTTTCACCTAAAAGTGGGCGTTTTTTGGAAGGATGTGGGTGGGGTTTAGACATATGGGGGGTGGGACTTATTTTGTCCCGATTCTCCCATACCTCCCAATCAGCCTGATTTAGGTGGGACAGTCTCGATTTGAGAGCTGTGTCCCGCAATCCCAATCGGGACAGCTTTGTCTTGATTGGTGGTAAAATTGTTAAATATTCTGTTCACTGCGGCAATGAAGGTGTTTGGTGGGGAGGGGAGAACGGGACATCCTAACGATTAAAAAGTGCTAGTCGTGTCCCTGGGGGTGTGGCCACATGCCCATTATGTTGTGACCACGCCCCCCACTTTAATGTGGACACTCCCCCAACGTGGTGTGTTCATTCCACTGACCCAATGCTACATACCCAAGTTTGTTCTTCATGTCTCCATGTTGGGGGGTATGAATCACTATTATGTCATTTAATATCATGGGTGCCAGTTTGTTTGTTAACTCATGTCTTTGCTTAAGGGAATCTTCTATTGCAGTCAATACATTTTTGCTTTACGGTTTCTGCTAGGATTGCAGGTCATCATCCTAAGGGCCAGCCCATGGAGAAAGGTTTTTGGGGTAGTGTGACAGCTGAATTATTTCTGGATTATTTTAGTTAAATGTTGGTATTAGTTTTCCATTATATAATTGCATTGCTTTAGCATTTTCACTTATTTGGGGTTCCACTTTGTTACTGATATTTTACTTATATAAGTGCATTCTATTAAATGGTCATCTTAATGAAGCAGATTGTTCCTCTGCAAACGTTTCTTGAGATCCTCTCCTTGGTGAATACGAGCCTAGCTGTTTGTGTTCTCCGTCCGTTTAAAAAAAAAAGTAAATTGCGCTCCCTTTGCGTTCTTTAATGAATCAGGCCCCACATGTATATTGTATCTTGGATTTATGTATTTATTATTATTTATTTATATAGCGGCACCATATTGCACAGGACCTTCCAGAAATGAGCCATTCATATCATTCCCTGCCCCATTGTAGCTTGTAGTCTAAGTTTACTATCATATAAGCACACACAGACACAGATAGACACACACAGACACAGATAGACACACACAGACACACACAGACACAGATAGACACACACAGACACACACAGACACAGATAGATAGACACACACACACACAGATAGACACACACAGACACAGATAGACACAGACAGACACAGACAGACACACAGACACACACAGACACAGATAGACACACACAGACACAGACAGACACACACAGACACAGACAGACACACACAGACACAGACACACACAGAAACAGACACAGACACAGATAGACACACACAGATACAGATAGACACACACAGATACAGATAGACACACACAGACACACACAGACACAGACACAGATAGACACAGATAGACACACACACACACACACACACAGACACAGACACAGATAGACACACACAGACACAGATAGACACACACAGACACACACAGACACACACAGACACACACAAACACTGATAGACACACACAGACACAGATAGACACACACAGACACAGATAGATAGACACACACAGACAGACAGACACACACACACACACACACAGATAGACACACACACACACACACAGATAGACACACACAGACACAGACAGACAGACACACACACAGACACAGACAGACACAGATAGACACACACTGGGGTCCAGTGCAGCCAGAAGCCAGTCATCCTGCCAGTATGATTTACTTGTTAGCCATGATGGAAACTTCTAATTAAAGTGTTGCGTATTGCATCCCTGTAATGCAGTACACTGTGAACAACTGGATGCAGTGTCCCCTTACATTCAGATCGCTCTACTGGATAAACAATTTCACACCTCAAAATACAGCCTAAAACATTGTTGATATAACGTTTACGTATATATTGGGCCTGACTCCTTAATAAACGTATATGCCGATATGTGCCGTATTTTGCATTTTTTCACTTTTCATGTGTGCGAAACTGATACATATGCCAAAGAGCGTAATTCATGTTTGCATGTAAATTACCCTTCCGACAGCCTAATATTTCATGGGTGGAGCGGGGAGGGGAAGGGGCGTGTGCACGTTGTCAGTGTACAGTAAGGGGGCGTGTCAATGTTGAGCGCACACATTGGCGCCCGTTTCAAGCTTTGGCCATTTCTAAAGTACATGATTTTCTGTCGTATTACTTGCTCCAGCTACAGGAGAGATGTAAGTGCCGGAACTAGTGATGACGGTCACGTAAACATGCTGGAAATTGGGATTGAAAGTGTAAAAATGCATTTTATGTAGACATTAATAATATCACAATAAAAGTATTTTATGGGGGCGGTGAAAATTGAAAAAATATTTTTGTATTTTAATGGTTTTTCATTAATGACTAAATTATAAATAGGTGGCAATAATTGATTTTTTTTCTGTGTTTTCTGTTGGAATTTTATATTGAACATATATATATTGTACATATCCAGCACTGTAAACGGGAAGTGCCGTATTGGCAGAGCATACCTTGACCCATATTCAACAAGAGATGTTTCTTCAGATCCACTTGCAATTGAATACGGACGTTCGCATGCCCAATTTATGTGCGGTTTTAAAATAACGCACAATCCAATCTAGGTTAATTGGCTGCTAACAAATTGACCCTAGTCTGTGTGTCTGTCTGTCTGTGTCTGTGTGTGTGTATATTAGGGAATTTAGACTGTAAGCCCCAATGGGGCAGGGACTGATGTGAGTGAGTTCTCTGTACAGCACTGCGGAATTAGTGGCGCTATATAAATAAATGATGATGATGATGATCCACTCATTTTGCGTTCCTTGATGACTCAGGTCCATTATGTGTACAGACATATTACAGGGTAACTTAGGGCACTATTTACAATTCATGCGGTGAAATTTATAAATATAAGTGTACAAGGATACATGACTCAAAACAATCAATATTTTGATAACAACCTAGTCTGTGTGAAGCACTGTCATATGTGTTTCTCCTTGACATTTACAAATCATCATATTACATTATAATATCCAAAAACATGTTTTCCTTCAGCTAATATATACAAGCTCAATATCTCACATCAAGCAATACACAAATTGCAAAGCTCAAACAGAAAAGAAAATGCACTTAGACTTGTTCTACAAATGCTTCAAACTTGTAGTTGTGCTCCGGGCATTGGAGATTGTGAAGGAACACGCTGCATTCTATTATGTTGTCAATATGATCTCAACTGCACATCATCATCATTTATTTATTTATATAGCGCTACTAATTCCGCAGTGCTGTAGAGAGAACTCATTCACATCAGTCCCTGCTCCATTGGAGCTTAGTCTAAATTCCCTAACATACACACACACACACACACAGACTAGGGTCAATTTGATAGCAGCCAATTAACCTACTAGAATGTTTTTGAAGTGTAGGCAGGGCCATCTTTTCCATTGGGCACGATGGGCAGCTGCCCGGGGGCCCCATGGGCAAGGGGGCCCCATAGGCACGGCTCTTAATGAGAATAAATAATCATGCAAAAGAAAAAAACCTGCAAAAAAAACCTTCAAGGGTCACTGAGCAAGTACATCTATCTATCTCTATCTCTATATATGTATATCTATATCTGTATCTGTATATATCTATATATCTATATCTATATCTAGGGGCCCTGGTGCACTGCTTTGCCCGGGGGCCCATAATGTTGTTAAGATGGCCCTGCTCTCTGGAGCAAAGCAGCTAAGTCCAAGCTCTCGGAACACGTCGCCAAACAGCAGGAGGTAAATTATATTTAGAAAACACTTTATTCATAGTGGCTGTATATTTATTTATTATAGCGTTTCACTCTACTAAGCTTTGTCAAGGCAACTTAGTAGAGTGAAACGCGTGTCGGCGTTACACGCGCTGTTTCTCCTCTACCTCAACACTATATAACCAGGGGCGCACGCAGGATTGTCAGGGGGAGGTTCCCCCCCCCCCCCCACTCCCTAACCCGGAAAAAAAAAAAACAACCCCCGGAGAGAGAGCTGCTGCGCATGCTTCGTTTCGGCAGCGTCCTATACAGCAGCAGCGGCGCTGTCAAAGAAGCATCCGCGGCGGTGCTGTATACAAGGAAGGGAATCCTCATATACAGCTGGGAAATATTATCCTTGCTTTATAGCAATAATAGGAGTCTTGATTTTGGTGTCCTTTGAATATAAGGAACTCCATGGTTTAACTGATTGTTTAAGGAGAAGCATTCATATATCTGGCCATATAAATTTTAGACCTAGCATAGAGCCTTAGTTGGTATATATTACCTGTAGAGAACTTTTTATTATTCTCCAGTTGAGTCAGCATCCAATATAGAATCCATACATTATTGGGGTAGAAACAGCGCGTTCCGATAGTTTCACTATCGGTTTTAACAGTCATATATTTGTTGGTCAAATATGTCATACACTTGTTTTTAATATTTCACTTCGTCTAACCACTCATCAAGTGTTACTATTTTTAATAGATACTAATGAAATTTGAATATGTTTTATTATAATTCCATTATCCTCTGAGTGCCCCTCAACACATAAGGTGTTTTTCAGTTTTTCTCTCAGATTCTGCAATTTTGTGTGGGTGCACCTACCCGCAAATGCTGAATAAATGTATGAAATAAAAGATTGATGGTTGATCATAGTATATTTTTTTGCATGTGTGTAGGATTATCCTGGTGCGTAAGGGTGGGTTCGTAATAAATTGTACTCTGAACGAGTATTCAGCACAGCCGGTAACTTAGTCAGTAATCGCCGTAGAAGGTTACTTCCATAAAATGTGGAGAAAATGATGTTTATAAAAATGAACTACATCTTCCACGAGGAAGGCCTTCACCATCAAAGACATCCAAGCACTGACTGTTCTCTAATGGCGGATTCAAGCGGCGATGATCTGATAGTCTGTGATGATGACATACACACTGATGAGGGTGAGGATGAAGCTGAAGATGATGACGATAACATCTTTTTAAAACTTTATATTTAAGTGTAGGGTGCAATCTACCCCCGAAGAGGAAAGGGACTTGGGGAATTTCTATATCACGTACCATTTTGAAAGGCTGCTGTTTTGGCACTTTGTCATTAAGGATAGCGTGTAATACACAGACTGACCCCAAACTGGCTTTGTCCATTTCAATTAATATTGTACAGTCTATAACGGCTGAATTTTTTAGTATTTTCTACAAGTGGAGGGAGGCCTATAGAGACAGAAACCAAACTGGCTTTGCCCATTTCTATTAATATTGTACAGTCTATAACAGCTGAATTTTTTTGTATTTTCTACAAGTGGAGGGGTGCCTAGAGAGACAGAAACCAAACTGTCTTTGTCCATTTCAATTAATATTGTACAGTCTATAACGGCTGAATTTTTTAGTATTTTCTACAAGTGGAGGGGGGCCTAGAGAGACAGAAACCAAACTGGCTTTGTCCATTTCAATTAATATTGTACAGTCTATAACTGCTAAAATTTTTAGTATTTTCGACAAGTGGAGGGGGGCCTAGAGAGACAGAAACCAAACTGCCTTTGTCCATTTCTTTAGATATTTAACTATAAGTGTAGGGTATAATATACATCCAAAGACGATGGCTTCATTGCCAATATGCATAGATGGAGAGGAAGACAATCTGGTTTGTGTGTAGAATTAATGACGGTCTACCAGGAATTAAACTGTTTTTTTTCAGAATTATATAGCTCTACAATTACATTACTTATCCAAGAAACAGGTGGAGCACTAAATTAGGTTATTTAATGCCCAAAAAACATTGATTTTTAAACAAAATTGCAAAACAAAACCAAACAAAACCAAAACCAAAACACGCAAGGGCGGTTTGGCAAAACCAAAACCAAAACACGGCAGTAATCCAGATCCAAAACCAGAACCAAAACACAGGGGTCAGTGAGCATCTCTAGTAAAAATATACCCACAATTTGACATCAGTCCCCCACAACTGGGTAGTCACAGGGGCCATTATCAACAATTATTTATATAGCGTTAGCAAATTCCGTAGTTCACAATTCTGAACAAACACGGTAATAAAACAATGGGATCATTACATTACCCAAACACAGCGTCATGAAATTATGTGTTTACCCTTATTAAATAAAGCCTAGTTTGGTTCGGTATGTTTGACTAAAAGCATTATCAACCTCTCTCATTCTAAGGCAGAAGTTCCATCCATTTTGACGCATGCGAATATGAATATTTGAGGCTTAATGGGTAGATCAGTCACAAGCTACTATGTGAGGGCACTGGTTGGTGTGGGGGACATTGGGATAATGATGCTGGTATATTATGTGGGATCTGAGTGTTGGTTGCTAGCTGGGTGCTGTGTATATAGTAAAAGTTAGGGATGATTAGAACACTCTGAGCTCCTCTATGTTCACCCGGTGTTGAGAGGTGCACAGAGCTCAACATAAAGATCACAGGTTGCAGACATTGTATGTGCATGTGGAAAGTCTATGTGGCTTACGTAAAGGTGGACACATTGGCATTCTGAATGTATACAGTAAAAGACACACAAAAACGGTGTGTGTGTGTGTATATATCATCATCATCATCATTTATTTATATAGCGCCACTAATTCCGCAGCGCTGTACAGAGAACTCATTCACATCAGTCCCTGCCCCATTGGGGGCTTACAGTCTAAATTCCCTAATGTAGACACACACTCACACATAGACACAGAGAGACAGGGAGACAAACAGACGGAGACAGACAGGGAGAGACTAGGGTCAATTTTGATAGCAGCCAATTAACCTACCAGTATGTTTTTGTAGTGTGGGAGGAAACCGGAGCACCTGGAGGAAACCCACACAAACACAGGGAGAACATACAAACTCCACACAGATAAGGCCATGGTTGGGAATCGAACTCATGACCCCAGTGCTGTGAGGCAGAAGTGCTAACCACTAGGCCACCGTGCTGCATATATATATATATATATATATATATATATATATATATATATATACATATATATATATACATATATATATATACATATATATATATATATATATATATATACATATATATATATATATATATATACATATATATATATATATATATACATATATACATATATACATATATATACATATATACATATATATACATATATACATATATATATATATATACATATATATATATATATACATATATATATACATATATACATATATATATATATACATATATATATATATATATATATACATATATATATATATATATATATATATACATATATATATATATACATATATATATATATATATATATATACATATATATATATACATATATATACATATATATATATACATATATATATATATATATATATATAATATATAAATGTCTAGTGGCGTGTGTTAGTCTGTCTGTGTGTGTGTGTAAAAAATAAAACCAAGCTGCAGCGCCACCTGCTGGGCGGAGTTATACACTGACCTACTAAATTCTTAGTGTGTGTGGGGGAAAAAATTCAGAAAGGGCTGAAATTTGGTATACTAAGATGTTTTTAATTTGTTAGTTTAATTTGTTAATTGTTAAAAGTGTTTATAAAGATTTTTAAAATATATATATATATTTCTTGAAGGAGAAGTGACATTTGGGAGTGGTTGGTGGTTGCCGGGGATGACAGTGGGGAGTGGTTGGTGATTGCTGGGGGTGACAGAGTGAGAGGAGTGTGATACTCAGGACCGCTGAGAGAGATCCCTGTGTCTGGATAGACATCTGGATAGATGTGGCGATGAAAATGAAGGATGAGGTGATGGAGAAGAATGATGAGGTGGTGACATGTGGACAAAACCACGTTAAAAAAGGGCGCTTACGTCGGGAAGTAACGCTCTTCCCCTGAGAAGGCCTGGGCTATGGCCGAAATGCATGACAAGAACCTTTTTAACACCTTAAGTAGCTTGATTTGACTAGAATGCATGAGTATCATGCACGGGTTAACTTGTTACATATATACATATAGTGACCAATAACTAACTATATAGATTCCAAACATGGGGCAATAAGCCTTTATTATTTGAATCACATATAGGCAATATATTAAAAGCAAATTCTAAAATTGAAGAATAAAGATAGAAAAATAAGGAATAAAAGAATATCTAAAATTGTTCGGACCTTAAGGAAGTGGGAGCCGCTGGGATTGTATAATATGAGGGATTGGTGCGATATGGAGTAGCTCTGTATTGTCATGACTATATAATGTTCGATATGTACTCCAATAATATCTATCACACATATATAAAATATCCCAGAGATGTTTTAGATATATAAGAAGGGCATAGATGGTAACCTAGGGGCAGGGGGACAAGGCCTTCAAGAGGAGGGGCCCACCATGGTTTTTCTCAGTACCCCGGTGGCTAGCCCGACCTGACCTAATGCTCTACCATTGTAGTATCATTGGCTGAATTGTTAGCCTACAGAACATATCAATTTAAGGTTGGCAATTGTTTGTCTTCAAAATGATAGTTTGAAGGTAATTGGATTATAGAAAGGAGCCCAGCAGTAATTTACTCTAACTGTTCGATTTAATACCCATTGATAAGATTTAGACCATACTTGCCTACTTTTGGCAAGTCTTATCCGGGAGAGGGGCGTGTCTAGAGGGCGGGAGGGGGAGGGGCACGGCCAAACGCGTCATTTTGCCCCCCCCCCCCCTGCTACAAATATGCCATTTGGGGGGGGGGGGGGCAAAATTACGCAATTTTCTGCGAATTGCGTCATTTTAGCCCTGCAAATGTGGGATGCGGGAGACTTGCCAGCTCTCCCGGGAGTCCATGAGACCGATCCGAATTTCGGGAGAGTTGGCAAGTATGATTTAAACTAAATGCAGTAATTGATAATTACACTTTAATTCAGGTTAGCTAATGGTTCATAATTTCAGATATTTTTGTGTGACTCCTAGCATTAGTAATAGGAGTTCTGCAAACTATGTTCTTCGTGGGTATTGTATTGTGTGTTTTAAAATGCTGGAAGTCCTTTGTTTCAAAGCAGTAATCTTTCAGGTCCATGCAAACAAATATAAACACAAAAAAATAAGATTCAATTTTTAGTGGAGAAATATTGCTGTTTAGACCTCAAAAATCAGGTTTTGTAAAAAAAAAAAAAAAAAGTTTATTTTGCCCATCTTTTTGAGTCCAGAGTGTAAATATTGATCTATTTGAATATTCTATGACCATGTCCAGTCTAAGGTTCTAATGTTTCTATTGTGGAATATGGGATTGACTTTTCTGCAAAATTATAGAACATTATACTGTACATTAATGAACATAATTCCAATGTAACCTTTCTACGGGAAACTAATTTAACTCCTAAGGAACATGAGAAATTAAATATGCAAAACACGTAGTAGTAGCTTATGCATCATATAATTCTAAGGCAAGGTAGATACATAATTGGGGCTACATATAGTAACATAGTTGATGAGGTTGAAAAAAGACACCAGTCCATCAAGTTCAACCTATTTTGGATCTCCTGCGATCCTGCACTTATATATGAAATTGATCCAGAGTAAGCAACCGCCAATCTGTTTCAATTGTGACAATCCCCCCAGACCCAATATTGCAGTCCTATTTTTACCCTATATCCACTACTATCCTTCATTTTAATTAACGGTCGTATCCCTGGATACACTTTTCCGCTAAAAATTTGTCTAACTCTTTCTTAAACATATCTATTGCATCTGCCATCACAACCTTCCCAGGCAATGAATTCCATATCTTGACTGCCCTTACTGTAGAACCCCTTCCTTTGCTGGTTGTGAAATTTCCTCTCCTCTAACCTTAGGGGGTGACCACTTATCCTGTGTATGGTCCTTGGGTAAAAAGGTCCCATGAAAGCTCTCTGTATTGACCCCTAATGTATTTGTACATAGTAATCATATCTCCCCTTAGATGCCTCTTTTCTCAAGTAAACATGCCTAAACTGGCTAACCTTTCCTCATAACTTAATGACTCCATACCCTTTATCAATTTTGTCGCCCTTCTCTGAACCCTTTCTAGTTCCAAATTATCTTTTTTATAAAGTGGTGCCCAGAACTGTACTGCATATTCAAGATGAGGTCTTACCAACGATTTATACAGTGGCAAAATTACACTATCTTCCCTTGCATCTTTGTCCCTTTCTATGCATGCCAATACTTTATTTGCCCTTGCAGCTGTTGCTTGACATTGAGCACTATTGCTAAGTCTACTGTCTACGAGCACTCCCAAATCCTTTTCCATTTTAGATTCTCCTAAATTAATTCCATTTAATTTATAGATTGCGTTCTTGTTTTTGATCCCTAAATGCATAACCTTACATTTATCTATGTTAAACCTCATATTCCATTTGGCTGCTCAATCCTCCAGTTTATTTAAGTCCCCCGGTAGAGAAGCTACATCTTGCTCTGATTTTATTACCTTACAGAGTTTTGTGTCATCAGCAAAAATAGAAACTTTACTCTCTAAACCAGTGATGGGCAAACTACGGCCCGCGGGCCAGATCCGGCCCACTTAGAGGTTCTATCCGGCCCGCCAATATTTTAAAAAATTTCATTAAAATATGCATAAAATTATTAGGGCCGACCCTGTGTGTCAGAACCTTCATTTTTATGCCTTCCCAGCTATTTCCTCCATTACACTTCATCCTCCTTCCTAAAAGGACACTTCGTATGTCAATCACTCAAACACCTGCCCGCCCCCTATTGGCTGAAAGTCATTTAAGAAGAGATGGGCTGGGCCATATACTAAGGCGGATTTCGATTGGCTGCTGTGTTGTCAGTTAGTGGCTCACCAGAAAGACGGATCTGCAACAACCTGCTGAAATAAGTGCTGTGTCTGTACGATCGCTGCACTTATAGAGGTAACACTGCTATATAACACCCTCCCGTCCCATTCAAAAAATTTGTATTATATATTTCGATATTTGAGTTTTTTAATAAATTATATTGGCCCGCCTAAAGTTTTTCTTTTTTATTTGGCTCGCTCCTGAAAAAGTTTGCCCATCACTGCTCTAAACCATCACCAAGGTCATTAATAAATATGTTAAAAAGGAGTGGCCCCAGCACGGAACCTTGAGGTACTCCACTTAAAACTTTTGACCAATTAGAATTTATCACAACTCTCTGTTTCCTATTCTCTAACCAGTTTTCGATCCAAGTACAAATGTTGTTTCCTAGACTCAGTTCCCTTATTTTGTAAACCAACCTCTTGTGTGGCACTGTATCAAAGGCCTTTGCAAAATCTAAGTAGACCACATCTACTGTGCTGCCCTGGTCTAAGTTCCCACTAACTTCCCCTTAGAAACTAATTAGATTAGTTTGACATGACCTATCCCTCACAAAGCCATGTTGATTCCCACAAATAATCTTTTTTTTTTTTTTTTTAACTATTTATTTTGAGAAATAGCAATCATGTACAGATAAGAATCAACAAATAATACATTTGCAGGAATAGAAACAAAAACAGAGAACAGTACATATCATGGGTATCTGTCAATGAAGCTGAAAATATTTGAGTAGCAAATATCCAAGACAGCCAGAGGATGTCAATAAACAGACTGGCAAATATACAATTGTTATCCAGAATACACAAGACACTATAACATTTTATAACAATATAATGTGGGGGGGAAGGGGGGGTAAGAGGGGAGGGGGGGGGGGTACTGGTCGCCACCGAGAATGAAGGAAAAAGAGAACACACTTCCCTTTATCCACACAGTTCCTTATCCTCATCTTGTCTCCCACGAATAATCTTATTGTGCACCAAGTAATCCTGAATACTATCCCTTAATATACCTTCCAGTAGTTGATGTCAGGCTTACAGGTCTATAATTCCCTGGTTGTGATCTCATCCCCTTTTTAAACAACGGCACCACATCTGCTATAGGTTAGGTAACATTAAAATTCGGGTCAAATTGCTGACCACAAGTTAATTGGTTGGTGGGTAATATGGTTGTATTCCCAATGCTGATAGGAAATTGTTAATCTCGTCATCCTGCTAATTTAGAGTACTGTATATCAGCCTATCCACAACATATAATACAAAGTCAAGAATAGATTTTATTCTTAAATGGCCTGATTCATCAAGGAAAGTACTAATTTTATTACCTAACCTTTCTCCTGGACAAAACCATGTAACAATGCAAGGGGTGCATACAGGGCCGGATTAAGGGAATGGAGGCCCCTGGGCTAAGGGGCCCTCCATTCCCCGCGAGGCCCCCAATGTGAGCCGTCCGCCGCCCCCCACCCCCCGCGAGGACCCCCCCAAGCACTTACCTGTCAGTGCAGTCCTCCATCCCGGCGCGCTGTAAGCTCCTTACTGAGGAGATCTCGCGAGAGTTCATGAACTCTCGCGAGATATCCTCAGTAAGCAGACTACAGCGCGCCGGGACGGAGGACTGCACTGACAGTACTCAGCAGCATCGATCGGGCCGGGGGCGCCCCCGCCCCCGACCGATCAATAATGCTGCTGAGGAGTTTGAAGGGCCCCCTGGATGCCCGAGGCCCCTGGGCTATAGCCCAGTTAGACCTCGGGTTAATCCGGCCCTGGGTGCATATTAGTTTATAATTTTGCACATAAGGAAAATACTGGCTTTTTTTCCTAGATCAACTTAAAATTTCAGTGTACAAATAAGCTATCAAGTATTTGTGTGCTACATGAAAAATCAGCCAGTATTTTCCTCATGTGCAAAATAATAAACTCATTTTCACCCCTTGCATAGCAGAATGGATTTGTCCAGAAAACTTAAGTAAGAAAACTTACTCAATTTCTTGCTTAACTTTCCTTAATGAATCAGGCCCATAGCCTCCAGCTTGGCTATTAAGGTGAACAATACGGGTATCAACATTATCTTATATCAGATCATGCCCCAAATGGGTAAAAGGAGTGTGAGCTCTGGGAAGAAGAGAACAGATCACAGGACAGTGTAGAAAAAGGTCCCAAACGAAGGGATGGAACAGTCCACTAAAACCAGGAAAAAGGTTTTCTGGGATGAAGGACTGTGGCAGTGTCTGCAGGATGGGGATATGGATGTGTTGCACCACCCCACCACAATGCAGCACATTTTGGATTATTGGGATGAGGAGTACTCAAAGATTATTATGTGGAAAGGAGCCAGTCTACAGGAGAAATTGGAGAACCTGTTAGATGTGTTCCTAATGTTGAAAGAGGAAGCAAGTGCCTTGAATTTTCGGGATGAACCAGAATGGGATGATTTTACAAATTAAGTTATTTGTACTATTCAGAATCTGGCCAAGGGAAAATCCAGTTACAACATTAATCAGCAGTACAGTAATAATAATAATAATCAGTGGTAACTGGTTTCTAGTGCTAACTGCTTTGCAGAGCCCTGTAATGTATCACGATAGAGTTCCGCTGCAGCTCTACCCAGAGATTACCTGAGATTGAGTGATCCCACTACTGCCACCAAAAATGTGAAGATACCAGGTTTTCTGGCACAATTCTACCCATTTTACTCAGGCTGGCCACCCACGGGTGTCTTGCTATGCCAGGGAAGTCTACCCAGTACCTTCTAGGATTCGTATAGTCACTCAGGCAAATGCAGTTTGAAAGTAAAGCAATATATTTATTGTAATAAAAACAATCACTAGAGATTATTATGTACACACAGTAAATAAATGCCAGGCAGGTTTACCACATCATCTGTCCCTTACCCCACTAGATTAAGGCGTTACAGTCACTTGGCTGTCCTGACCTAAAGGCCCATGGATCTCTCTCAGCTGCATATAGAGTCTACTCTTAGCTGCAGCTGTAGTCCATTGGTAGAGAATGAAAGACTCAAAAGCAGCTACACTACACCTTCCATAAATCAATCCTCAGAATGAATATTACCTCCCCCCTGGAGTGGCTCCTTATATCTAAGGTCTAATTTCCACAGAAACTCCCCTCCCAGATTGTAGACCAAATGTCTGGAGTAGTCTTGTGAGAACAATGGACACTTCCCCTTCACCTGTATCTTGCAACCTGATTCCTACCCATAACCCCCCCCCCCCGGCTTCACTTTAAGGACAATGAATAACAACCTCACTGCTACATCATTAATATACAATACACAATATACATATTTACAATGATCTACAATGTCCCCTTATCCACATGTAATTATACAATGCATTTGTACTCTGTTGGGCTGGAGAACTAAAGCAGGGGCTATAAAAAGTACTTTCTATATTCCACATTTTGTGAGAAACGAGGGACAGACTGGTTAGGGTGATATTAATACCTTGTTTCTTGTTCATGGTGGTGGAGGGTTGCTTTTTTGGGGTTATTTTGAAAGTACAGGGCTTAGACGCTTCACAATCCACCATGAACTCTTTATACCCCAGAATTCTGTGATGTCATCTGTCCAACAACTTAATAGATTGATAATCTCATACAGAAATTAAATATGGCAATATATTGCACCTAAAATGGTTGTACCAGCTACTGAACCATTGGGGTATGCTTTATTTATTTTTCTTTTCTTTTTAGTAAAAATCTGTTATGTGTTATTTGTCACATGAGATTAGATTTAAGAAATTTTGGGATTTGGTGATCGTTAATTATGTATTAATATGTAAAAACAAAAAATTGAGGCAGTACTTTATTTTCCACATGACAATTTCTAAGACGGGAGATGCAGAATATTTTTTTTCAGGCTTAGTCCAGTCGTGTGACACTTTATATTTTAGCGGTGCGGAATTATTGGCGCTATATAAATAAATGATGATGATGATATTTTAATATACTTAATTATGCAGCTTTTCATATAGGCTTTAGTGTACTCCCGATCCCGTGACCTTAAATGATTTCCATTAAGCTAAAGATGATTGGACATACACTATATGGACAAAAGTATTTGGCTACACCTGTTAACTATTGAATTGAGGTGTTTCAATCAGACCTGTTGTCAGATGTGTATAAAATCTAGCACCTAGCCATGCCATCTCCATTGTAAACATTTGTGATACAAAATGGGTCGTTCTAATGAGCTCAGTGACTTCAAGTGTGGTACTGTGATAGGATGCCACCTTTGTAATAAGACTGTTCGTGATATTTCACGGTCAACTGTAAATGATATTATTAGAAAGCGGATTTAGGAACAACAGCAACTCAGCCACGAAGCAGAAGACCACGTAAAATCACAGAGCGGGGTCAACGACTGCTAAAGCGCATGGTGTGTAAAAGTCGCCAACGTTCTGCTGATTCAATTGCTGAAGAGTTCTAAACTTCCACTGGCATTAATATAAGCACAAAAACTGTACGCCGGGAGCTTAATGGAATGGGTGTCCATGGCCAAGCAGCTGCATGCAAGCCTCATATTACCATGACCAATGTCAAGCATTGGATGGAGTAGTGTAAAGCACACACAGACACTGGACTGTGGAGCAGTGGAAACGTATTCTGTGGAGTGACGAATCACGCTTATCTGTTTGGCAGTCAGATGGGCAAGTCTGGGTTTGGCGGATGCCGGGAGAACGTTACCTGCCTGACTGCATTATGCCAACTGTGAAGTTTGGTGGAGGAGGGATAATGGGATGGGGCTGTTTTTCAGGGTTTGGGCTAGGCCCCTTATCTCCAGTGAAGGGCAACCTTACAGCTTCTGCATACCAAGCTTTTTTGGACAATTCTATGCTTCCAACTTTGTGGCAAAAGTTTGGGGAAGGCCATTTTTTATTCCAACATGACTGTGCCCCAGTGCACAAAGCAAGGACTACAAAGACCTGGTTTAATGAGTTAGGTATGGAAGAACTTGACTGGCCCACACAGAGTCCTGACCTCAATCCCATCGAACACAATTGGGATAAACTGGAACAGAGTTTGTGAGCCAGGCAGGGCCATCTTTTCCATTGGGCACGATGGGCAGCTGCCCGGGGGCCCCATGGGCAAGGGGGCCCCACATGCACGGCTCTTAATGAGAATAAATAATCCTGCAAAAGAAAAAAAACCTGCAAAAAAACCTTCAAGGGTCACTAAGCAAGTACATCTATCTATCTCTAGCTCTATATATCTATATCTATATCTGTATCTATATACATCTATATATCTATATCTATATCTATATCTATATCTAGGAGCCCCGGTGCACTGCTTTGCCCGGGGGCCCATAATGTTGTTAAGATGGCCCTGGAGCCAGGCCTTCTCGTCCAACATCAGTGCCTGACCTCATAAATGCTCTACAGAAGGAATGGGTACAAATTCCCACAGAAACACTCCAACATCTTGTGGAAAACCTTCCAAGAAGAGTGGAAGCTGTTATCACTGCAAAAGGGGGACCAACTCCATATTAAAGTATAAGTATTTTAATACAATCTCATTACAATCCCTGTTGGTGTAATGGTCATGCGTCCAAATACTTTTGTCTATATAGTGTATATCCCAATCAGGTGATAGTATCTTTAGCGCTCTAGCATAGTGCTCTCTCAGGTCTAAGAGTATCTTTAATCATTTGATGTTAATCTAACCAATCTAACCAATTTTGGTATAGTTGTCATTCTTGCAGCATTGCTTGTAGTTAAATACTTATTAAATTGTATTCAGTACTCAGCATAAATATTGCACTTGAAATCTTTCCTCTCGTCGGCTTTGCAATGTGACAATAAAGTTTTTTTGGGGATAAGCGTAGGCTAGCCAAATCTTATTCACTCCTTTATATGCTCATTCTAACATTTGTATTTCATAACTTATACGGGTTTTATAAAAAGGATGAATGAATATGTGTTGAGTACCATATTTTTAGCAACTTACATGACATGAACAATTGGTGCACACATATGGAATCACAAATTGTTTTCAATTATGCACCAAGTATGTATATGTATTAATATATTGTGGTGGGGTTATTAATAAAGGGCTACAGCCAAGACCCAAAACGTTGAAATAAAATCTTTATTCAATCAGAACCATCACTTTACATTTAATTAGATTAATAATCTTTAAGCCTAGCACCCAGAAATTAAGGCGGTTTGGTGATTTCATGTCTTTTGTTTGTTCATATATATAAAAAGTCTGTATAAAACAGGAAGAAATTAATCAAACCCATGTTGGGAAATAGAGGAAATGACTGATGGGGTTTTCTGAAAATATGTATTTATAAAATGTATATTTCTCTATTTATAACTAGACTTTGGTACAATAATTAAATAATCTTTTTAATAAATTTGTAGAAACATGTTCTTTTAGCCATGTAAAAAATTAAGCATTACCTTAATATATAGGGATATATTTACTAAACTGCGTGTTTGGAAAAGTGGAGGTGTTGCCTATAGCAACCAATCAGATTCTAGCTGTCATTTTGTAGAATGTACTAAATAAATGATAACTAGAATCTGATTGGTTGCTATAGGCAACATCTCCACTTTTCCAAACACGCAGTTTAGTAAATAAACCTCCTAGAGTTTACAGAAAATCACACATTTTCTTAATCCTTTAATGAAATACATTTATTTCAACACCATAAACCTATTATTTTACTTTAATGTTTTATTTCCCATAAATAGGCACTACAAAAGCATAGTCTAATAAAAGCATTATCTATTATTCAATATTTAACTTTTCATTCTGCGATTTTACAAATTAATCACGTGTACTGTCAGGAAAAATATCAGGGCCTGGGTCATTAAGGAGAGCAAATTTAAAAAAAAGAGTAACTTTATCTGGGCAATACCATGTAGCATTGAAGGGGGAGTTCAATTTAAAATATGGGGATATATTTTTTATTTGGGATAGAGAATGTCCTAGATCAACTTTAAATTTCAGTGTAAAAATAAAGCTATCAAGTATCTGTGTGCTACATGAAAAAAACAGCCAGTATTTAACTTACATGCAAAACAATAAACTAATTTGCACCCCTTGCATTAACATGGTTTGTCCTGGAGAACATTTAATCAATATTTTGCCTTACTTTCCTTAATGACTCAGGCCTGGAAACACTACACAGCACCATTAAACAATTTGCCACCTGAAAACTGTAAAATTGTTTGTAACTATTTAAGTGCATATAATTCTATATAATCATTCACTTAGAAAACATTTTTGTAAACACATTAATCTTTTGATGACGGTTTATTTTTACGTAGCACATGCATTCATATAAACATAGAGGTATACACTTATTATACAAATGTCCTAAAAAAAGATAAGGCTTAAATACATAGGCACAATTATTGTTGATGATAGATAATTAGAAATTGTTGGAAACTTAAAGTTGGTGTACACTGATTGCTGGATTATCTGTTCATATACCAGAGTCTTCACTAACACATAGGGCTAGATTTACTAAACTGCGGGTTTGAAAAAGTGGAGATGTTGCCTATAGCAACCAATCAGATTCTAGCTTTCATTTATTTAGTGCTCTCTACAAAATGACAGCTAGAATCTGATTGGTTGCTATAGGCAACATCTTCACTTTTTCAAACCCGCATCTTAGTAAATATACCCCTAAGCAGCGGCAGACTGGGTTGGGGGCCAGGAGGGCATCTTCCTCAGGGCCAGTCCCCTAGTGGGCTACGTTGGGCTGGATCACTGGGCCATCTGCATTTTTATTCCCATTAATATGTTCCTAATAGGCTGCTGAGTCAAGTCTTGCCCCCTGGGCTAAAATTTGTCAGCCAGCCCCTGCACATAGGACTACACTATGGAATCCATTTAAACATTACTTTACCCCACCTCCAGACAAAGATCAACCTACATCTCCCTCCTTCTTGATCTTAAATTAGTACTGAAGAGAGAAACATCTGTCCCTATTGGTGAGTGATTTAGAGAGTAATCTTCACTAATTCATTATACCAGCTGTGCATGTCTATTTATTATTATCCCTTATTTAAAAAGCGCTTTACAATTAGAGAACGTTTAATCATTCATCCTGCCCTAGTGAGGCTTATAATATAATTCTCTACCACATGGCACAAAGAGTTGACTTACCAGTATATTTACGGGAGGAAACAGGAGCCCTCGGAAAAGTGGAGCCCCCGGGAGGAAACCCACATGAACAGTGGTAGAATATACAGATTCTACAAAGATAGCACCCTGTCATTAGTAATGTACATAGCACTGTACAGCTCAGTACCGTCTATGTCATCTTAGAGAGGGCTCTGCACCCTGTCATTAGTAATGTACATAGCACTGTACAGCTCAGTACCGTCTATGTCGTCTTAGAGAGGGCTCTGCACCCTGTCATTAGTAATGTACATAGCACTGTACAGCTCAGTACCGTCTATGTCTTCTTAGAGAGGGCTCTGCTTGTAATTCTGAAATTATTATCACACAATGTAAAAGTTCTCATTCCAGGGAAAATGATTGGGACGAATTAACTTCCACCTAACAAAGAAACTAAACTCTCTAATCCTTACGGATTTCTTTTGTTATCCTGAAACATGATTTGCATATTTTGGTTGGCCAGACACCAATGATTTGCTTGGCCAAACTCCCAGTGATCTTGTTAAACCTTTAAGCTGAATCCTTAACCAAAGCCTGAATTCATTTCCCTTCAAATCGCAGGATCACAGGTCAAAAACCATCATTGACCCAAAAGACAAGTTTACGGCCCCCCTATCGTGTGCAAGACTAGTTGGATAAACAAATAGATATATAGCAAGCATCCTATTCATGGTGTTAGTTAGGTAGCAGTAATAAAATTTTAAACTGAATTGCTCCATATGTTTCCCTGTAAGAAAAAGTGTGTTTGCCTTTATTTGATTGACTCGATTCTAATATATATGCAGTTTGTGAGCTCCGCTTTCACTGCAGTAAACAAAGAATTAACAGGAGTATCCACAGGGAACAGAATAACTGCATTACCTTTAGCTGGCCTCTTACAGAAACCCTACACTTTTTTGGTAAAAATGTTTTTCACAGTCCAGTAGATGTATTCTATATGTGCTCTTAAGTGAAATTTTAAGATGATAATCTTGTTGGATGAATCGCTTTACACTTTATCACCTTGTTTCTCTGTAACATACAAACTTATCTTCACATTCAGGTTTGCAAACCTACTACAAGGTGTTGCCATGTTGGATGCGTGCAGGCCTGTTCAGTCTCTGTTAGGTGCCTGTGTGGATGAACATGTGTGCTGGGTCAGCATGACTGTGTCAATATACCCAGTTGTAATGGAGTGAGTAGATGTGGGCTTGCGTGAAGGTACCAGACCAACAGAAGTGAGCCTAAGTCCAGGTATAGTGCTACGGAATTTGCTGACGCCGTATAAGTAAATGTTGATGATTTATAGCATTTAGCAGGTGCCCGTTAGTTTCTGCTTGGGATGATCACCGCTTGGAAGTTGATTACACTTTTTAATTGTCTTTTGGAACCTTGCTGAACTGAACTGTTGACGATGTAGCCTGCTGATTTGGATACTTTTATCTAATGTACTGTATGTGACTTCAGATACCTACTGCTTGTCAACAGTCTGACTCCCTGACTTCTTTTCCAATAAGCACCTCTGAATCAATCGCAAGACAAAGAGGGTGAGGGGCAATTGTGTGCCCGTAAGCCCTAAGAGTCTTGATGGATAGGGTACAGCTAACGGCATGCTAGAATGGACACTTGTGTTCTTTGGTGGGGTATAAGGTATGATATCGACATATAAAAGCTGTATGTTTGCAGAATTAAATAATGTATCTTGAGTATGAGTTTAAGTAAACTTTAAAGGGAAACTAAAGACAACAACATTTATATTAAACCTCCGTGTAATAGGGACGCTTTTGAAAGTGATTAATGGGGGTAATACATAATGATCGCCATCAGTTATAACACGATAGAGCTGCGTTGCAATCAACTATTGTCCAGTTCAGCAGAATGTAGCTCAAGCAGGACTTTAAATGTAGTCTTTTGAGAACCTAGCGCCCCCCCCTGAGTCAGGCCCTCTTTTACTAGATCACACGTTTGCACAGTACTGCTGACAATGTGGGCTATGCATAAATAGCAACAATATACTGTACTTCATATAGGCATACTGCCTGCTGTCCTGGTTTTTGTGGACCGGTTCCCAATCAGCCCAGCTATGCAGTATGTATTGTTCACATACAGGTTTTGAATGACTAGGCCCACCAATAT
The DNA here is from genome assembly GCF_038048845.1 of Mixophyes fleayi. Taxonomy (NCBI): domain Eukaryota; kingdom Metazoa; phylum Chordata; class Amphibia; order Anura; family Limnodynastidae; genus Mixophyes; species Mixophyes fleayi. The sequence goes on from NC_134408.1 coordinate 25,423,356, forward strand.
TCAGTAGCTACAGGTATAACTTCAACAGGACACTATGGGTCATTCATTTAAAGGTGCAAATCCTCTTTGTGACATCATGCTCCCACTTTTGCACAAATCCACATGGAGGTGTAGGCTAAAATGAAGGCGTCTGTGCAAGTTTGCATTTACCAATGGGAATAGTTGGGCAGATCAGACCATGCCTTGCTAGCAGGGATTAGTTACACAAATGCGCCTAGATTGTGCTGAGGTGGGAAAACGAGACTTCATTCTGTGGGACATGATTATGTAAATGAGCTGGCTGGTGAAGAAAGAATATTTAGAAAGACGCTCCCAGTTTTCCGGGTTGGCGTACAGCCCTTTTCTCCCTATAAGAGGACGTGATTGTTTTCCACCAGCTAAGAGGTGGTGTATATCAGGTGTCATTGTATACTTTTATTGGGACACATTTTGCTTCCATTTGCAGAATATCGCATTTCCAGGCATTCTACAAGCAAAGAGAGTGAGGTGGACAATAGGACTATTTGCAGGTAAAAAAATGTTATGTTGCTCCCCCTGGAAAATAGGGAACACCCCCCCTCCCCAAATGCTACTCCCACTCCTTGGATCTCATTTAAATAATCGTGTCCGGCAAAACGATGTCTCATTTTGTGTGTATGCAATAATAGGCTCATTCATGTACCCAGACTGGGCCCAGCCAGGATCTCCCACATCTGCCCATCACAACATATTTTGCACCTTGACCAGCAAATCTGTTTGCATCCCAGTAAAATTGGGCGCACTTGCACAAAAACAGACACGGGATGTCACAAAAAGGCACTTTAGTACTTCCATAAGTGAGCCTTATCGCCTTCATGAAGAAACAAATGCAGGACAGTTTTTTCTTAAAGTGTCCCGGCAGCCTACACACAACGTGTAATAAAACCATTTAACAAGATATCATGGAAACTTAGTTATGTTCTGTTACAACAACAAAACTGCTCATGAGGGGGAGGCTTAATTGTACTTAGGATAATAAATATATATTTTTTCAAACAAATTCACCATGAAGCCTTTAATCCACATTGCAAATAAAAGGTACACGCCAAATGAGGTACACTTCAGTGATGACAGTGTTTTTGTTGAAGCGGGGGAAGTGATGACAGTCAGGAAGAGGTGACCAGAGACTGTCAGGATGTGGTCTTGATTCCTGGTAAGTTTCATGGCAGACTGTACAAGATAGAGGAAGAATGAGAAAATTGTGTAAGGAAAAATGTCTTTATTTCAAGGGTAAACTACAGTGCCAACTGTATTACAATGGTTTATTTCCACTAGGTTACCCAGCGAAACAAATCACCATTAACATTCTTCACAATGTATGCTTCTATTCATTATATGTGCTTTGTAGACCTTTTATTAGGGGATTACTGTGCAACTATAACCCCAATGTAAGTGTTTGTTAGATACATTCTCTAGCAGAGTGTATCTAGCGATTATCATTTCTGTAGGATTCTCCATCAGTGGAGAGAGCTATAGGTCACCCTATAGCTCTATCTATCTATCTATCTATCTCTGCCACCTACTGATGCAACATAAACTGTAAACAACTAAGGATTTTCTAGGGTACACTTACTACGTAGCAATGTGACACAAACTGGGACTATCTCTACTCACCGAGTTCACGGATCCCTTCACAGGTTGTCTGTTTCAGTCCTGCCAAACAAAAAAACAAGTCAATGGTTCCATGTTAAGTGGATTACGATTAAACATTTGTAATGAGTTCATGCAAAAATTTGCTGAGTGCACGGAGCAATAAAATGTGGTCACCTTACAACACATCCCCCAACACGAGATGACCACGGTCATACTCATCACTTGTCTGCCTTTAGAAGGTTGGGAAATTTTATTGCAAGGTTCTGTTGATAACCAAACCCTGAGTTGACTTGTTGTTAGGCCTCAGAGCAAAGGATTAATTAATTAATTGCGTTTCTCCTCCATACTATATTTGACAGGTAACTGGAGGAAAGACAAAAGCTCACATGCAGATCTTTGATCTGTATGGAGAGACGCAGGTACAGGAACAGGAACAGGGGGAAGTAGAAGCTCTTCTTTGCCTTATCCCCACCCTTCTAAAAAGACAGCCACATGTAGTGTATCAGCGACTCTACACAGAGATCAAAGATCTGTAACAATAGCCCTAATAATTTCAGAACAGGAGTAAACTAGAACTATGCTTGCATGTATATTTGTCTAGGCCTATCTCCATGTTTCATGTATACAGTATGAAATTACTGCTAAAATTATGTCCAGGATGAAAAAAAAAAAATTAAGAAGTTGTACTGTGCAGTTAGGCGGAATCAATAATTGCCAGTAACACAAATATAAAAACAGAAACCGGATATGCAAATAAAAAAACAATTGGTGGCTCTGTTATCTGGCACTCTATATGTACAACTGATTTCAATGCTAGGGTTTTTATTCACACTAAATTATTTTCTCTGAAGCTTATTGTTGGATATAGACACACAGGGTATTATTTCCCCAATAAATGATATTTAAAGAGAAAGAGAAACATCTCCTTTCATCACTGCAACCCTCCTAATACCAAGCAAAATATTCAGATTTACAATATAAACAATCAGAAGAGAGTAAAGAAAACACTCATGATAAATATGTGGCATAATAGGACATAAAACGCTCATTCCTGTGTGAGAAGGACTGTGACTCCAAAATAAGTTTGAAAGAGATGGATTTAATAGTGAGTAGATCTGTTTTCCCATGCAGTGACCAGTGACGTGCGCGTAGGAGGAGTTGGGAGATAGGGGGCCTAGTGAGATCATTACCAATCACATTTTGTTAGAAGTCACAACCATGTTTTGCGTTTTGTACTTGCCATTGCTTTGGTCGAGCTGCAGCCCGTTCCTGTCTACGCCTGGCGTAGTAGTCTGGCTCAACGGTCTCCTGCACGGCTTGTTCTAGAACAATATAATGAACGTTACAGTCGTAGGAATATACACTCCTGATTGTCTAACTAGCAATATCAGCATGCTGCAGTGTACCACGCAGACGGGCGGTAGGCCTACGTTTAGCATTCGGCACGCTAGGTATGAGCTTAGGGGCGCCAGAGGCCAGCTACAAAATGTATATGGAAATCATTATTTTCCCTTGTATCAGCAAAACATAAATAAATCAATGAAGGAATAAGAAAAATAAAAACCAACATGGGTTTAAGTGACGAAGAGGAATTGTAATATACCAGGTGATGGAGAGGTATATCCGAAGGACATGTTTTAATGGAAAAGGGGAAGAATTTTGGGGGGTAGTGTCTATGCAGAATGTTCCATGTAAAAAGGGGGGTGCCTGGAAACGTACAATGTGCAGTTTTGTCTTCTCATACAAAATATCCACAAGTGCAACTTCGTAGCTCTTCCTCCACGGTCAGCAAGGATGGATGTCCAAGTGCCAACCATGCACTGAACAAGGTTTTACGTTAATGTGACTACCACTCTGCCCTGTAACAGTAAAGGTGTCTGGGAAATACATATTCCAAGCAGCTACATGGCTAATTTTAGAATGGTACAATCCCTTGGGATTTGGCAAAGCGTCAGCGAAACGTTTAAAGCTGCTGAGCTTGCTGATATAGAGTAACGGAGGTAAGACTCTCTTCAAACTTTACAAATGATTGATTCTGTGCTCAAGTTTCCTGTGCTGGGGATATGATTTAAGTGCGATGGAAAGCTGCTTGAATCTGAAGGTATCCAACTCTACAAGTCTGGAGAAAATATATATATATATATATATATATATATATATATATATATATATATATATATATATATATATATAACATTCAGTTCTATACAATGATCACTTACCTATTTCATCCATGATATTCTCAACAGGAGCTGGGGCAGACCTCTTCTACGAAATAAAAAATATTCCAGTGAAAAGCAGTCGGCTGTAGCTCTTCTGTAAGAACTTATTAATAATAGATAATGTATTATTAAATGTCAAATTACAAAATTAGAACCTAAAACCTTTCCAGATGAGAAAGTAATTTAGCAACAAAAGTAAAAATATAATCCTTATAGACAAGTTTATATGTGTATTCTAATCAGAGGTGCCAGTAAATTCTTTATTTTCTTACAGTAACAATGGACCAATCTAAAGGGCCGGTACCTACAAATTTACTTCTGATGCCTGACTTTTTGGGTTAATGTCCATAGATTACAATGGGAGAACTCTCTCCCGGCTTCTACATTTGTCCCAATGTCTCCTAAACATACTGAATGTCTGGAACTATAAACTCTCACTATCCAAAATCTCACGCATTCTCTGCTCGCTTTGCGTTCACTTTGCTTATTGTACTAATAATGTGCAGACGTTTTACCAACTTGGGGGGAAAAAAATCTGCATTTCTGCTTTGCAAACCTTCTAACATTTTAATCAAAGAAACGGAGCAGACTTCAAGCAAGATTCGGATCTCTGATTCTGCTGCTTGATGGAGATACTTTAAATACTGATTTGTATTGGTCACCAAGAACTTAAATTGTCACAATAATGAATTATTATTATTATTATTATTCTGTATTTATAAAGAACTATCAACACTAAGGGGTATATTTACTAAACTGCGGGTTTGAACAAGTGTAGATGTTGCCTATAGCAACCAATCAGATTCTAGCTGTCATTTTGTAGAATGTACTAAATAAATAACTAGAATCTGATTGGTTGCTATAGGCAGCATCTCCACTTTTTCAAACCCGCAGTTTAGTAAATATACCCCTTGGCGTCTGAGTCTGCAAATAGGCCAAGAATGGCCTTATATCTAGGAAGTGCGAGGAACTGGTTGGTTGAATGTGAGATGACTAAAAAGACTGAAAAGAGTCAGAGTAAGATTCTTTAGGAAGCTATCAGCAACTGGAGGAGAGTCTAATGGAGTGTGGTGCAAAGTTGAATTAAAAACTACTGATACAGGTACTCAGTACATAACAAAGGATAGGGAAATAGCAATTGAAAACTTGACAGCCAGCTGCTAAGTGGGAAAAAGAAATGTCCTGCTCATTTAATTTGTACCATGTCAGGCTTAAAGAGAACCTGTCACCAGCCAAGGCAAAATAAAGTCCCCCCTCCGCATATCAGTCACCTGGGAAAGACTCTGTAGAGCTACTAGCACACTAACCATTCTGGCTGGAACACCAATCAGCTTGTCTGGAACGGTGATCTCTCCCAGGACAAATGCAGAGTTCCTCCTACTGCTCCATGTCAACTTACTCGGCGCTGTACGCCAGACAGGAATGCTGAGAGTTTTGACATAAAGCTTCTCGGTGACACATAGGCAAACCGAGTGCGCTATTCACCAGACTGACCAGTCTATTTATCATTAGCCGGCGATATTAAAGATATTCTCTAAACTCAAATGCTGTTTAAATTTCACCAGGCCAGTTTTGGAGCATATTGCCATGCGTGAACCAGTAAGGAAGTGGAAACCAGGACTTTCAGTTCCACTTTCATAAAAAAAAAAAAAAAATACATATATAAAAAATATACATAGATAAAAAATTATATTTGAATTATTTTAACATATGAAAAAAATGCTTTATTTAAAAAGATAAAGCATTTTTTTTCAGCTATCACCAATTGCCATTGTCATCCTATCGCTGCCACCATGGTGATAGCGATATTATGACAGCGGCAGTATATACACCGCCACTGTTCTTGTTAAACCGACTTCTTTTGCCGCACAGTCCTGGCGAAAAACTATCACCGGCTCACAGGGAAAGCATGGGGTTCTGTATTATATAATAAAAATAAATAAATCTCACTTGGGTCTGGCGACAGCTACTTTAATACAAACATATATTGTAACATACATCAATTATCATTGTTGTGTAGATGAATATTTTGCACAGTATTTCTTACATAAAGAAAAAACATTATGAGTCCAGTGTATTCAATGGAGAGAGCACAAAAGAGTTATGATGTATCACAAGGCTACAAGAACAAACAACTCATAAAGTTTATATGATTATTTATTTTGTAAACTTTTTCAGAGACCATCAGGGACGAGCACATATATTTAGCAGGGCCATACAAATATAGAGCTAGAATTCAATAATTCCTCTCCAGATGGAGGATTAGGGCACCACAGCCAGTAAATTAGGCATCTGAAGGTAGACCTTTTAAATAATAAAAGCTTAGTAGTCAAATGTCTTACACAGTCTGGACAAACTTTTATTCTAATTTATCAACCTAATATGCAATCTTGAATGGAGGCAGAGATATTTAATCATCATATTCTCTTTATACAATATTTTTTCTTTTTTATCTGGTTACGACAATGGCTTTACACCAGCTGTAGAATACAAGGTTGGATATTCTTCTATACTGAGACATTTTTAACTTGTGCCATGTTCTTCCCACCGGACCTTGCGCATCACTATAGTCTCACATATACGGTCAAGAGTAACACTATACATACATAGAGGATGGAACTGATGGACTTATTTTCCTCATAGTCCTGGGTATTTAGGAATGATGGTTGTACATCTTGTTCTATTATTATATAAATTGCAGCAATATTGAAATATTAAGGAAGAGTGTTTGAACCATATCTTATCAGTTGGGTCACTATTCTGCTTAGGTTGGATCACAATGATCCTCTTTTTACAAACTGATTGGAATCCACCAACAAATAAAACAATTATTAATCATATTGCTGGAAGCAGATTGTGTACTACCAACTAATAAATGAATAAATTATATTTTAATATTATTAATAGATACAATACCAGAATTCCCTGTTTACTGTATGATTATATTGATTAACAATTATATACTTATATAGAAATGAAAAATTAAAGGTGTTGTCAACTTTTGGAGAACCATTTCCCTTATCTGCTGCCTGCCACCCCCCCCCCCTACACTACCTGAAGCCAGGGGTGTAGGAAACCAGGGTGGCAGAGGGTGTCAGCTGCACCCCCCAACCCCATGAGTTCTGCTGGGTGGGCAAAGACTGTGTTTTGCCCCCCCCCCCCATTAACTTCTACACAAAAGCCTTCATGCTGCTTTCTAAAGTCATGGTTTCTGTTCTAAACTTGTGAAACTTTTTTTAAATGATAGATTGTCTTAGTAAAACTACCTAATGTTCTTTAAAGTAGATTATCTTAGTATAGATTTAATACAGATTAATTGATTTGTTTATTTAAAAAAACTTTATTTAAAAAAGTGTTCCGTTCATAAACATTTAATAACCTGTATTGATGATGAACAACTATTCACTTTACTTTCACCCTGAATTTCAAGCGGGTGCGTCCCCAAACAAACATCAGCTATATCAATGTAAATTTATAGCACATACCATAACCAGTGAGGTTGTGACTATAGATTTAAAAATACTTACAATCAAATGAGATTAGGCTGTCAACGAAATCTGAATAAAAACTAGGTTAATGACTCTGAAAAATTAAATTTATTAAGATGAACAATTGAATCTATATATCTTTCTAACAGCTATTGTACTAATTTGCAATTAATATTAATAATAATATTTATTTAATAATGTATAAATACATTTTTGACCAACAGCTGAAACAGTGACAAATATGAACATAGGATTTGGAGTCTTTGTATATCTACAGTCACTGTTACAACAGTTGTAAAATGAGATATTAAACATAAGAAAAAGGGTCTCCGAGCCGTACAGTAGTCTGTGGCCTTTTGCCCCCCCCCCAATGAAAATTTTGTTCCTATGTTCCTGCCAGAAGCCAAGAGATGTTGGGACCATATCGTCATGTTGGATTGATGCACAGGTAGAAGGATTCTGTCCTCTGTCTCAGAGATTTAAGGAAGTACATTGTGCTATATTACTCTAGGTTTTAAATAAATGTAGGGTGGGAACCCAGGGGAGGGACTTTCCCAATTCTCGTTCCTATTTGCTAAATGGAAGGGTGAATTTAAGAAATGACCATCTGAATGAGTGGTCCGAAAATGGACTATCACTTTAAAGTGCAGGTACAATGTTATTAAAAATTAAGCTATATATTGCAAGGCTAATTCCGGTGTCAAGGTGGAATTAGGTTAAGAAGCGTTTAGAATTGCCTTAAAGGATTGCTTTAATACTTACATGCGCTTATGCAATTTATGTGAGGAAATACCACTATAAACTCCAGCTGCTATGAAAATATGCACTGATGACATTGAGGAGGAGGTCGATGTGAGCTCTGGGTCCATGAGCATCTGAGTTTTAGATATTATATTGAATTACACTGCAGGAATAGTTCAGCATTCCAGTGAAGGCCTTTCTGTAACTCAATGCAATCATAGCAGGCTTGTGCTATAATGGTCTTATGCAATTTGATGTTATTGCACTACACTCCTAACATACTCTACCAGCCGTCAGATATTCACTTTGCTTCATACAGACTTAATCTAGGTTGAGAACAATTTTTTTTCACATAGAGATGTAGTTATCCTCAGAATCTGCTCACATCAGTTTGAAGGAGCCTCACACCACTACTCTGTGCTTTTGGAGGACCCTGCTCTTTTCACTATCTAACTGTCTGTGGCTTCCTGCTGCCTCTATTCCTCTTCCACCATAGTAACTCTGTCCTGGTCACATTCAGCTTTGCTCTAACATAATAAGATAACTGTACAAGTCACTGACTTCTACAATATCAACTGAAATATTCAGTGCTGCAGAAGGCATCTCGATAATCTGATACAAGCAGTTCCATCCCAGGTCACTTCAAAACTGGGCATATATAGATGTGCAGTTGATGAAGAATCCAGCTGAAACAATAATACATGTAATATTTGGGTAAAGCTGGTTCAACTTTTTGGCTGTGATTTACCCAACAAACTCTAAGCCACCTTAGCTTGAATTACTCCAATTAATTCCATTTTAGTCTACTTTACAAAGCACAAACCGTCCAAGTCGCAGCTTAATACCGCTTCTGGATCACGTTCTTCTAGATTCTCACAAAGTGCAAAGGCATATGTGTAATACCCTGCAGATCACAGGTATAGTACTGAATGCACGTATTCAGAAAACTACATCTATCAGAGTGCCTCTGGAAAGTTCATTGCAAATTGCATCGGCCATTTTGGGGTGGACAAACTGCAAACTACAGCCCCAGGCTGCACTAGAAGCATGCAGAGACACTGCAACAAGTTACCAAAAGCCTTCAAAATATGGGTATTTTGGCACCAGAATGTACTAGAAGGCTCCAGGAGAGGAAAAAAGGAGAAGGAGCCAAAAATGGACTGCTGGAGGCTACAGGCTAGTTGCTGTCTGATGTGAGGTGTGCTGTGTGCTGCCTGGGAAAATGGAGGGTCAACCCACAAGGATCTATTGAGTGTTGTTGTTGGACTGTTTCCCTGACGGTTGTTTACAGCTAAAGTTCAAGTTTTAAAAGCCAGTCCAGAAGGAAGCATCTCTGGAGTAAAGCCCATCAGATGTTAGCAGGAATCATATGAAGACAGATAAGTTTATGGTTTATTTTGCCATGCTATGTTTAAGTTATTAAATTGAGACATCAATCTGTGTTATTAAAACATCTGACAAGGACTGTAACATTGCTATTGAGAGGTTATGGTGCTGACTGAAGGAAGAGTATATTCCTGCCAAATCTGCTGTATTTAAAGTTTACTTGCAAGCTGACCCAGTGTGCAAAGGACATAGAAAGAAATCATTTGTCAAGAGTGTGCTTATATTGCATCAGGCATGCATCAAGTTAATAAACTTAAAGTGTCCAGCTGAAACTTTGCTTTAACCTGCGGATTAGAATTTACTCCCAGGGTTTCAGTCTTTTGCAAAGTGACCCTAGACTATTGTCAAGTCTTCTAAAATGTCAAACCTGATCAAGTTGGATTAATCCTTGTTTCATCTCTACTGATTTTTGTGTGATAAGTATTTCACAGGCTTGTCTGTGTTTTGGGAGTGGTGACCAACCTAGGGTGGTCCCTCTGGCTGTGGAAGGGGGATCAGAAGTTGCTGTAACGGGGATTATACAGAGAATACCATGCACCATGGGTGACTCTCTTATTTCCACATATTGGTGTACATTAGTAAGGGCTTTGGAAGCCCTAATATCCGTAAACAGAATGGCCCATCTGGCAATTGCCACAGTTGTTTGTCAGTATGGAACCATTCTTAGAAACATACCAAACTTAGAATTCAGGAGCTGAAGGGAAGTCTATCACATTGCCAGAAATCACCCAGAGTCCTGTTACATTTCAAAAGGAAAGGGAGGTTCAGTTTTTTCTAAACATGAAAAAAATCATAAATAAAAGTGAAATCTAAGTGGAACATGATAAAATATTTGCCATTCTTTCTTCAAACTTGAGATGAGCAAGATGTGGTAGGTGGAATTAGATGATCCTTCAGCGATCATTACAATTTTTCAGCTCATCCTATCAATGTGTATTGAAGTCTGAAGTGTAAAGTGCTCGGCCAAGATTATCACCTAAACATTAAAGAAACATTAATCTCCAAAGAAAATATCATTTATTTTACTGTGTTTTATTTTTATTTTATTCTGTGTGAAAATAATGTAGGTTTATTTTTTGCTGTAAATGTACCTAACAAGTATTATGTGGACAGTGTTAGTCTACACCTAAAGACATGATAACAGTCCTTTTCAGTCCCTGACCCCCCCGGTGACATCTTCCACCCTCTCGCCCTCGCTTCCTTGTACAGTATCCTTCTTGCCAGACTGCAGGATCCGCCTTTACAAATCTATTTCTTTTCACTTTATAAAAACTCCCCGCTACATAATTCACTGTGACTAATGTGTGCAATGCTACGCTCAATATGCAAGGGAAAGGACATACAGGGACTGGTTGCGGCTGCAGATTACATGAATTTATAGCAAGCAGCCTGCATTTGTAATGAGGGACTTACCTCTTACCTCTCTGTCTGTATTACCCAGATTTGTTATATTACTGTTTGTTTCCAGTTGTAAAGCGCTATGGAATTTGCTGCTGCTATATAAATAAATGATGATGATGATGGTGAAGGACCATGCAATTCTGATATTCATAGAACCTCTGAAGCACCATTATGAGCCGGTGTAAACAGATTTCTGTTTGCTCCAGATAGGACAGGAATCAAGTAATCTGCAGCGATCAATCCTGATGTCCCCTTATTCTCATTACTTTATTAACTAATTGTCGTGAACATAGGGAACTTACAGTTATTTATAAAGGATAAATCATAACTGCAGTGTAAATATGTTATATCACATGAATCAATTGAAAAGTTCAGGTACTAAAGTGTAAGATGTGAAGACAGAAAGTCTGATGTAAATGTATTGGAGGACTTTGCATATCCCAGTGTGAGAAGATAGGAGTGTCACCTATGGCAGCTTCAAAGGGCTCTTGCTGTGAGATATATCCTGATACAAGTTAGCTTTTGGACTCCTTAGACTTTGTGAGGCCGGTCACAGCTGGACATTCTTGCAGCCCAAGGCAGCATTTTGAAGACCTATACAGGTATATAGAAATATGAACTTCAAAAGGAAATGTCTTCATAGTTCATATTTTGGGGAATCCGGGTGGAACTCCATACTGAGGAGCAGAAATCACACTAGGGTTGTGAATGACAGGTATGGGTTGTATCCGGGAACAGCTAAAAATCACATATCTTTGGAAAAGGTATGTCACATTTTCAAAATGTCATCATGTTTGGTATCAAAAGATGGACAGAGTCATAGGGGATTTATTAATGATAAAATTGGATCTGTGTGACGCTTCACATAAAAGTTAGGCTACATAGTAGAATTGGTTAGTAAATCAGGCAACATGCAAATGGTGATTGAAAAAAGTGTCACATGCCACAACGTCCTGGAGGTAGAAAGAGATGTGGAAGTGTCTTTAAAATGCTGAGACCAGGTATGGCAGATTGTCAGACTTTTTGGGGAAATCAATTCACATTGATAAGCTGTCCATCTTCCTAGCCAATTTCCCATGGCACAGATTATGCAACTCAAGTAAGTGCTATTCTGAATGTAACCCCTTTTATTTTAAAATGTTTGCTTGTTATGTCAATCTAATAATTGTTTATTCATTATTTTTTATATCTGTATGCCCTGTTCTTTTGTATATTAAATCTATCATTTAATATGTTGCATCCTTGATACTCCAACAAATCCATTAGCCTGTTAAGAAGAAAATAGCTCGGCTAAGTTAACCCTTTGAATGCCAGTGTGCGATTTGTTGATACATTTGATTAACAAGCTGTGTGTGCTTGCATTTGCGTAACAGTCTGGAGGTGTGAAGAGTTAACCCTGTGCTTGCTGGTGTGGGTCTTGCTAGTCTGTGAGCAGCTAGAAGCCTGTGTGCCAGTGTGGGACAGTATATTGGGGTCCTATTGCCCGTATTTAATAGGTGGTGGCAAAGCTGAAGCGTGTGAGGTGTGAGCGCTGTGTGGGGGCGATTCCGTAGGTCTATAACCTGTGTGATAGGTAAAGAGAGACTGCGGGCTGTAATCTTGTGTGACCTCATACAGCAATCACCCCCAAAGTTATGGTAGCCGGGAGTGTGTTTGACACTAATTGAGAGTCAAACTAGCAGTGCTTTTTTGAGAAACCAGGAAAAGGTTGATGCAATAATGAGGGAGGTCCAAATTGCTGTAAGCAGGCATTATTCATGTTTGTAAGAGGAGGCACAATTACAAACTGCAATAGATTCTCAGAACCATCTATAGAAACGGGCAGATGTATTGCTCATTAGGGTACGCCCAAAGAAATGCAAAAGTCGGTGAAGAATATGTGTTACGCTCTTTTACTACATTGTTAGTGATCCCATTGTCTTGCTCAATGTAAATACTTTTACAAATCAAAGGAAATACATTCCATTAAATTACACAGAAAGCACCGGATTCAGATTAAGGTGCTAATTTTTACGATTTAAATATAGATGCCAAAATCGCAGAGAAACGACAATTTGACAAAATGGGAGTATGTAGTTTTCCCGAGTATAGCAGTTCCATAAAACAGACATAGTTTTAGTTTCCAGCAACAATGGTGGACATGTTATTGTAAAGTTTTTATTTTTACCCGGTAATATGCTTGTTCACACACAAGTACAACACATCCATGTAAATGATTTCTAAGCTTGGAGTAAAGGAGGAGGGGGTTGGGCAAAACTTGGAGGCTGGTGTCAATTTGGGTAACTGTAATTGAGTGTAGTCCAGCGATGGTGACATTTAGAAGCAATGTAAATAAATGTCACCCCTGACTTATAGAAACAAGATACTAGCAAAATTGTCTTTAATTGCATACACTGCTCTGATCTGCTCTATTCAAAGGAGCCGAGAAAATATTATCTCCTGCCATCCCCCCAACCTGTAAGAAATGTTATAGGGGATTAGTGTCTTATAAAATAAACGTAACCTTACAAGCTATTTTACCTTATATACCACAGTTAAACCATACTTGCCAACTTTTCCTCGTTGGCTTCAGGGATATCCCGGGGGAGGTGGGTGTACGGGGGTGGGGCTTGACAAATCACATCATTTTGGGGCTAAGATGACGCGATATTTGCGTCATTAAGACCCACCCCCGCCACTTATCTATTGCCGTGAGAGAACCGGGAGGTTGCCCTGCTCTCCTGGGAGCACGGGAGGTCTCCCAGAAATGTAGGAGTCTCACAGACATTCCGGAAGAGTAGGCAACTATGTGTTAATGAAAAGCAGCTAATGAATCTCTACAGACTGAAGTGTCTTTTTACATTTGTCTCCATTACTGAAGTCATGTTGTCTTACCTGTCAGTCTTTGATTCAATCTTGGTCTCCATGAAAATGGCCACCTCCATAGGCATCAATACATGGACATAGGACACAATTTCTGAACTGTGTCATCATGCCACGTCTTGTACTGGCTCAGCATGAGGGAGAATGCCAGACTCTTCAGGGAGTGAGGGAGATCACCCCTAGTTCAGGGAGTCTCCCTGACATTCAGGGAGAGTTGGCAAGTATGAGTTAAAGTGCAACTGTCTCCTACACACTGTGGAGGCAGCCATATTGTCGGCACAACTGATGTTCATGAGAATGCAGCCAGGGGAGTGCCTATAATGACGCAACCTGAGGCAGCTTGAGGGGGCAGCCAAATTAATAGAATTCGTTTTTTAAAAGGGCAGTATGCTGGGGGCGTGGCCACACACTATGTAGGCATGGCCACACCCCAGGGCGTGCCTAGCATTTTCAAGTTCTAGGCTGCCCTGTTCAACAGTGGGTCTCAAAACTCCCCCAACTTCCCCATCGATCTTGACAAATCTATCTCGATGAGGGTGGCGGGACTGCCTCAAATTGAGACTATCCCGCCTAAATTGGGACAGCTGGAGGTATGTGCCCTGGAGCAGCACATGCTCTATTGATTCTATAAGCTGGTCAAAGATATCTTTTGCATTTTGCTTGGCCCACACCTCCATTCATGTAAGGACACAAGTGATCTTGCTCTACCTAGTAACACACACCGAATGGAGGGTCTATTATGAGTGGTGCCATAAAGTTTAGTGTCATGAGGGTTTGGCTTAAACTGTATGCACATATGTGCTGATAAAATAAAATATGCAAACACAATTGGTTCACATTACAAACCCAAAGAAAAAATAATTACAGGGGTATTAAAAATAGTTGCTTTTTTTTTTTTTTTTTACAAATATTTATCTTTATTGTATGTTTTTATAAAAAATAAATAAATATATGGATTCCTTTGTGATAAGAATATTACCGTAGCAGCAGAATATTTGAGCTGTATAGAATATAGAATGCTGCCTTTTGTGATATACATGAAATCTCAGCATGCAATCTTGCAATAGGAGCATCGGCATTATTTAATCAAGAAACATATTTTTGCCTGATGGTCTCACTTTCTTCCAGGCTACATCATCTTCCTTTGCAGTTCAATAAGAGAGAACAGCTGCTCTGGAAAAGTACTAACACTATGACATCCAGATTGACTAAAGTATCACTTCACTATTCTGGGACTGACAAAGCTGCCATAAAAAGCATGCAGGAGGCAGTGACTGGGCAAACCATAATAAGGAATTAAATCTTGTGGTTGATGGACCAGTTACTGCTATTCAACCGATAATCAAATATTTTATTTTCTGTAAAACTAAAAAAAAAAAAAAAGAATAGATTTGTCATTTAAAGCAGCAATTCACTGTAAAAATAATGCGTGTTTTTTTAACATAAATCACTGTGGCAGGATCTAAGAAGAATGCTGGTATTTACCGGTCAATATATTTATAAGAGACCTTTGGTCACTCTAACACACTTATCTCATTTGGTCACTAGTATCATCAATGTACTCATCATCATCACCATCACCATTTATTTATATAGCGCCACTATTTCCGCAGTGCTGTACAGAGAACTCATTTACATCAGCCCCTGCCATATTGGGGCTTACAGTCTAAATTCCCTAACACACAGACAGACAGACACGGACAAACAAACAAACACAGACTAGGGTCAATTTGTTAGCAGCCAATTAACCTACCAGTATGTTTTTTTGGAGTGTGGGAGGAAACCGGAGCACCTGGAGGAAACCCACACAAACACAGGGAGAACATACAAACGCCTCACAGATAAGGCCATGGTTGGGAATTAAACTCATGACCTCAGTGCTGGGAGGCAGAAGAGCTAACCACTAAGCCACTGTGCTGCCCATATTTTGTACACTTATGTTCCCTGTATGTGGCTTTGTACATTTTTTCCAAGACACAAAATGAAATCTTGGAACAGAGAAAAATAGACAAGACTTTGGTTTAACCTTTCCAATATCTATAATGTGAAATTCCATACTACGAATAGAGATTAATAAAAAAATTACATTACATCAAGTTTATCCTGCCATAACATTAAATCATTCTTTTAACCAAGAGGGCAGAATATGGACTCTGCTACAAGTCAGTATTCTTGACTTCAAAGTGACTGCTTTATATCGCTAGTGACACACATCCAAACAATTGCAAAGGCAAAGGTTTTCATTACCCATCTATAATTCCAGAAGCACCGAAGCTAATTGTCAACAACATATTTTGTTTACAAAATCATTTATATGAACAAAGCACACTGTGGCAGATAACACAATTCATTTTTTACACTTACAATTTTGTTATAAAGTGCACAAAATTTAGCCTTGGGCCAGAAATTCATCCTGTAACAAATATACATTATTGTCACAAAATAGTCACAAAGTCAGTTTTGTGAACTTAATGTCATAACAAAATCATAAAACAAAGTACAATTTGTATTCAAAAAATCAGTTGTGAAATAAATGTGAAACCACCAAAATTATAAAGCATTATTTTGCCAAACAAAATCTCTTCTGTAAAATGAAACAATCTGTTGCATCTAAAAAACAAATAATGAACTTCTTCTAAATAAAATATGTTTAACAGTTCCAGATCAGTGGCAAAGAAAGTCAATATTACTAACTAGTTTCTGTCATACTTCACTACATAATAATTTTTGTTCATCAATGTTTAGGGAATTCTACATAATGCATTTAGTTAACAAAATAGCTAGAATATTCCACAAAATAGATTTTCTTTTAAAATGCTTAATGGTTGATAACATAACCATAAACCTTTAGTCTTAGCCTTAACACGTATCTGTGTAATAAGAGACACAAAACCGACTTGCTGGCAATTAACTTTTCTTTATTGAAATAACCGGATATGGTGGTGGGAGAACACTGTACTCGGCCTTGTCTATTAGCTAAGCGCAACTTTTGTATTTTATCCTTAAACTGGGACAATACCCAGGCATTCCGGAACCCGAATCCCTCTGGGCTAATTGTAATACACTACAAGCCAACCCAAAGGGGTGTACTTGCACCAAACCTAAGCCGACTCTTCAAAGGCAACGGGTTCTATACGTCTCACTACCATCAATGTGCACTTCACCAACCTGTACAGAGTTCTAATATCACACTAAAGGCTGTACCAGTCGTGGGACCCAAGTCCAACATTGAGCCCGCACACCAAGTGGCCCATCATACCTCCGGGGCTGAACCAGCACCCGTACCATACCGCGGCCCGTGTACAAAGTGGCCTGTTATACCTCTGCGGCTGAACCAGCACACCTGTACAATACCAAGGCCCATGCACCAAGTGGCCCACCATACCTCCAGGCCTGAACCAGTAGCCGTATCATACCACTGCCTGTGCACCAGGTAGCCCAACATACCTCCGGGCCTGTACCAGTACCCGTACCATACCATGGCCTGCGCACCAGGTGGCCCAACATACCTCCGGGCCTGTAACAGTACCCATACTATACCAATGGCATGAGCCGTAAATGGCCAAATATACCTCCGGCCCTGTACCAGCACTCCCTTACTCTACTATGAGCTCTCGCACCAAGTGGCCCATTATATCTCCGGGCCTGTACCAGTGCCCGTACTGAGAGAACCGCATCCATGCACCCAGTGGCCCATCCAAAGACTCGGAATGTTTCACTCTTACCACGGGGCATATCAGCAGGGAGGTTGTAACTGCAACCAGCTAGCGAACACCGGATCCAGGAGTCAGGAATCAGAGGGGGGATGCTTTCCTGGAACCAAAAGAGCTGGATGATTCCTCCTTACTTTTTTATGACCTGCTCCCTTGCTCCTGCCCCCCATGGCAATTACAAGGCATTACCACACCTTCCCTGCTTTGTTAACCCTTACTGAGCCAAATAGTTATGAACACAACCCTCAGCTTTTAATCTCCCTCAGGTTTATTCCATCCCTCAGTTCTAAATCTTCTAGTTCTCTAGTGGTTACTGCAATCTGTCAGTCAACTACTCCTTCAGTCTCTGTAAAATTACATCAGTAATCCCATAACTCCAAAAGGGATCTGCAGAATCTTATACAATTAGTATAGCCATGTCTGCTATTTACAGCATGACTTATAAAATACACATGCTGCATTGCAACGTATTCACGTGTATGTTATTACTATACAAACATGCAGTATATGTGTCAACTATTTGCTGTGCACCATTATTATTAAACATTTATTTGTAGGGCACCACATTACTCTGCAGCGCCAGACACATAAAACATGACACAAGAAAATAGCACGCTGAGTAGTATTTACATGGCTATTATGCCATGGAAGGCATATGAAATAATTGCATGCACCATGCACCCCGTGTATGTCTGGTAACCTCAATTTGTGTTTCACATTTGTAATTTTCTTATGTATGAAATCAATTTAATATAAAAATAATTTTGTGGCACACAGACATTGTTTTTCTGTATAAAAAAATCTCGTGTAGAACAGAAAATTGATTTTGTTGCAGAATATTTGTTTAGATTATTCATCACTGTACAATCTGACTCCGGGAATCACTAACTGCACTCTGTTCAAATCCAAAATACAGGATCTCTTTCACTTCTGGCACCGGTCACAGTTCTCAAATTCACAAGTCAGATATCTCAATAAGGAGAGGTTGCCAAAGCTATAAATGAACTGTAGAGTACAGTGGTGCCAAACTATGACGGATATACAGTCTTATACCACAAGAAATATGTGAGGTTCTCATCCCCATGCTGACAACATTGTTTAATTCCATCAAGCAGGGCTCCAAATCTGAGAAGACTACCATCAGGGCGAAGACAGCTATGATCCCTAAACAAGGCTGCCACCCCAATGCCGCATGGTAACTATAGACCTCAATGCCCGTGGTAACTATAGACCTCAATGCCCGTGGTAACTATAGACCCCAATGTCCATAGTAACTATAGATTCCAATGCCCGTGGTAACTATAGACCCCAATGTCCATAGTAACTATAGATTCCAATGCCCGTGGTAACTATGGATCTCAATGCCCATGGTAACTATAGACCCCAATGTCCATGGTAACTATAAATCCCAATACCCATGGTAACTATCATCATCATCATTTATTTATATAGCGCCAAAATATTCCGTAGCACTATACAATTGGGGACAAACATAGTAAACTAATAAACAAACTGGGTAAAACAGACAAAGTGGTAAAAAGGCCCTGCTCGCAAGCTTACAATCTATGGGATAGACCCCAATGCCCATGGTAACTATAAATCCCAATGCCCATGGCAACTATAGACCCCAATGCCTGTGGTAACTATAGACCCCAGTGCCCATGGTAACTATAGACCCCAATGCCCGTGGTAACTATAGACCCCAATGCCCGTGGTAACTATAGACCCCAATGCCCGTGGTAACTATAGACCCCAATGCCTGTAGTAACTATAGACCCCAATGCCCGTGGTAACTATAGACCCCAATGCCCGTGGTAACTATAGACCCCAATGCCTGTGGTAACTATAGACCCCAATGCCCGTGGTAACTATAGACATATATCTCTACTCACTGTGGACATAAAACTGTTCACTGTCCTTGCCAACAGAGATTCAGTTCAAACACGATCATTTATAACTACCTTCCAAGTTGGGTTTATACTTGAACGCCAAGCTTCAAACAACACCATGTGGGTCATTGACCTAATCTTTGTTGCCAGCAGGTAACGGCTTCCGACCATTATGGGCATTCGATAGAGAAGCTTGGCCCTTCATAAATTAACTCTATTCAACACGGACATCACAGGCGTTTTCCTTTAGGCTATCATAATTCTTCCGCCTCTGTATTAACCAATGGGCTTACTTCACCTCTCTTTAAAATTCATAACAGCACCAGGCAGGGTGCCTTCTGTACCCTTTACTATTTGCTCTAGTCATAGAGCCACTGGTCACAAGAATACTTAGATACCCTAACATCTCGGACCTTAGGAGCATTACGGAGCTTTATATCACAAAACGCCACATCTCAATCCTCAACTTACCTAATGAGCTTTAACTCTATGGGTGAACTCTCAAACTGTGAAAAAAACATGGATAATTCTGAAGTCATAAACACTTTAAATACACTCAAAATAATTATAAAGTCCACTGCAAGTCTTAGATATCAAAATATTGACCAGATACTACAATCAAATAGGCTCAGTCAACTCAAACTATGCAACCTGACCAATCTATCAGGGATAACTATTTACATTTATGTTGTTGCAATCAAAATGAGCATCCTACCAAAATTATTATAGGGTAAAAGTACGATCCTCTGATTTCTGCAAATCGACGGAAATCGGCGACTTTGCAGTGAAAATTTCAAGTGGCGATGGCTTTTAAAGGCAAGTTTAAAATTTTCACTGCAAAGTCACTAATTTCCGTCAACTTGCAGAAATCGGAGATTCATACATTTACCCCTATATCTCTTTCGGACTCTCCCAGTGTGGGTCCTATCAAATGTCCTCAGAAATGTACAGCAACTAGACACAAGACTTAACTGATCAGGTAGGAGACAAAGGGGTATATTTACTAAACTACGAGTTTGAAAAAGTGGAGATGTAGCCTATAGCAACCAATCAGATTCTAGCTGTCATTTTGTAGAATGTACTTAATGATAACTAGAATCTGATTGGTTGCTATAGGCAACATCTCCACTTTTTCAAACTTGCCGTTTAGTAAATATACCCACTAGAGTTTAAATTCATGTGATACATAAACACCGGAAAGGCTATGGGCTTGGCCTTTCTGACGTACTATGTTTTGGCACACATCTCTCGATGTGTGCTTTGGTACTCATTCTTCTCTCACTTAGAATATGCCTTGATGTCAAGGCAAATATCTCCAAAATGCTGTCAACTTGCAAGTTTCTCTAGGCCATATCCCAAAATAGAAACTGTTGCATTCGTGACTACAAACAACCAATGTGCACAAATGACGCCCAAATGTTTAGCATGGCCCACCTACGTTTCATCTCCACGTTTACTGAAGTTCAGACACAGTTTTCCCTTACCAATTTTTGTTTCTACCAATAACTGCAAATAAGACATCTTCTGGCACCCCAAGACAAATCTCCCCTTAAGAAGCTGTAGGCCTTCGTAGATCTACCTTCAAAGGCCTAATTTCTACCATCTACTATTTGCTGATCATGCACAGCCATCATATCAAGGACCTTCACAAATTCAAATGGTTGAAGGACACAGGAGAGATCCTAGACTCATTATCTATTAGAGAACGCGTCTCTTTAACCTCCTACAAAATCTTTTATAGATGGAACATGGTCCAGATTCAGTCATTCTAGTTCATCTATTCTATGCCGGTGATCCTACAGGCAGGAGGGCACACTGGTGGAGGTGTCCCAAAATATTGCCGAGAGTTGAGAGTTCTAAACAATATCTGGAGTACAACGTCCGACCTCTTCCTCCTACTTACTATTGCACTAGACCTACCAAGTACAGAAAAATACCCAAAAACTCATCTGGCACATTTTAAACTAAGACAGAACCGCCCTCCCTGCCCTTATCATTATTTAAGTTTGGCCACCTCTCCTGCGTCTTAGCCTATAATAACTCACTTACAACTACATTTGCTGGACCTCTTTGATCCACCCAAACTCTACTCTACTCTTCCGCCATTGTAAAGTTATTGGTTATCTGCTACAGAACATTCCGTCATACTTTTCATTTTTGTCTGCTGTTATGTGGAATAACTAATTACAAGACTCGCTGGCTTTGGCGATGGCTTCCCCATGCCATTGTACTGCCGCGGTACCTGTTCAATTATCCCCAGAATAACAGATTAATATCATTAACAAAAAAATAAATCATAAAACATTTTCATAATGGGTAAAGGTACACTATATGGACAAAAGTATTCAGATGCTTGACCATTACACCAACAGGGACTGTAATGACATAGTATTCAAATGCATATACTTTAAATATGGATTTGCAGTGATAACAGACTCCAATTAAGCTGTAGGAACATCTTGAGGATGATCAGTGGAAACAGGATGTACCTGAGCTCAATTTTGAGCTTCATGGCAAAGGCTGTGAATACTTATGTACATGTGATTTCTTAGTTTTTTATTTTTAATAAATTTGCAAAAATCTCAAAATAACTTTTTTGACGTTGTCATTATGGGGTATTGTGTGTAGAATTTTGAGGGAAAAGGGGAATTTATTCCATTTTGGAATAAGGCAGTAATATAGCAAAATGTGGAAAAAGTGAAGCGCTGTGAATACTTTCCAGGTGCACTGAGTATATATATATATATATATATATATATATATATATATATATATATATATAATTATATATTATTTTAAGTTGTCTTTTCGTTGGAGAAAAAGGGTCTATTCACAAATAGACTCCCAAAAACTTGTAAATAGAGGAAAAGTATATAAGTGATGAAAGATGTACTACATGCTGCGTTATGTAGCAGTGGCCCTTTGATATCTTTATAGGGCCCACTCTGTTTATATAATGATGCCGGTCTCAAGCACTGCATTTTGCTAAATGCATCCATGCCCTGTGCCCTTTAAAACACACAATCTATTTGGTGTGGTAATGTGCACCATTGTCAAATGATGCATAAAAGTGCCTTATAACAAACCAATGATTGCCTTCTTCTTATTTTTCTGAGTGAAAACTGGAATCTGATTGGTGCACCCGCCCAATTTACAAAGCAATTGTCTGTGCAGTACCCAACGTTTCAAACCAGACAGGTAAAGACAGCCATATCCCTTAATAATATAGGTACAAATTAAAATATTAAAAATTCCACTTTAATATTGAATGTAACCTTCCCTATAAGAATAGTTTGGCGGGATCCCTCCCCTGGAGACCCCACAATTTGCTGTATGTCGGCATTGCACCGACATATAGGGGTCGATTCATTTAGAAGTAAAATAATTTCTTACTGCCTAGAAGGTTCTGTTGTCACAAAATTGTAGGCATTAACGGTACTGACCACACAATGTTCTTAAGTTCACTCATTATTGCTTGCAATTCTACGAGGTGAGAGCAAAAATTAGCTAATTAAAGGGGGGAATTCAATGTGGTGCACGGACGTCGCACCAAGCACATTGCCAGCAATTATGGTAAAAATTTCCGCTGCAAAGTGTCTCCAGAACATCAGTGAGACACATCGCGGCTATTTAAATTCCCCTCTTAAGGGGCATAATCAATTGTCAGCGTAAACGCAGAAAATCTCGCGCTCCACGGACTTTTACCATTATTACGGTAATAGTGCGCGGAAAAAACTTTATTATGGTAATTTTCTCGCTGGATTTCAGCTCGCAGCTTCCTGAGCCGCGAGCTGAAATCCAGCTAACTACTACCATAATAACGGTAGTGGTTTTAACGCCGTGGAAACCCGCGTCAATTGAATATGCCCCAAAGAATATTTTAAATACCAGAAAAATTATGTGCAAAGCAACGGACATCGAGCTCATAATTGGATCGCCCCCATCGTCTACACCTCTACTGATCACTTTTGTTGCTTCTCGGGAGTCCCTGCAGCAGAAGAGACCTGACGCAATGATAATGAAACCGGGCTGCTGATTGGAGGAACCCACTATGAATGTCAAACAGTTTAGACAAAGGCAATCAATGCATCTAACAGATTTCCTTCTTAGCTACGCAATAAAAATTAAAAGATATTATAAAATATAGAGATGTTAATAGTGAGCTGTTTAGATGTTGAGAAATAACTGAATTTTTTACCTGACATATCTATTAAATCAACTTATATACAATATTTCACTGCTAAATATACACTGTAAAATGACCAAGCTACCCGAGTATGTGAGGTTTTGCAAGCACGTATTAGAATATTGCAAAAGCACAAAAAAATATACATGGTAGGGAGAAATAACAATATTTCCCAAATAGTTCAGCCTAATTCTGTTATGTTTTGTCTTTATAGATTGTGCAAAAACCTTAATGGGAAGTCTATTCACTATATTTAACAGCATATGGAAGATAGACAAGTTCACCAGAGCAATAATAAATAAAATGAGAAAAAGGTCTTATCAAGGTCAAATCCTAATTAAGCAAAGATAAGTAACTGAGGTTCTGGGCAACTGAAAATCAAACTTCCACATTTGGACTCTCATCTTGTATCTCAAGGGCTATATATATCCAGATATAATTCATTAGCTGCTAATTCAGTGCCATTGCTGACGGGGCTGTCTGCTGCTCCCATACCTGCATTATGTGATGACTGGGCTGGTAGGCAGGCTGGGTATGCCCTGGCACCCTGCCCACGGACTCTTGGGTTTCATCAGTGTTGTGCGAGTCTGTTCTGTGCCGGGGAACCTCTTCTGCCTTCTCCTCAATAACAAGCTTCTTCCTCTCTTGTGGGGCTTCTTTCCTCTTAGGTTCAGCTTCATACAACAGTTTATTCAGCCTCTCCATCATCTTCTCCACCTCGTCTTCATCGACCTCCAGCTTCTTCCCACCATAGCTAGAATAAGAAGACGCAGTGGACACAGACGCCTTGCTGATGCTCTCAGGTGCCGCCTTTTCTTTTTGTTTTAAGGACAAGGCAATAAGGATAAGGGCAAACAAGCTGAGGATAACAGACAGAAGCCAAACTTCATCCATTTTGTCCTATTTGTATGTCCCTGCAGACGCTTTATGGGGAGGCTGGAGGCTTTCCGCTTAACACTCTTCCCTTTAGCAGCAAGAAAATGCAATAAAAATAGAAAATAACGCAGTTCAGATTTTATTTCAAAGGTAGAATATGAAAATGTCAACAAAAAATGTCTGTGGAGTTCTTTTCTATTAAGACTCCACAACAAAAATAATCCTCTCTTGATGCAATGACCTTATAGAAGAACAAAATAGTATAAAATTGTCATATGAAGTATGACCCTTGATCTAAAAAAATATATACTTCCTATTAAAATAGATTTAGGCAGATTATGTTCCTAGAGTAGAGTCCAGTTTCCTTGGTTATTGCCCAATGGATGTTATTTTCCTTAGTCGGTCACTGCTGAGTCCTCTCACGTCTGAGGCTGTAGCTCTCACCTGTCCTCTCATACACAGTGCCCCTGTCCCAAAAGCTACCCCTCACAGACTGATACCCAGCTGCCCAGAGGGTCTGTTTAACTGAGACCCTGGTAGAGGGGCAGGGTTTGTGGTGCCTAATTGTTGTGATTGGCTGAGACAGCCTTAAGCCCCACCCCCTTAGATGAGGCTGTGGGACTCAAGAGCTCATCTCCTGTTCTACTCACACGTATGGATTACACTTTCAACATAAGATTCTGTTTATTTTTAGCGTGATAGGGTGAGAGCAGATAAAATAATCATTTATTACAGCATAATTGCCAGCAGGGCTAGCTACACACATTTTGCATGATAATGCAGTGTAGGTAAGTACACATAAGTAAAATATACAAAACATGGTCATTGAACTTGGTTTTAAATAAATATATTTTAATTTATATAGCTCCATTATATTATGTAGCGCTGTACAGAGAATATTTAATCATTCACATAAATCCCTGCAGCATTGGAGCTTACAGTCTATATTTCCTAACACACAGACAGATACACACACACACACACTAGAGTAAATTGACATACCAGTATGTTTTTTTACCAAAGACAGGGGCACTGAGAAGGGGGTACAAAGTATAGGGGCACGGGACTGCGCTGGGGCCGACTGAAGTGCATTGTAATTTTTATTACCTTTCCGTTTATTTTTTTAATTCTTTTTTTTCTTTTTACTTTCCTTTGATCCTTATTTTGCGAGACTAACAGCTTTCTGCTCACTATGCAGTAAGCTTCCACCCTTGAGGGACATCAGCAGCACCTGCATAGGTAAGTACAGACAATGGGATGGGGGTATCATGATGTGGCTGGGGGGGGGAAGGGTGGCATGACTTGGCTGAGGAGGGAATGATCTCCATATTGTGTGGCAGTCACAAGGATGCTGAATACTACCTAGGTGAGGCTGGCAGATGTTATATTGGATTATAGCTCTATTATATGACACATGTTCATATATTTTCATCCGCATGGTTTTCGTCATATCTATCTTTCTGTTGCTGATGCATTGGTAGAAAAGTTCTTGGCCCCAGACAAATAGTTGAAAGCCCTCCACCGCTTGCCATACAAGAACCACAGATTTTGTGTGTGAGCTTATATAAACTGTGTGTAATAAATATGTTATATTATAATGTATGTATTATATACTGTGCTCACTGTTGCTCGGCTTTCCACGTTCCATGCACCCATACATTTTCCAAACAGGTCCCAACATTCTGGGACCCAGACAAGAAATCAGAGGCATGTTCTGGTATCAGTAGCTGATGAGCAGTGCTGGTTCTCTATTGTCATTTGGACGTTCCTAGGCTATCTCTCGGTAAGTTAGCTCTCAATTTAAAAGCACATGAATGTATGACCCAGTCTATAGGGACTCTCATTGTATAGAGTTAGGGACACCCTATTAGTAGAAGCGCCTTGACGTGGCGGATGGCTTATCACACATTTGCAAATGTGTATAACTGAGATTTCTGCATTTTATATACAAGTAGAAATATCAGCTCTTTTACTGGCTCACAGCAGTGTGCTGGGGGATTGTTTTCTATGTTTGCCCCTAACTCTAGCTGGAGTCCTGGGGGCTGTTGCATACAGACGTTTTTCCCGAGCCCTGCCGGTTCTGTAATATAAAAAAAAATAAGGCAAATCAATTTGGTTCGCCAACTTTAAATGACGGCAGAGGGGAGGTGTGAGCAGGATGACCAATCTCAAGTCACCACTTGATGGTGCCCTTTACTATGTGGTTCTGGTTAGGGGGTGGGGCACTGTTAAAGATTGTGCTAATAAGCATTGTCTTAATATTACAACAGCAAGTAATTTGAGAAATCACTGATTGATATAAATTGTGTTAAGTAAAAAGCCTGTTGTCCTTAATCTTGTTTCTCATCAAAAACGCAATCGTAATCACATATCCATATAATCTATATCACCACCACAATTTTCCGTATGCTTCAAACACAGAATATATATAATCTAACAACACAGTACTACGGCAGTTCCTATCATACTCCATTACGGACACTACAATACACCACCGTTAGTACAACCGCACAGTCTCTCTATATATAGACTGCATCATTACCCATGTACTGCATTACGCACAGATACAACAATGCTCATTCTTACTAACTACGATTCACAACATTCCTGTAGGGAGCGAGTAAAGTACGATATAGCCCAGTGTTGGCTAACCTGCGACACTCCAGGAGTTGTGAAACTACAAGTCCCAGCATACCCTTCCAGCAATAAGCTGCTATATATATATTGGCAAAGCATTGTGGGACTTGTAGTTTCACAACACCTGGAGTGTCACAGGCTAGCCAACACGGATATAGCCTAACCTCATATATAAGACACTATCCTCCATTAGGCTGCTGATATGCAGCCAGATAGCACCCACTGCAGAGTACATCCACCCCAGTCAATGTGTAATAGAGTGATACAGATATGTCCTGCTATGTTCAGGTACCTATGTGGGCTGAGCTATTGCATAGGAGAGAGTGACCTTCATTGATCTGTAAATGGGGGTGGAGGGTGTTAGCTAAAACTGGTTTAACTGCTCTATCTAAACCACTGAAAGGGTACATTATTGAACAGGCATGTCAGTAAAATCTATTATGTACAAGGTGGTTCAGCTTTAAAGACTTTTTTGTGGAACTTTTTGTCCCTGTTAATGATATTATAGGCACCGACCGTGACAGGGAGAAAAATATCAGTATGAGAATGCTGAATACTGCTCTGTATTACTGATTATTATTAAATCACACCTGAAACTTGAGAATATAGCTATTATACCCCAGCTAGTTCTTGCAGGAAGGAGCTGAGAACGGCCTGGAGGCAGCTCAGCTTCCACACCTAAAGGTTTCCTAGAATACCTCAGTGTCTCCTAGTTACCACTTCAGGCAGAGATTTACCAGGTATCTGACTTAATTTACCTTGCACTTATCTTCTCCTGTTAGCTCTCTGTATGCCACTAATTAACTGCCAGTGTTCTACTCTTGATTAACCCTACACTTACTCTCACAGGGCTGTAAGTGAATTGATCCTATTTAACTCCTCACATGATGCCAGGTTTAGCCACTTTTATCACTTTCCCTCTGAAGAAAAATATGCAGCAAAATGGGCCGGTCTAGCCCTGCAACAGCCGCTGTACGACTTGAACAATTTGCTTGGTCTTCCATCTCGAATAGTACTAGTTGTCATACCCGCAGTGCATCACCCAAAATGTGCCAGTGGATCAATCTAGCAGGAGAAAATCTCTCCGTAACAGGTGCCCCAGGCAACTAGAGTCTGAAGAGCAGGTAATGGATAAAACTGGATAGGTTCAATCCGATTGGTCAATCCATCACTAGATATTTTTGGTTATAGTATCTGAGAAATATAGGTAGCCCCAGTCCCTCCCGCCATAGATGCCCTGGCGAAGAGTTCTCTCTTTAACCAAAGCGTTTTGTAGTTTCAGATAGATTTGTTTCAAGCTGTCTGGCGTTCATCAATTGCCCCGCTTGGCACACCCAGCGGCTATATATTGGCAAAGCATGCTGGGACTTGTAGTTTCACAACACTTGGAGTGTCACAGGTTAGCCAACACTGGACTAGGTCTAGGTAGAGGACTATAGGTAGCACATTCATTTCAGCACTGATTTTACCTATTCAAGATATATAATATTTATTCCCGTGTGAGAGATCTTAATCAGTTTTATTAATTAGTGGTAGATAATTAGCTGTGTATAATTGTCATAAGATAGGCCGCTTTGTTTTAAATGTGCCATGGTTAACGCAAGCCCTCTTGTACTGTTTGAGGCGAACGTTCCTCCTCCATACAATAGCGACATTTTCTGCTGAAATGTGTTAAATTTGTATGGGAGATATTAACAACGAAATTGTTCGCTCTACAGAGATGAAAGGAAGTTCCTACAACCTTCACCACTAGTGTCTTTGGTTTTGCAGATCTATTAAATGAAACGGGCTTTAAAGATGTGAGATAGAGATCCTGAGACGCACCGTACCCTCTCTAAAGATCAGCAGGTGCTTATGTCTTGGCAGTTGGTTATCGAGGCTGAGTACGTGTGAGCACTTCCCTTTTGTCAGTGCCCCTCTCCAGAGTACTTTCACATACCATATACAAACCCATTCAGACCTCTCCCACCATCCTCCACCCTAGTGTCATTTTGGTGACATCACTGACTTTCCAAACACAAAGCGCTGTAGATTTTTCTCTGCACTATCCTCGGGCTCTGATAGGATTGAATGAAAATAATACAGTATGACCTTGATGATAGTGCAGTGAAAGGAAGGATTGTGTTTGGAACACGTGTTACTACAGAAGTTCTATTATAGTATGCAGGGGAAACGGACTATTCTCCCGAAAGACAAAGCTGCAAGAACATGGACTTTTCCTTTAATTGTACTTTTCTCCCTCTGTTTTTATTGGCGAGCAGCTTAGATAACAATTTTTTAGACTTTTTACTTTGAAAAGCCAAAAGATACAATTTGTTTTCAATGGGAGACTGTTAATACATCCGGCTTGCTCTAAGACAATACCAGGATTAGACCTAGTCACTTGTTATGCACCAGTATGAATATAGCTCACTCTTTTCATAAGTTACGCAGCCATTTAATGGGTACCGTCCCCAAAATTAACATTTTCCAACTTGTTTCTAAAAACTAAAAAAAGACCATCTTCTAAACCACTTAATGAAATAACGTGTGCAGGACAATTGCGTGTTCATTGCCGTACTGCTAATCCATAATCAGAGATTTCCTAGCGGTCCATAGTCCAAAATGAAAAGTCACATGTCTTAGGCAATAAAAATTGCTGATGCCTGAAGTGCATCAGTGGTCTATGGTCTGCCAAATAAAAATATACCTGCTATGTACAGCAGGGCTACATGTTAGAAGAAATTAAAGCAGAACGGTTCCTGGGAAGATCTGAAAGTGAATCCTCCTTCATTGGATGTTCCCGGTACTGTTGGAAGATCACATGATCCCTGGGACCCCGCAGACATAACATCGCTCTGTCCGATAATTCTGGAGGGTTTGTGGCTGCTCTTCCGGAAAACCTTACTGCTGTTCCGTCTAGCTGCCGCCGTCACCTCGCTCACCTGCGCAGATTTAGCAGCTGCAAATGGCAAGACATTGAATGAGATAAGTGTACCCCTCACATACACACAGATAGGTTGCCATTTGGTCAGATGAATCAACACTAAGAAACATAGTGCGTTAGTGACATAAAATAAAGTTTCACATTCAACACTATATCAAATGGTGTAAACACCTAATTTCCTATACCAGTGGTTCCCAAACTGTGCACCTAGGCTCCCTGGGGTGCCTCGGCGATCTCACAAGGGTGCATCAGCCAGGGCCAATGGTAAGCAAGGCTGGGGGACTACTTGGCAATTATTTTGGCTTAGGGGTGCCTTGAAAAGATTATGGAGAGCCTAAGGGTGCCTCGAACTGAAAAAGTTTGGGATCCACTGGCCTATACAGTGTACACAGCCGTTTGGCAGACTGATCCAACCTTCATGACAACGTGGCTTATCAATTCAATTGTAACAAAAGTGACATTATTATGTAATGAGGCACTTTGTGCCTCATGCCTCAGCAATGTCTCGCTGGTTCCTAGTGAGTCTGTACGGTCATGAACATTCAATTTCAAAAAGGTTACCCGCACCTGTGTATAGAAATAAGGTGCACTTTAAAATAAAAATAAAATTGAATCATATAAAAACATCCACAGACGTTTCAGGGGATTATAAGAATTGATGAGTGTTCGGTAAATCTGCAATTTTACCAAGGTACATTAGACTTCCTATCTAACAGCACATACATATGGGAATCTTTTTACGAAGTCCCCAATACATTTTCAGCTGACAATAGACAACCCATGCACCCATCCTCCCTCAAAAACTTTTGAGTATTACCTCTGCTTTTTATAAGTTTAGCCTATCGCTAGTTTTCTGGCATGGACAACTGTCTTTTCTAACGTTTTTTTATGTTGCTGGACAAAGCATTTTTACAGTATATTTTTAAGCGTTACTTTTCAGATGATACTATATTCCTGAAAATAATCCTGGGTCTGATGTAGGGAGAGGAGGCAGAGAAAGTAGGATGCATCTTGAACATATTGCCCAACAAACCATTAACGCCAAATATATATATTGTTGTTAATTCACTATCTGCTCACTGCATACAATTTCCATTACGGATAACATACCCGTTAATGGCTCAAACACACAATGTGCATGATCTTTGACATGGCGGCTACACAATCACACTGGTGAGAAATTTGGCCACATGGCGTATTAGCTGGTTAATCAAGATGCCCGCCTGCATGCCTGGGTCAAACAATGACATACCCAATCAAAATCTTGTATTGAGTGTTATTTACCAACAGGACTCAAGGTGGTTGGTTACTGCGGGTTTAGTGCAGATAAGCACTTTTAAGCTAGTAAATGTCATTCAGTGAATAGCCAACTTACGGATGAATAGGGAACAAGCGCTTTCTGCTTAGCAAGTTTAAATAGAATGTTGTGGCTATAGGAACAATTACATATAATGTCAGACGTTGCATTTTCATATGGAATCGACTTGTGTTTTAGCAGTCTATTAATAACAAGCTACTTGTGATGGCTGGTAATCCATAGCATCAGTGTCTGGCAAACAGAGCTCAGCACCGGCATCAGACACCACAACAGCATAAATGTATAAACAGAAAGTAGAAGGACTAAGGGCTAGATTTACTAAACTGCGGGTTTGAAAAAGTGGAGATGATGCCTATAGCAACCAATCATATTCTAGTTATCATTTATTTAGTGCATTCTACAAAATGACAGCTAGCATCTGATTGGTTGCCATAGGCAACATCTCCACTTTTTCAAACCCGCAGCTTAGTAAATATACCCCCAAGAGTCATTTGCAGAAGTGCAACTATGAGCCTCCCACAGGGCACGTGCCACTTGCTGGGTTTTATGTAATTCATAAAGATAAAGAAACGTTCCATCTTCTGGGTGTATTGGGTTCTTCCCTGCGGAGTGCGCCTATATGCAACATGGGTTGGAGATGAAAAGCAGGGCAGGAATACTTGAGAGATTATAGGGACGGAGAACGAGGATGTATTGGGTAAGTGGGGGGACAATCCCTGTTTAGAGAAGGTTTGCAGAGCATCAAAAAGACGCCCTTGAAGTCAACAGAAACCAGGCGCTCGCAATACTTTTAATAGCACCTCCGGTTACACTTTACAGGTCCAATTTATAGCACATATCTAGATGCTTTGCTGCCATTGTAATAAAAACATCCAAAACATATAAAAGTGTAACCTAGAATAATGACAGTGCGAATGTCCCTCACTCTGATGATTCACGTTATGTTTTTACTTATTAGTTTTTATTGCTTTTAATAGAAAAGGTGAACGGAATAAAAAAATATAGGGTGGGACAAGAAAAGGACACGAAAGTATAGGTTCAGCATACTGAATGACAGCGGTAACACACTCCGTGCATCCACAGCATTCTGAATGACAGCGGTAACACACTCCGTGCATCCACAGCATTCCGATGATTTGTTTTATAGACATAAGAGATTAAATCAAGCAGTATTTTAATAGGAAGGAAAAAAACAAAAAACAGAAAATGTTAAATAAAGCAGTGATCCTAAAGTGGTAGGTGGATGGACGTTGAAGTGTCCACTCTTTCCATAAGGTCCCATACACCGGCAATCCCACAGAAGTAAGTGCAGATTGGCATCGCAGGTGCTGTCCTCAAAAATGGTAATATAGGCATGTCCCTCTATACGGGAGAGGCAGACACATAAGCACATCTGTGCACCAGGTATAGTTCTGCGCACTCCCATTATTTTCACTTTTAGAAATGATCTTTATTGGGCTTACTCAGAGTAATTTTGACAGCACGCTGCACTTTTCTTTAACATTTATGAACTATGTAATGTAGCGCTTTGATCTGTGAGCTAAGCGATGGGGGCCCGAAAGAGCCCAGCGGCAGAGATGTGCAAATACTATTCACCAATTTTCACACTTTGAGGTTCTCCAAAGCCAGTGCTCTATATGAGAGTGGCTCAATGATGGTAGCTGTGGATTACACTTGTTTTAAACGCCAAGTCCCAGGTATCGTACCCCACATACCACGTTAGTATGAGTTATAGTTTTTTTTGCATATAAAGATGCTGTAAATTTGCATTACTCACCAGCTTGCATCAGCTTCAGCTGTTTGAGTCTCTCTTCTTCCATTTTGCGTCTATAATCACCGAACATCGCTCGCATCAATTGGCGTTTCTTAACCAGCGGCACTTTCTCGCCGCTCAATGTCTTGATGGCGCGCAAGGCTTCCTCCACTACACAGGACAGAGAGATTTATAAAACACAAGACCACAATCACACAACAAAACCATCACACTTAGGGCTAGATTTACTAAGCTGCGGGTTTGAAAAAGTGGGGATGTTGCCTATAGCAACCAATCATATTCTAGCTGTCATTTTGTAGAATGTGCTAAATAAATAAAAGCTAGAATCTGATAGGTTGCTATAGGCAACATCCCCACTTTTTCAAACCCGCAGCTTAGTAAATCTAGCCCTTAGTCATCTCCTTCACTGCACTCAAAAGGCCACGATTCCGGGTTGTCCTCATCCTCACCAATCCCACATATTTTAACACTTATATCTTCACATTCTGGCTAAACCCATTAGGGACGTATATAATTTTTAAAAGGACACACACACAAAAATAGTATTTTTGTGTTGAGTGCTTTAAAATGTATATTTGTGTCTTCTACTCAATATTCCATAACAAGGTCATGGTAATATTTTATTTCTCTTATATGTATTTAAAATTGCCATTTGTGCAGACCCGCTGTGTCTCTACAAGTGTCCTGCACAACAGTCAGGTCTCACCTTCTATTCATACAAAGGGACCGGCGGCAGGTTCTCTACACTACAGCAATTTGCTGTTTTGCAGCACAGTGAAAAGTAACAACCAACGAAGCCAGATACAGAATTTCAGTGTCAACATGTGAAGCTGTAGATTTGCATGTGTGGTTTATTTTTCTATAGAGTATACATGACCACTATACCTTTCACAAATATATACACATTTAAAAATAAGGCAGAATGTTGCCCATTGTTTTTGTCTTTTCAATAACTAATAAACTCATTTATCTTTTATAAAGCCCTGTGAGTGCCTCCTGGCTATTTCTTTTCTTTTTCTTTCATATTTAAAAATAAACATAATATTATAATCAACAATTGTGAGCGCGGGGGATAGGAAGCCGAGACAAACACAGTGAGCGCGGGGGATAGGAAGCCGAGACAAACACAGTGAGCGGGGAAGGGAATTTTATTCTCAAATTCTACGTTGTCCATCCCTTTTAATTCATGATAAAAACGCCACATTATTCCTGATCCAAATATCCCAAAGGGGCAACATCTGTCAGTGACAGGGAGTCTCACCCTGTTTCGGAGTAGATTTCTGCCGCTGTAGTCCTAGTCTAAGCTGCTCCACACACCAATCCAGCTCTCTGCGCAGCTCATCAGCTCCTGCCTGTGACATAAGTAACAAAATATTGATTTGTAACAGAATAAATATAAATGAAGACGGATAATTTTCTATGATACTGAAAAATGATATTGTATTATAAGTTACTAAATACTAACAGGTTGTGCGGACAAAACCACCAGTTTACTTGTATATTATTAATATTATCTCCGCAGTGCCCTACAACGTACAAACAGTAGACTAAACAGGGTGAAACAGTACAGAACAATAAACAAAAAAATACCAATACTTCAGAAACTCCAGGCAGGCTAATGCAATAAAGACGGAGCAGAAGAACAAGTAAGGAGACAGGAGGGGAGGGGGCCCTGCTCATGTGAGCTTACATCCTAAATGAGGGTAGACAGAACAGGCACAAGGGGAGCCAGTTGAGGCAAGGGGGAGAGAAGAGGTGGGCCCGGGAGAAGAAAGAGGAGAACGAGTGGAGGAGATGAGGGGGCTAAGTGGATGGTTGGTAGGCTTTGAGGAAAAGGCGAGTTCTGAGTGTGCGTTTGAAGGAGCACAGATTAGGTGAGACATGGATAGAACGAGGGAGGTCGTTCCAGAGAAGGGGGGCCGCACAGGAGAAGTCTTGGATTCTGGAGTGGGAAGAGGTGATAAGAGTGGAGGAGAGGCGGCAATCATTGGCCGAGCGCAGGGAGCGGGCAGGAGTGTGAATGGAGAGGAGGTTAGAGATATAAGGGGCAGTAGAGTTGGAGAGAGCCTTGTAAGTGGTGGTGAGGAGTTTGAAAAGGATTCGGTAGGGGAAGGGGAGCCAGTGTAAGGCAAGGCAGAGAGGGGAGGCAGAGGAGGAGCGGCGTGAGAGGAAGAGGAGTCTTGCAGCCACATATTCTGTGTAGCAAAACCATTAATTATGCTGCACTCTATGTCTCTTTACATGCTCTGTCTTTTATTCATATTATAGTGGTTCTATTGTAGCGACATTAGATATACTTCTGTATATTATGCATTTTTATTTTTTATTAAAGATTATGAATCAAGCCAACTATGTGAGTAACTGAATTTTACCATGAAGCAGATGCTTCTGAGGTGTTAATTAGGCTATAGAAATCGGATGTTTATGATAGACATATTGATGTGGGGCATTGACGACAACTGGAAACTGGGCTCAGACCAACAGCAATAACTCTTATTTTTCTAGAACAGTTTAGAAAATAAAAGTAAACATCTGATTGGTTGTCATAGAGCCTTTTCTGCAGCTATCTGTGCACCAGTTCTCATAAACATTCCCCATCGTACTGTCCTACCTGAGGGTCTTCCTTAGGAGATGAGGATGATCCAGCGTCTCCTCTGTGTTCCTCCACTTTCCGTGTCTGAGCACTTTGGTTCTTTGTCTTTTTCTTCTTCTTTTTCTTTGGAGAATCGAAGGCATTTTTTCCATTAGCTTCTAGCTTTATAGTCCGATTAACAGCCACCCCCATGAGGGCACACGCATCTTCTAGATTGGGGCAATTTTGTGGCAAGCTTTCTGCAACTGCTGGAGATGTTTGTGCAACGTTCAGCTGGTCACCCGATGCGTCCTGTGTAGAAATGTGACCTTCAGAGCTCTGCGAAGGGGAACCTGCATCCCCTGGGATCT
This sequence comes from Mixophyes fleayi, assembly GCF_038048845.1. NCBI lineage: Eukaryota > Metazoa > Chordata > Amphibia > Anura > Limnodynastidae > Mixophyes > Mixophyes fleayi. Next base: position 25,459,329 of record NC_134408.1, read on the forward strand.
GGAAATCAAAGGTGAACTCGGATCCTGCCCCGGCGCACAATGCGATGCCGTGTCCGCTAATGTTTTGGTCTTTGCATTCCACCTCTTCGACTTGCTTGCACTCTACACCCCCACATCCACTCTCCTTGCTGGGATCCACTTGATCTGGACAGAAATTGAAGCTAAAGTTGTTGTTAGAAGCTGTGAACCAATGTCCAGGACCTTCTTGGATGTCCCTTGCGCACTTCCTGTAGACCACACTGTGAGGCTCTTCTTCCTGTGAGGTCACTTCCTGAATCTGGACTGCAGAGGGATTATTGGCTTAAAGGAAAACGTTCAAAGAGTAAAACAGCATATTAACGTCAATAGAAGCAAAGCAAAAAATGGGAACTTAATAAAATACATGCAAGATCGCTTAACACATTGGGAGCATTTAGAAAATCAGAAAAATGGGGGGGAAAAGTTGCTGTAACCCCTAGCAACCAGAGGTCAATTCATTTATCTAGATGTGCTTTGAAAATGAAAGCAAATGCCCAATTGGTTTCTATGGCAGACAAACGCTGTCCCATCCAAACAATGTTCATACAGGTCTGCACAAACGCATTGAGCTTTGCATTTTATTAGGGAATTACTAGGAGATATATTCTGGTTGACATTTACATAGAGCACACGTTAAGCAATTTGCAATTATGGATATCAAACTAACCCACCTATGCAGTATCGCTTACAAATAGATGGCTGAGATACACACCTGATTTTTCTTCTGTTCGCCTCTCGTCTGCCATTTTAACACGATAGTTTCCAAACACTTGGTTCATCACTTGCCTCTTCTTCACGAAGGGGGCTTTCCGCGAACGTAGGACCCGCAATATCCGCTGAGTGTCCGATACTGAGGGATTGATACGATTATACTAAACTTTTTTGTTTTCCCATTATGAAACACATCCACAGTCCAGAAATACCTAAAATATTACACAAAGTGCACCCACCATTTTTCAGACTTAAATAATCTGCCTGAGAACGCAGCCTGTTTACTAACAATTAGTGATATAACTGAGGCATATGATACAAGTACCTCAGTTATGTCCCCGATTCATAGCAAACTGATAGGCTGCATTCTCATCTATATTGATGCAGCGACAAAATGGCTGCCTCCACTGTGTGTCGGCAACTACTTCAATTTAAAAGTAAAAGTCTAATTAAAATACAGACAACAGGTCAGTTATATTCACAAATAACCTTGTAAACTTTAAAACAGACTTTTCATACGCTTCACAGATTATGGGTATTCTGAAGGTCTTTTCGAGTAGGGTGTGGGGACACCAGAACATGGACATTAATGTGGAGTTGGTTTATGCGCTGTCCAACATAGTGATGTCATCGTAGTGCTCTGCTCACAGCCCATCAGTGACGCCAAACTGCACCGTGGTGTGTATACCCTGGGACTTCCCCTTCCTCTACTCACCGCATGGATGAGAGGTAAAAACAAAGTGGGGAAAATTTTATTTTGCCTGGCTGTTCCTGAGAAGCGCTAAAAGGGTTTCCACTGCACATTAGGGTTATTGTCCTGCCATTGGGAAGAGACAGGCTGTTATTGTGTGCCCTATATCCTCCTGACCCACATCCCATCTCCAGATCTGGGTGTCAACGACAGCTCAGAGAGACCAAGAACCACAAGTTCAGTTTCTTGCCCTGTGAACAGTGTTTGCAGAATAAAGCATCAGGCTACCTCAATAAATAACCAAGATCTTTAGTAACTGACCCTAAAAAAAGCAATATATAATCTATATTGATCAATAATAAAAGAAAAAAAAAAAAATTTCTTACAAGTCCATTCCAGTCCTGACGGAGTACCTACAAATATAGGATTCTGTCTGTTTATTGTGATTTTTAGAAATATGTTGCCATAAAATTTGAATATATTTTTAAATAAGCAACATACTTTAATAATAAAAAAAAAAAAAAAAAAAGTTCTCTCCTGGAGTGCAGCAATGACATTAAAGAGTCGACTGCAGACACAGTGGACACTTACATCATTTGTATTATATACGTTATTATTGGCAATTACAGGTAATTGCCCCGTTCTCCAATTACATCATACCTAGGGGTCACACACACCTTGATTTGGGGTGGGATTGCGGCGCAGAAGCCCACTTTCCAGCTGACGGATGCACCAATCCAACTCATCTTCAAACGTCCCTTGTGGAGCCTGAGAATTAGCACAGTCCATTTTGTATAAGATGCATTTCATTTTGCATAATTCAGTATAGCTCAAGAGGCTGAGTGCATGTAAGGGACCAGATACAGGAAATGCAGCTAGCAGAATTATTTAAATATTAGAGAAAGGTTAATTTCTTTGCACAATTTTACAAATATTGTAGAAATGAATATAGTAGCAATAAGAAATTTATATATAGCTGGCCTCCCCTGTTCTTTAAACCAGCAACATCTGAACTCACCTGCTCCATTTCTGTGCAAAACTATTTCTTGAAGATCTCCAAGGAATATATCATAGCAATACTGGCTGGCTGAGCTAAACCTTTATAGGATAAAAAAAAATAAAATGCAAAAATAAGTATGAGCACAGCACCCATAATCAAACTTCAATATTTGTGACAGTGTTTTATTTCATTTATTTTTTACTATATAACGTAGACAAGCCTGGTCCTCCTTCAGCTGCTGTGGGACTACAAGTGCCAGCATACCTTTGTAGTTGCATATCGGCTGAGAAGAAGCGGATATTGTTGTGGACAGGACCCCATAATAAAAGCATAAACAGAATTATAAGTATATATACGAATACTGGAGCTCCACTAAATATAAAGCCCTGATTACTATACATAGAGATAAATCCAGCAGTGAGTGGTAAACATGTACCTTACACCTCCCGCATGGCTCCTCCAGTCCGTCAGTGAATTCACTCCCCAGTAGGTCCGTTTGGTTACCGCTCCGTGCGGAAACAGAGACACCTACAATACAGTCCGGAGACACGATTGGTCCAGGTACACACAATATATAATATTATGTCCTTGTGATGGGCCAGTCGGCTCAGGAGTGCTTATATCACTTTTAGTTTATCGACTACAACGCTACCAGTCCAATTTTTTTTCTTTAAGGACTGTATTTTCTGCCAATGTTCAATGTCAAGTTCCTAAAAATATTTAGTAGAAATTGCCCACAGACTTAAACTTGATCACCCATAGCTAGAATACAAATGGTTCACTGTGTGAGTGGGGGAACGGAATGCTGAAAATGAAACATTTGTTTTTCCCTATGCATGTCAAGGACATTCACATACAAGCTGATGCAGAGCCTTAACTTAAAATGTCAGTCCCCAGGGCTAGAAGGAAAAACTACTGCCCCCCTAGCCTTCAATGTTAACCAACTTAACTTAAAATATTCATAAACTGCGACCCCCTTCAGCATTGTGCCCCCTCTCACACAGCGCTAGTTACACCTTGGGCTGATGCAGAGTCAGCACTATGACAATTTGTGTAGTGTATTTTAAATGAAATCGCTCTGAGCATGCTGCGAAATGGACCTTCAAGTTCTGGGGGTAAATGTATCAAGCTGAGAGTTTTCTGGCGGTTTTGAAAAAGTGGAGATGTTGCCTATAGCAACCAATCAGATTCTAGTTATCGTTTTGTAGAATGTACTAAATAAATGATCGCTAGAATCTGATTGGTTTTTCAGACCCGCCGGAAAACTCTCAGCTTGATACATTTACCCCCTGGGTTTCTTGTAAGTACGCTGGTGTCAGCCGTACCACTTGCACCAGCTACATGGTGTGAATGCCTACTGATAGTGATAAATGGCACTGCATAGTCCTTGTATCAAAAATGTCATGTATATTTCTCAAATATATAGCATTCTTCTCACTTCTGCCCTTCCCTCTCCAAACCCTTATGAAGATGAGTGGGAAAAGGACCTTGGTCCTCCCCCGGATGAAGAGGCTTGGGAGGACATGAGACTGGGGATAGCTAAATGCTCTATATCAACTAAACTCAAGGAAACCTCTTACAAAATTTATTACCGTTGGTATTACACTCCCACAAGACTCCATAGAATGTTTCCCTCTTCCTCGCCCTGCTGTTGGCGGGACTGTGGCCAAAGGGGTACGATGTTTCATATTTGGTGGTCTTGCCCGATTATCACCACCTTCTGGGATTCAGTCCATAGTTTCCTAAATACCCTTTTTGAAGCCCCTATCCCGAAAGATCCCTGGATATTTCTTTTATGTTACCCTCCCCAAGACCTGGACAAATTCTCCAAGAAATTAACTGCCCACATCCTGACAGTAGCCAAATCACTCATAGCCCTTAATTGGAAAAAGACCTCACCTCCATCCCTTTTGGCTCTCAAGAAGCAGATTTGGCACGTGGCCGCTATGGAGGAGATTACGTACTACCTCCACGATAGAGGCCACGTCTTCAGTCAAGTCTGGGCTTCATGGCTAGCCGTGGAACACACCTTCCCCCCTCAACGCTCCACGTCCTCCGACCTGACCCATGTGCGATGACCCTAACTCTTCCCGACACATATCTCCCCCTCTGCTATAGGCTCAACACACCCTAGTTATCCTCTAAATACTTACAGTGCTTATCTTTGTGGTCCTACCCCCCTCACCCCTCCCCCACAATCCATTTTGTTCCTACACCCATTTTATATTACTCTTTAAAAATGTAAAAACCGGTCATTTTTGTCTAAAGGTTTCCTAATATGCGATACACCACAATAACTGTTGTAATTTTACTGTGCATGCTACACAGTGTTATCGTTTTGCTGTCTGTATTTTCTTGATTGACCACTGAAAATAAAAAATTATAAAAAAAAATAAAAATGACATGTATGCGTGTCACTCGATAGCGCAGAATATGTGTATACACGTAAGAAAGACCATGAAAACGTATTGTATGTACAGTACACATTAAGAACATTCCAGTTTATTGTAAATAAAATGAATAAAGGAAATATATATATTTAATACATCTTTTTATTAATGATTATAGTGTTGAGTTGGTCATTTATGTTATAAATTATGTTTTTTTTAATGCGTTCTGACTTGTGCATCCTGCACTGTGTTCTGTCTGCCTACGTACATAAGTAATATTTAGGCAGAACGTACTTACACCCTGAATGGAATTGAAGCACATCTCAAGATCCGCTTTGGTTTGAATACAGGTGGAAATACTCACAAGTTCCGTACTCTTGTTTTGACTGCACATTTCGTGCAAATTGGGTTCGGACTTGAATCAGGCCCCTAATCTTTTCTACCGAGCTTTCTGTTTGTGACTAAAGGAGTACTCTGTAGGATGTCCTGTAGGATGCATTATGTACCTAAACAGGTTTCTATATACTACTGTTTTTTGTTATTTGCCACTTAATAGTAATTATTGAGTATAGGATATAATTGATGGCTCTTAGTTACATGGGTGTCTTCACTTTTTATTTAAAAATGATGGGAACCCTATTTGAGTGTGAAACCTTAACCCTGCGGTACTACCACATTATGGTTACTACTGACCTACTTCATACTTGCCGACTCTGAATGTCAGGGAGACTCCCTGAAATAGGGGTGATCTCCCTCACTCCCTGAAGAGTCTGGCATTCTCCCTGATGCTGAGCCAGTACAAGACGTGGTTGGCTTCGCCATCTGTAGCATGATGATACAGTTCAGAAATTGTGTCCTATGTCCATGTATTGATGACTATGGGGGTGGCCATTTTCATGGAGACCAAAATTTAATCAAAGACTGACAGATAAGACAACATGACTTCAGTAACGGAGACAGAAATGTAAAAGACACTTTAGTCTCTAGAGATTCATTAGCTGCTTTTCTTCAAGCATAGTTGCCCATTCTCCCGAAATGTCTGGGAGACTCCCGCATTTCTGGGAGACCTACCGTGCTCCTGGGAAAGCAGGGTAATCTACCGGTTCTCATCCCCGCAATAGATAAGTGGCAGGGGGGTGGCTTCATGACGCAAATATTGCAGCATATTAGCCCTGCCCCCTGCTGTAATTGGCTAAAATTGTGACAATCATTTAGGGTGCGGGGCCTAAATGATGCAATTTGTCAAGCCCCTCCCCCACATGACCACCTCCCTCGGGATATCCCTGAAGCCAACGAGGAAAAGTTGGCAAGTATGACCTACTTCATTAACTCTCATAAACTCCAAGCCTCTTTGATTGTTAATTCAGCATACCCATCATATTAGTGTTATTGTGGGTTTCAGTGTATGCTTCATCTCACAAAACGGCTGCACCCACACAGCTCATTAATATTGCTCTCATAGAATTTGACACCTACTGAAAAACAACATTGCCCAAGAAGCCTCGTCCCAATTTCATCAGGAATCAGTTTAATCATCCTGCCCACATGAACTATGAAACTTCAGAATTCCCCCGTATGTGTAATACATCTCATGAGGATGATTACCAGAATATTGGCTCCTTTTCCAGAATTATTCAGCAAATATATATGCACTGACAAGTGTTGTAAGTGCACCTCTCCTGACCTATGAATGTTATATGTGACCAGCTAAACAAGTGCAGAGGAAACATTTTTATTTTAACTTTATTTATCTTGTAACAGTTCCTCCTACTCTTCCTCTGGGTTTCCTAATCTTCGAGTTCCTGGGAGATCCTTATAGATAATGTTGGGGTATCGGGGTGCACCGATACTTCTAATAATCACCTTCAATGTTGACCATTCAGATATCAGCAAACAGTTACCTGGGGAACGGAAAGGACAACTTGACACATTGAATGAAGCCATGCAGCTATGATTCTGATTAGAGGATTTTTGGCTTATTTAGAGGAAAAATCTTATATGAGGTACAGCATACTTGCCTACTCCTGGAAACTTGTTTCCGGGAGAGGGGGTGTGACTGGAGGGCGGGAGGGGACGGGGCCCAATCGTGTCATGTTGGCCCCGCCCACGCGGAACCGTCATTTCCGTCGCGGGGGCGGGGCCAAAATGATGCGATTGGCCTCTCCCGCCCTCCAAAATGGTGTGATTCACCAAGAATCGCGTCGTGGTGAATCCCGGGATGCGGGTGAAATGCCAGCTCTCGCGGGAGCCAGGGAGACTGACCCGAATTTCGGGAGTCTCCCGGACTTTCCGGGAGAGTTGGCATGTATGAGGTACAGCATCATCAACAAATCATATTTGAGATTTAACAATATTGCATACACAGCAGAAAGTTATTTTTAAAGATATTCTTCTAGAAATTTTAAAAGCATATTTGAAAAGGTGTGATATTAATTTAACCTTTTCTATTATTCTGCAGTAAACTTTTGTTCCTGTGCTATAGGTGTGAGCTTACATCAAATTTACTTTCTATTTAGTTTTTTCTGCCAAGTTAGCATATTAAAATAATCATTTCCACTTAAAGAAGAATGAGTCTGTTAACTACTGCAAACCACAAAGCAAGTTCATGTCAAGTTCAAATATCTATTCTGCAAATTCTGTATAATTGTTTAGCTATTTATTATTTAGGGTCCATAAACCCCACAATAATCACTATAAGGTAACACACTCGATCGAGAAGAACTTTAAAAGATGATGCCTTTGGGCCTGCTTGCATAGGGTAAAATGGATGCTTTCAGGCTGCATGTGCCCATCAAAAACCCGCAAGTACCTATGCCAAGGCAGAGTTGCAGGAGTCCACATCTTCGTTTGTTTGCACCTGAAGAGCTGTGACGGGTGAGGAACATAGGCCGAGTACAGTAAGTGGGTGGTTGTAGAAGCGTGAGCCAATGCAGACCTAGACAAGCCGTATACAGCCGTATTATTTCCACCAGCCCCATATACCCGCTGGTGATGACCAGTACTAGTTAACGTCTTCTGGATGGCAGAACACAGTTTCACCTCTGAAGTTACTCGGTGCTTTATTCATTGATACTGAACATATTATAGGATTTTTTGTATTTGGAAAAAAAATACATTTTTCATGCTTTCTTTCAATATTATATCTGCTGTATTATATGAAGCCTAATAATAAATGTTTACAAAGTTTTCCTGCATCTTGAGATGCATCTGACTCAGCTTATGGATGCACGTTTTTGGAATGGAAATTACACCCAAGTTGCATTCAATTCTGCATCAGACCCTATAACTTGGAATAATAATGTAATTTTATACTTAAGAAATGTAGTTTGGAGATTTGGGATATTCATTTGCATTCTCATTATTTTGATTTTTCAATCAGGCTAAAAAAAAAAGTATATTATCTTGTATTGCAGTACACAAGTAGTGTGAATAGCATAATAAAATGTACAGTGACAGTATTGTGCAAGTTTAGTTGTTTAGGGAACCCCTATATTAAAATTTGAGAATCCCACTCTCGGGAATTCCTTTCATTCACTTTATTTGTTACAATGGGGAAAAAGGCATCAAATGTCATGTGAAGTATGTGAAAAATTCTATTCCCAGCACCCTTAACAATTGTTCTTCTCCAGACATTGCGCATTGTATGTAGATATCCACTGCAACGTGAAAAAATAAATGCTTTATTTTTACCATAAGGATACCAACTATCGGCGATGGTACAGCTGCCTGTGGTGCGATGCGGTGCCCTGCGCCACCACGGACAGATTATAGGTTAGTGATCCATAGATCCCAATCAGGATACACACTATCACGTACGCACAGTGCTTGAAATGCCAAATAGAACCGGGATGTGGTGTGATGTAGTCTTCATCCCTCCAGAGTAATTATTATTATTACCATTTATTTATATAGTACCACTAATTCCGCAGCGCAGTACAGAGAACTCACTCACATCAGTCCCTGCCCCATTGGGGCTTACAGTCTAAATTCCCTAACAGACACACACTAGGGTCAATTTGATAGCAGCCAATTAACATACTAGTATGTTTTTAGAGTGTGGGAGGAAACCGGAGCACCCAGAGGAAACCCACGCAAACATGGGGAGAACATACAAACTCCACACAGATAAGGCCATGGTCGGGAATTGAACTCATGATCCCAGTGCTGTGAGGCAGAAGTGCTAACCACTAAGCCAATGTGCTACCGATGAGTTTGACATTAGTCCCATCAATACTGTAATGGTTATCCTTATCAGGATCAATTGATTACTATTCTGTGGCTTTTACACACTTATTATATGTAGCTCACACCTCCCCTCCCTTTCAGAAGAGAAGGTTAGTATGCGCCTATCTCAGCAGCAGAAGAGGTCCAAGGACTATCCCAAATGGCTTCTGCCTTGTTTGTTTTAGGATATTTCATGAACCATTATTTCCTGAGAGTTTCTAACGCGCTGACCGACAACACCTCTCTGCAATCATTGGAAGGTAGGGAATGATGATGATCCATCACCTAATGATGATGTCTTACTTTTCTAATATATGGCATGTGCCATCTTTATCTCCCTCTAGATATCTATCTCGCTTGATATATTGCATTATAACAGAACATAGCACCATAATACACATTCACATATAGCCAACTAAACTGTATTACAGGGACAGGACAGCTGCATAGGAACTAGAGAAGACCCGGCAATGCTAGGTATGGTAACAGGGGCAGGTTGGGCTGGGGGGCAGGGTAACATCTGCCCCCCAGGATGGTCCCATAATGGGCTACCTGCATTTTTTCCCCTTTAAAATAGGATGCTAAGTTGAGCCTTGGCCCGCAGGCTGACGTTTGCCAGCCCTCCCCTGGATGGTAATGCTACATCTTTTCTTTAGTTCGCGTTTTAAAAAGTCCATTGCATATTTCTTGGTTAGAAGAGTTTAAGTGATACTTAGGTCAATAAAAAGACACATTAAATACTGGCGAGGAGCACACATTGCCCTTCTTTAATAATATAGTATATAAGAAAGTCATACATGAATCCCATGACGGTAGACTTACCCTCTCAAAATATATAAAAAGGACCAAAAAGTTAATTTTATTTTTCTTAATTTGTTATACATGGTTTCTAATAGACGATAATTAATATGAGAATGCACTGAAAACTGTAATATACAAAGCACTATAACAGCGTCATGTGTTTGCTGAGGACAGGACATCGATAGCTGTGATTTTTGGAAATCCTGAGCGGGAGTAGTGTGTGGAAAGATCAGGTGGACTAAGCCACAGATAAACACTCTAAACCATAGCACCAGAGAAGCGAGGCCAAAAGAGAGGGGAAAGCAATGCACCTCATGTTTCTAAAGGGAGTACTACTTAGCATCAATATACCCCCCCAATTAAAGGGCCTCATTTAAAATTAGGAGAGATCCAGCTAAATGGGGCCCAGTCGCACCAGGACTACCGCCTTCTAATGCCAGAGGTGCAAAGGGTTTTGTTTTTTTTTCCTCCTTCAATAGCTTACAAATATCGGGCAACTTTATTTTCACACATTAATTTCAAGTTGAACTAGGACACGCCTCCTTCCCAACTCGATATCTGTCCCTCCTACAGCGCAACATGATTTTGCCAAGGTGAGAAATTGTACTTTCTAGTTGGATTTATTCCTCTCTAAAGAATGCCCTAAATCAGTGTTGGCTAATCTGTGACACTCCAGGTGTTGAGAAACTACAAGTCACAAAACACCATTCCAGCAATAAGCTGCTATATATTGTTAAAGCATGCTGGGACTTGTAGTTTCACAACACCTGGAGTGTCACAGGTTAGCCAACACTGCCCTAAATCATTAGACGAAAAAAAAAAAAGTTGAAGTCCTGCGACGAGCGATGGTTACATGTGCAATATTCATTAAGGTATCATAGCAAAATGTGGCCATTACATGTAGTGTGTAAAGAACCCAAAATGACTGCATGATAATAGAATATCCTGGTGCTTAAGTGTATCTGTTACCTATGGACAATGTAAATAGACGATTTGTAGGCTGAATTATTATTCAGCCTATTGCCGCACAAAAGTTGCAGGAATGACTAATGTCACTAGTGAATTGTTTGCCTGCCTCCAATGTGTGGGTGACTTTTATTACATTACCCACTAAGATTTTGAAATATTCTGATGGTATTGCAGTATTCCATGATTACAGCATCCCAATCTTCCATCAGTGCCAACACTTACACAAGTAGTCCCTTCTTTTTGCTGGCTGTAAATGCCTTAATAGTATAGAGAAAGGAAGGTCGGCCCCTTTGCATCACTGGTGTAATCGGAACCCTGGTGACATCTTGTGGCCATTATAAGGTGGTGCACAAAAGAGCTTAAAGTACATATTCGTCCTATAATTATCAGCTAGTAAGTAAGGCACAGTAACAGAGGCTTTGCTAGGCTGCAGCTCCCAGGTAGGTCCTCACATAGCCAAGGGATCCCATACACATTCTCCTGCAATATAGGTTGCTTTCACATTCAGATCGTCATCCAGTAGCACAAAATCTGGAAAAACAAGGGAAACACCAAGTATAATAATTAAAAAAACAAAACAAATTTACAAGTCTTACCACCCATCAATCATTTATGCTATATTTACCTAAGTTAGCTTTACAGTTACTGTATTAAGCAGACTAAAAAGGAGATACCGGGAAGAACGTATATTACACAAAATGCTATGTAAGGCATACAGGAAGCGATTTAACAGCCAGTTTCAGATTAAAGGTTTGCAGGTGACCCCTCGTGCCGTGGTTCACTTACAGTTCTGTACTGTAATGTTCTAGCATGCAATGTACAAACAACTTAAGAAAAACATCAAAGCAAGTAACTTCCTCCCCCTCAATCCCAAGTTTACTGTTATAGATGTGATCAATGCTGTACCTGCATCTGCACCAAAATCCAGGGTCCCCTTGCGGTGCTGTTGGCCCAGGACTTGTGCTGGATGCAGAGATGCTGCTTCTAAAGCTTCCTCTACTGTACAACCTGCCAGACACAAAGGGAGCAGCTCACGTACTGCACAGAGACTCATCATACTATAAAAAATGAGTTATCCTATCAATACGGACAGACTAAAGCTGTCCACACATGGGCATTTGATTGGCCCGTTTCCTGAAGAACAATGTACAATTTGGCTTGGGTGGCCAGATTGGTCGGGTCCTGTCTTTTAGCCTTTCACCAGAATCTCATTGAGCCCAATTAGTGCACAACACAGAAATCATAGTAATCAGCCAATTACATTTTCAGACACAGTTGATCACAAACGGATCAATCCACAGCATTTGGATCCACAGACTTAAGAGATCTCTGGGGTGTTTCATCACAAACTGGCCGACAATATCACTCCATGTGTGGGTAGGTTAAAAGGATTCTTTTTAACCCTATGCACTTTTATTTTCCCTGTGTAGTTGTCCAATGTAAATATTAAATAATGGATCTAGAAAATATTATTGTTATAGGAATTTACTTAATTTCTATGAGAGTGCCAATGGTATGTTTGCAGAAATCACAATTCAGTTGAGGTTCCACTGTTTGACTTCTCTTCCCCACAATCAGGTTTTTCTCCCAGAGCTATCCTATCAGTCTTACGGTTGTACAGTCTTGGCCAAAAGTCTTCAGAATGACACAAATATTATTTTTTCACAAAGTCTGCTGCCTCAGTTTTATGATGGCAATTTTAATATACTCCAGAATGTCATGAAGAGTAATCAGATGAATTACCTCTTTACCATGACAATGAACTTTATCCCAAAAACAACATTTCCACTGCATTTCAGCCCGGCCACGAAAGGACCAGGTGACTTCAGGTCAGTGATTCTCTTGTTAACACAGGTGAGAGTGTTGACAAGGACAAGGCTCGAGATCACTCTGTCATGCTGACTGAGTTAGAATAACAGACTGGAAGCTTTAAAAGGAGGGTGGTGCTTGAAATAATTGTTCTTCCTTTGTTAACCATGGTTACCTGCAAGGAAACATGTGCAGTCATCATTGCTTTGCACAAAAGGGGCTTCACAGGCAAGGATATTGCTGCGAGTAATATTGCAGCTAAATCAACCATTTATCGGACCATCAAGAACAGAGGTTCAATAGTTGTGAAGAGGGTTTCAGGGCGCCCAATTACACCCAACAAGCACCAGGATCATCTCCTAAAGTTGATTCAGCTGCGGGATCGGGGCACCACCAGTGCAGAGTTTGCTCAGGAATGGCAGCAGGCAGGTGTGAGTGCATCTGCATGCACAGTGATGTGAAGACTTTTAGAGGATGGCCTGGTGTCAAGAAGGCCAGCAAAGAAGCCACTTCTCTCCAGGAAAAACATCAGAGACAGGCTGATATTCTGCAAAAGGTTCAGGGATTGGACTGCTGAGGACTGGGATAAAAAAAAAAGACATTTTCTTTGATGAATCCCCTTTCAGATTGTTTGGGGCATCTGGAAAAACGCTTATCTGGAGAAGGAAAGGTCAACACTACCATCAGTCCTGTGTTATGCCAACAGTAAAACATCTTGAGACCATTCATGTGTGGGGTTGCTACTCAGCCAATGGAGTGGGGGCTCACTCACAATTTTGCCTAAGAACACAGCCATGAATAAAGAATGGTACAAAAACATCCTCCAAAAGCAACTTCTCCCAGCCATCCAAGAACAGTTTGGTGATGAACAATGCCTTTTCCAGCATGATGGAGCACCTTTCCATAAGGCAAAAGTGATAACTAAGTGGCTCAGGGATCAAAAAAATCTAAATTTTGGGTCCATGGCCAGGAAACTCCCCAGACCTTAATCCAATTGAGAACTTGTGGTCAATCCTCAAGAGGCGGGTGGACAAACAAAAACCCACAAATTCTGACAAACTCCAAGCATTGATTAGGCAAGAATGGGTGGCCATCAGTCAGTATGTGGCCCAGAAGTTGATTGGCAGCATGCCAGGGCGAATTGCAGAGGTCTTCAAAAAGAAGGGTCAACACTGCAAATATTGACTCTTTGCCTAAACTTAATGTAATTGTCAATAAAACCCTTTGACACTTATGAAATACTTGTAATTTGACTTCAGTATACCATAGCAACATCTGACAAAAGGGTCTAAAAACACTGAAACAGCAAACTTTGTGACAACCAATACTTGTGTCACTCTCAAAACTTTTGGCCATGACTGTATAATATGGTTTCTCGATTAAATTCTGATTGTGAAAGGTTATTACAGATGCAGAATGGAGAGATGGAGGATGACAGAGGTGTTTATGATCGAGTATCAGGGTTCATAAGGATGCAGAATTTTATGATGGCAATGTGGACGGGGGCATAATTATCATAACGAAAGCGATGTGAGCGTGACATGATGGTGATGAAGGAGACATAGTGATATGGGGATTGAGAAGAGGAGGATGGAGAAGGAGATTGAGTTAGCATTGATAATACTGAGGAGGGGGTTAATGGGTGAGAGAGAGAATGGAATTTAGGGGGATAGAGGAGTGAGATAAGATGATTGTGCACAGCGGGTGGGGACTATACCCATGATCCACTATTTATCAGCTGATAACACACAAATATATGTTTTATAAATTTCCTTGTTCCTACATTCTAAAATATTTGTATTATCCCTGGTATATCCAATTGTATAAAAGTCTTGCAGCCGACTATCATGTGAGTGAGTGTAAGACAGGGAATGAACGGGGAGGGCTGAAGAATACTAGATGAACACCATAATCACCACCGACATGCCTGAGCCATTACATCAGCCCAGTGGTCAATACACAATTTCATTTATCCCCAGCAGTGTAATCAATATACAGAACAGAAAATACACACAGCTGGGGGACCACAACTGTGCACAGACACCGTCAGGGTGTTTTATTTAAAGGTTATTTAATATAAGAGCCCCGTAAACATATCATTGTACGAGCATTATTCACAGTGTCTCTAGAGGGCTCCTAAACCTGTGTGAATTGTAATGTCTGGGATACGGGCCTCTAACCAGGTACATATCGGACTGTCTGTGTGCTCCATACATTGACTACTGTATATAAACAATGGTTTGTACGTACAGTATCACAGGGAGCCGCAATACACAAGATAGCGTCATATATGTAACTTACCCGTAGCTTCATGGAAGTGTTTTACACACATACTCATTGTAGCGATGCTGCCCGCCAGCGTATGTGTCCCTGGCATGGAGAGAAAACACAGCTTAGAGGGCAACATTCTTAAAAAGGCATTGGAAGGACCAATATTTATAATTTGTAGTTTATTGCATTTTGAATTGTCACTTTTAATTTGTTCGCAATATGTTGGTTTCATCAGGAATAAATGTTTCTTCTTCTTCCAGAACAGATATGGTATAATTAACATTTATTACAATATATGTGCATTAAAGTTAAAATTGTGAAAAGTACAATGATTCAAAGTGGAATAAAGGCAATCCCTGAAATCTTACTTCAAATCTCTAATTCTCCTAAATGAGGAGATACAAATATGTTCACTTTACTCAAGATCAGAGTCAGAACATAGCTAGGTCTATATGACATTTGATAAAAACATTAATGCTCATGTGACTGAATTCTGCCCTGGGTGGTGAGCCAGTGTTTGCGTAGGTTTCCTCCGGGTGCTCCGGTTTCCTCCCACACTCCAAAGACATAATAGGTTGATCGGCTGCTATTAAAAAAAAAATATATATATATATATATATGACCTTCGTCTCTCTCTGTCTGTGTGTCTGTGTGTTAGGGAATTTAGACTGTAAGCTCCAATGGGGCAGGGACTGATGTGAATGAGTTCTCTGTACAGCGCTGCACAATTAGTGGCGCTATATAAATAGCTGATGATGATCGTGTAAATGGGGCTGCTGGCACTATTACAGAATAACAAAGTGGCGTCAAATTATATCATAAAACATCCACGTGCCACGTTATAACAAGACAAAATATAAAGTACTCCCATGCATCAGAACATATAAACACCCAACATCTATACAGAAAGACGCATTGCCAGGATTCTACTCACCGGCCACATACGCATTAAGCCCATCAATCAGTATTTCCTGCTGACCCAGAGAGTGTTTCCCAGGCCCAAGGCCCATGGCCATGATGGCATCTGTCACTAGGACCAGACCTAGAACACACGTCAACAAGATAGATTATGGTGGGTCTGTTATGGGTGGCAATGTGCCCCATCCAATTAGGAAATTAGTGTGCTTGGGATGGAAACTGGCAGTCATGCCAAACTCTGGTTTATGAAAACTGCTATATAATGGATTTCTGGATAGAAGAACCCTTACCTGTATATAAAATGTACCTTCGCATACCTATACACTGTACCATAAATATATGGTTGGGATGGAAGGACCTTATCTTTAGTTCAACATTTCTTGGGGGTAATTCAAAGCACCAGCAATGCCCCCCCCTAAACACGACACTGGCACTCACCATTGGGGTGGGCACGATGGGCTATCCTGAGAGCGGCGGGATTGGTGTGGATGCCGTCTGCAATCATCCCATAGTAAACGGTCCTTCCGGCTGGGATGCGATCACTCGTCAGTAACCCCACAATCCCAGGGTCACGGTGGTGGAACTGCAGAGAATGTTTCAGGGTTGAGATCACTAATGTATAACATTACCAATGTACTAGCAGACACGTTCACACTGTATATGACTAGAGGTTACAGCAGCAAACAGTACAGGAAGATAGAGACCCAAGGACCATATTGAAGGCAATAGACTGCTCATATCTAAATGTGCCCGGTTGTTAAATCTAATCAGACAAGTTATTGTAGAAGAGCGATTTGTTGCTGTATAACAACCTCTCAACCCTGCTACATAATAAGATCACATGAAATAGAAAATTAATGTGGACAAAATTCTGCAAACACATATATTCAGCAATCGAGAGAGGACACAAACAAGGCAGTCACATACCGGAAGCATGGCATTGAACAGGTGGGTAATAAACGTGGCCCCGGAATTTACAGCATCTTCAGCCTGAGATAAATTGGCCACTGAGTGACCTGAGGACAAACGGGACATCATACAACTGCTATGTCAATAAAACTCAAATAGAGAACAGAAGATGTACGGCTTACCTAACGAGACACAGATTCCACGCTGTACCAACTCTTTGATCACCTCTTCGCTCCTTCCCATTTCAGGGGCGAGTGTGACAATGCTGACTCCGTCCAAAGTCCCGTACATGTATAGGAGCTCCGAGAAACCCTTCTGGCTGTAGGAGCGTAGACAATGCTCTGGGTGGGCTCCCTTCTTCTCACAGCTGATGTATGGACCCTCCAGATGGACACCTTTGGGCAGAAGAATCACAGGAACGGTATTGGCCATCAGAAGTATTAAAAAAAGACTTAAGAAATCTCAACTATTCTGTGTAAATGAACATCTACGGTTGCATTGAGCAAGTCATGGACCTCATCTATCTGCGAGTAGCTGAGGAGACCTTCTACGTATAGGAAAAGACCTGTTTTTTCTGTAAGCAGAAGCTGAGTGAATCTCCACCATCTGTGGATGAAGAAAGTCGTTGGGCATTATCTATGTAGAGAAGGAGTCTGAGAGCATATAATCTGTATGATGAAACATCATTACCCAATACTGCGGCTCCCTGCGGCCCACCTTCAGTCACACATATCTGAGGCAGCACCTGTCAAAGAAAGGTAGAGCGTGGGCTACACATTTCTGGCCTTTTCCAGTTATTTTAATTACACTTATTTATTGGAAGATAATATTAAAATTACATGGACAGGATGCATATCATTTATATATACATTTTTCAGCATCATCATCTATTGTATTAACAAGACGACACAGACTCAACAATAAATAAACAGAACACAATACAGAAAAGAGAAACAACAGAATTAGTAAAACTCAATACAAGAGACTATAGAGAAAAGTAACTACATAAGACACAACTAGTACTAAGGAAACATTACATGATGAAGAGATTGGCCCTCTCTACCGCCAAACTAGTGAGAGTTAACCTTCAGGATAATGATAGGGGTGGAGGGAGCATTTAGGAAGGGGTGAGGGAGCATATGGAGATACCAGGGGTGGAGGGAAAAAAAGTAGAAGGGGCAGGTGGAGTGCGAGGAAGGAATGGTCTTCAGATAAGGTGGGCTAGGCAAGTATGAAAAAGATGAGTTTTGAGGGGGCGCTTAAAAGATTTGAGGTTCTGGTCAAGTCTATTTAGGCATGGCAGGGAGTTCCAAATGTGGAGAGCAGTGCGGGCAGAGTCCTGAAGGTGGCAGTGTGAGGTGGTGATAGGTGATGAGGAGGAAAAAGGTCATTGACAACGTAGTGGGCAAGTAGGGTAGTATTGCTTGACAAGGTCGGAGATGTAGGAAAGGAAAGAAAAGAGGGTTTTATAAGTGAGAGTAAGCAACTTGAATTGTAATCTGGAGGGAATGGGGAGCCAATGGAAGGGTTTTGCAGTAGGGCAAAACATAAGAGGAACAACGGGAGAGGAAGATTTTTCAACACAACGCATTTAGCACATTTGTCAGGGAAGGCAGACAGGAGACGAATGCAATAATCAAGGTGGGAGATGACAAGACCATGAATGATGGTCTTGGTGGCATCTAGGGAAAGGAAAGGGCAAATCTTGACAATGTTGCGAAGGTGGAGGTGACAGTAATGGGCAAGGAACTGGATGTGGGGAGTAAACTTCAGGGTGGAGTCAATGATGACACCCAGGCAGCGCACGGTGTAGGGAACCTTGAAGGAGATCAGAGGAGGGCATGTTACGCTAGGTGGTAGAGAGATGACAAGCTCAGTTTTGGATATGTTAAGTTCAAGGTAGTGTCCAGCCATCCAGGTGAGGTGGCAGAGAGGCAGTCGGAAACATGGGAAAAAAGAGTTCATGAGATAATTTCCACCGTTACAGGGTCCTGCTAGAAGATTGAGAAGATGACACCACACACACACACACACACACACACACAGTGATAGGCTAAGTAGTCATCTACCTACTGCATTTACCAACACATGCGATAATGATTTCAATAGAACTATTCATTGGGCATCAAGGCCATTTTAAGGGTCACACATGCTATGATATTGGGCCAATTGCTGCCAATATTGCTGTGACTGTGTCCATAGACAGCCAATGTCAACAATAAAACTGGACAAAGACAACTTAACTATGATCGAATAGAATATTTTGCTATTTTTTATTGAGATATATATATCCCAGTCCCAAGACTTGATGTTATTGAAAATCTAGATGAGATTTTACACATGCAAGACGACCTAGGAGAATGTCTGAGCTATAAGAGTTCTGCAAGAAAGAATGAGAGAAAATTACTAAAAGTAAAAATGCAAAAAGACTTAGCTGCCTGAAAGAACCTTATGTAACCTGCAACTTCTGCAAACGGGTTGTTACCGAGCACTGACTAACAGTGTCCAAACTTTTATACATGCATTTCACTGCTTTTTTTTTTCCCCCCAGTCTGTTAAAATCAGAAAATCAGTAGTAATTGTGCAATAAAATATGCAGAAATGTCATGTTCACCTTTATACACTACAGAGCTTGAACTTCATTTAATTTATTCTGACATACTCGACCATATTATATGTACATTTCACAATCTATAATGTAAGGAAACTGAAAAGCAACACTGAATAATCATACATCCACACCCCACTTTCAGGTAAGTGCTCCAGGTTCAAAGGTCAAAAAGGGCATTGCCACAGGGGCAATAAAGTCACAGAGCTACAGGACGGCTACTAAGTACAGTTCCAAAAACCAAAGGTCACCGATTTATTCAAGCAGAAGCTATTCAGCCTCACGGGATGGAACGGAGAACGACGGAGGATCCAGAACAGTACTAAGCAAAAGCTCTTGTTAATTCCTTGTCTTGTGACAGACATCTACAACACTGCGCAGACCACCTGGTAGAAGAGACCACAGTACCCAGCACCTAGGGTACTAGGTGACGGGGAGGCAGCAGGAAGACGGGAAACTAATTTTTTTTTAAACAGATTTTATTACGGACTTTTTCAAACTTTCAACAGTATACAGACTAGGTTGGAAAGGACAATTAGTCAGAAAATGGTAATTTTTTTTATCTGCAAAAATCTAAATTAGTGGCGTGTACCATATTGATAGATTTAGCAATGGTTAAAGTGCCAATATTCACCTACTACATTTTAATGTTCGTCAACCTCACAGAAATACTTGTCTAACAATCAGAAGCTTATCAATTCTAAGCAACCACATGCCGCCGATTGTTAACATGCCTGGATCATCATCATCATTTATTTATATAGCGCCAACATATTCCGTAGCGCTTTACAATTGGGGACAAACATAATAAACTAATAAACAAACTGGGTAAAACAGACAAAGAGGTGAGAAGGCCCTGCTCACAAGCTTACAATCTATGGGACAATGGGAGTTTGACACATGAGGTCTACAATTTGCATTTCGGTCCAGCCAGACTGCAAAGGTAAAAGTGACTAATAAGCTGAATGATCCTGTCACACAACAATGTTGGTCAGGGGGTGACCACTTAGACCCAAACCAAGAGTGGCAAAATTGTACAGACACCAGTCTGCACCTTGTTTCATCATTTATCTGTATGCAAACTAAAAAAAATAGAAATTAACATTACAGCTATAGTAAAATAAGCAGGTTTTATTTATATTATACAGATAAGACACATGGGAGGTTGGATCTCTAGATCTCTATGACAAAGGGAGGAGGTGGGAAAAGTGTCCTATGGAGGAATGACAGTTAAATCCCAGCCTGATTGTTCCATTTGTGTTACAATGTACAAATCACATTGTTTGTGTTCTATGTATTTTACACACAATGACACCTATAACCAATGCAGTCAGTTATGGCAGAGGTACATTGTAAACAAAGCGAAAAAATAATTTGTCAGAACATAAAAACACACCACAAGACCGCTACAAAAAAAATCATCATAGAGATGCTTGTGGAATTGTAGTAGTGTGAATCTCTGGCTCGGTCCTCTAGAATGTAAGCTCTAATGGGCAGGATCCTCTCTACTCATTGTCTCATGTCTGTCTACTGTCTGACTCCCTCGTAGGTCCTGTCTTTTGCTACACTCTGTGAGAGTCCCCATAGTATTACTCACACTCAACTGTGCTACTTATGTATATTACCTCATTTGTGAATTGCTGACTGTATCCGGTGCTACGGAATCTGTGGCGTAATAATAATAATAATATCATTAATCATTATTATTTTTATTATTAATAATAACAATACTCTACACACTGCTGCTAAGCTCCCATTTAAACATTTTGTCACAATACATAAAAGAAAGTTCCAAACCTTGTGGTAGACGGCCGCGGGTGAGGTCACAAGGGTCGGACAGAAAGAGGTCACCCCATGTGACAGGATATTCTGAGCGACCAAAGAAATCCCATGTTTTACATCATCTGCTTCCTTGGAAAAATCCACACCAAACCCCCCTGTAATAAGGAATGAACAGGACCACATTAATCAGTGGGATGAATGTGTCCCAGTTAGGAAGTCCCCAGTCAAAACAAAGAGGAGACCAGTCACCAAAACCAACCTCAACAGTGCGATAATGTTCTTGTCCTGTCTCCCCATTTATTGTCCAACTACGATAATCTGAATTGAATTAATTTGTTACATGTGTTATCAACATCAATAATTTGGCCTAGGCTTCTGCAGTTGTAAAATAAATGTGGAAAACAACAGCAAAACATTATCACACTGCTGACATAAGCAGATTAAAGCTTCTTTTAGACGTGAATCTCTTACCATTGATCTGGGTGTCAATGAATCCTGGTGCAATAATTCTCCCCTGACAGTCCACCTGGACGTCAGCTGCCCCTTTTTCATCAAAGAAAAGTTTTTCAGGGTCAAGAACCTTCCCCTGTCGCACCCATAGATCCTCCCTACAGGAGTGAGGGACAGAGACATTACATTAACTACACACCCCTTAGCTTGAAGTGGACACACCCCCCCTGCACACAATGGAGACAGACATGTTAAAGTGTGTGTATTCATCTTAACAATTCACTAGGAAGTAGGGACATTACAGAGGCACGAGGCTCAAAGTACCTCATACTTCAATGATGTCACTGGTACCTAGTGAAATGACAAACTGCATTCTCATGAGTATTGTCTCAGCCTGCAAAAACAGCTGCTCCCCACTGTGTAGAAAATGGGTACAACTTTAAAGGAAACTATTGTTTAAATAATTGTGTATTTTATAAAACACAATACTATAATAATATACATAATTAACAGCTAAACACCTTGACATAATTTATAGATTACTTATTTTGTGTCCAAGTGGAATAATAATAACAATGTGTTTCTCACAGCTGCATAACACAGGGATTATACACTGTAGAGAAAATGTAATCCCCATTAAGACACCCATAATTTATAACCCAACATACATATTATAAATAAACAGTTCCCTTCATAGCCATATCACCCAGTTATTCATGCACATATATGACAGACTGCACAAAGCACACTCACCACTGCAGTTTATGGTCTCGCAGGATTCTGCAGTTCCTAAACGTGGTGATGGGGGCATCAGACACTGACTTGTTTGAAGGCATCTCTTAATACTTGGTCAGTTCAAGATAAAGTAATAAAGTCTGTAGTTTTCAGCTGTCAATCAAACCTGCTTCATACTGTCATTCTGTCCCAATGTTTGCAGCTCTAAGCAGAAAAAGCCCTGTCACATGAGCTCAGGTCAGCTGACAGGACATCCTTTGCATCTGGTCATGTGACATGGAGAACTGTAGCGGCCATTTTTAAAAGGCCAGTCAGGTCAGCCATCTTGAGAAGGTCGCTGCAGCAAAATTTCCTTTTTTCCCCCCAGTAAATATTAAAATTGGACAATCATGTATTATTGTTCTGGTATCTATAGGCTTATTGGGTACAGAATCATAGGTTTTCATTTCAGTCGTGATATATAATATACAGCAACATAAATTATACAATTGAGAACAATTATACTGTGTTCTCTAGCTGCATGTCCTAAATTTGACACTACAAAATAATCACAAGTACAGAACAACGGACTAAACGAAGAAATATATATTTAAACGGGTTTTCAGTGACTTGTAATTTAAACTTTAACCACAAGGGGGCGAACGCTGATCAGCTCGAGAGACGCAAATAGACCTGGAAAACGATACAGGCTGCTCAGTGCAAAGTCTAAATTTAGACGGTATAAATAATAATTATCTTCCAGACCTATTGTGATTGGATTTAGTTGAGCAATCCCATTTGTTTTATTTGTAAATGAATCGCTGTTGGTGGATATAAATACAGAAGGATGTAGTGCCGAGTGGCAGTGAGTCTTGATGTGTCAGCAGTATCCTTAAGCAATAAGCTGTTAATATGCATTATGAACCTTGATAAAACTGATTTTGACAACTAAATGTGCATATTACATTTAAACACAGGGCAAGGAGAACTGTTAGACTTTGCAGGTAGGACTACTAGATCAGCCATTTAAAGCAGACACATAAATTATACATGCTGCATGGTTGCACTCCAGTTGTTTCTCATGTATACTGGATGTAAAAAAATGACACACAGCATGTTTTATAATGTACCCACTACGTGTTTCTTGGGGTGAGTGGCCCATTTAAAGGCTTGCGCTAACCTCAAACATATATTTTCTTATTTGTGTCTACTATGCATAGATTTATTTTATCTCTAAGGCTATGAGACAAATTATGAGATTTCCCCATTGCCTCCTTTCAGTTATAATTCTGGATCCTGAGGACCTACCATTAGCTTAATGACATCATACTACACCCACAATTGTGTGATTACCACCCTCAAGCACTAGGTCACACACATGAAAAAGATTGATAGGAGGGTTTCAGGAGGAGAGAAGATTATGGGACAAAGACACAAAGGCAATGTAGTGAATGGTAAACTCTGCATTCAGGCATATACATAATTTATAGAAACCACATGTAATCCTAGGACAAGTGTATTATTATACATGTGTAACGCCCCCTCTGGTGTTGTTGTTCACACTTCCCAGTGGCTGAATGTGTGGCCCCGGCACTGGGACCCTGAGGTGACACAGCAGGAACGGTTGCTTAGCAACATAAATCCTGCTTATCCAATAGACTGACGAGGTCTCTGTTCTGCTATACAGTCCTCATTGTACGGAAAACAAAATGAGTGACAATGATTGCCGTGACCCTTTAAAAAATTCAAGTGTAGCTGAGTTTCATAAACACGGGAACATAAACACTGGTGGTTGGAAAGCTGGATTTTAAATTAATGATAAGGTTCTTTTTTTGTTAAGCGTATTAGCCTTGTAAAGCGCAACGGAATTTGCTGGCGCTATATATATAAATGTTGATGATGATGATGATGATGGAGGGTGAGGGTGCACTATGAGCGTTTTAGCCTAGGGTGCCCTGAACACTTATTCAGACTCTTCAAAATCCAGCTTAAAACATTCGCCTGGAACCTTTGGGGGATTTGTACAGGTGAAATTGGTCTTCTGTATTTTCAATAGAATTATACCTGTAGGCAGCATCTACAGAAAGAAGCCGGTGTGGTAACTTGTACTATGTACATGTGTGGATGACTCTGTCTATGCAGAAAGCAATACAGACAGAAGGACTCTGATTGAATCTGTCAGAAGTGTGTTCATCTGCAGCTCTCAGTGTTATGGATTTATGTAAAGAGAGGTTTCAGACAAAGCAGAGTCAGTGTCACATCCAGGTTCATACAGCTCACTGATTGGATCACAGTGGTTTACTCTTGAGAGCGAACTTCTGTTATTCTAATGAAGTGACAAGTAGTTGTTGTAATGAGATTTAACATTTAGAACCCAGAAAAAGGACAGGACCCTCCACGTTTATACATAATGCTATTTACAGTTTCTTCATTTCTTCCCTTCTTACTGCACATCTATTATACTTTAAAGGTCTTCATCCAGAATAAAGTCCAGAGCCAGGTCTGCCTCCTAGGACTATACCTAACAAACCAGGGCCGTCCTTGTAACCCATAATGTATAGAGTTAGCCCAGATCTCTGAGTGGGCACAGTGCCAGTTATTGAGGAAGACCCATAGACATTGTGGTGGAACAGGCACCATCTCCCATGGCTGGATAGGAGTAGAGCTCCTGCCATACCGGGGCTCTTACCGAGGTGCTGACGGCAGCCCAGGGAATCTAGGTATCACAGAGTACAGAAGTAGTATTTGAACTGTGAGGAGTGTTCACATTCACCAATACCCGCATCATTATCCTCAGCTCCCTGGACTGAAGCTCAGCCAAATACAATCAGGTTATTTACTTCAGAGAGGTGCTGGAATCACAGAGGTTAGTAATGTGACAAGTACAGCAACAATGTAATGAAATACTGAAATGTGAAAGATATAAAGTTTACAATGTCAGCATTAACCTCTTCATTAACATAAAGGGTGTTTTATTTACAACAATGTGCATAAGATAAGACACAGAGGACATGTGCTCAAGACTTCAGGACAAAGACTGATGTAAGTTATTTCTTGGAGGGTTAATCCTTACATTGAACCATTTAAATGCTGTCTGTACATGATGGATTGAAGGAGATAACAGAACCATCTCTCCAGAGGTTTTACACTGTGAAGTAAAGCTAGGTACACAGTACACGGTTTTCGTCCAATAATCTGCTCAACCAGCCGACATACGACAGCTCGTTTAAAAGTCGGGTCAGTGTGTGTAGTGACACGATGGTCGAAAGTCTGCCCAAATGGATGATTGTCGCCTCATTTGGTTGGTCGTACCGTTTAATATTTTCGTTCCAATCTCGTTTCCGCTGTGTAGTGTGTATAAACTGCCGACCGATCCACAACAGTGAGTATGAAATTACAGTCATTGCTCACGACAACATGGCTGTAAAAAGTTGCTAAAGGGACGTCCGCTCTTCCCTTTATCGTCCTGAACAAGGCTAGTGTGTATGCAGTCCATGGACCGAGCGATCGGACCATCGATCACATGTAAAATCGCTCGGCATAAAAAGTTGGTTGTAATTTCTGTAGTGTGTACCCAGCTTAAGAGGGAACTGTCAGAGAAGATCTCACCGGCCTTCCAGCACCACTGTAGATCTTACAACTGTGCAACAGAAAGGTTTAATGTTAAGGGGCGGATTCAATTCTGTGTGAGGTTCCATAAGATCCTTGCACTATATGCAGCTGTGCACACTACCAGTTATTACGGCAGAGAAATATCCGCTCGTTTTTGCTCGCATCTCAAGATACAAGGTAACATGGATAATATCTAGTGGATTTTTTGACTCTGTAAGTAAAGTAGCAGATAAGGGTAAATCAATCATTTATATTGATTCTAGTAAGTCATTTGATATAATATGCCACAATAATTTAATTCAGAAACTGAAAAACCTTGGATTGGACTATTGATAGTGGAATGGATAAAGGCTACATGACGGGAGACATAGTTATGTAGGTAATGGTGTGAGCTTAGATGAGGGCTGTTAACCAGTGGGTTACGTCAGGGATGAAGCTGGGACCTGTTTTGCTCATTGTATTCATTGGTGGTCTACAAGGGAAATTATGACTTTTTCCTATGTTGCAAACATTTGTAAAAGAGTTAATATCCCTAAAGTGGTAAACCAAATTCCTGACCATTGTACGTTCTCCTCGTGTTTGCGTAGGTTTCCTCTGGGTGCTCCAATTTCCTCCCACACTCCAAAAACATACTGGTAAGTTAATTGGCTGCTGATTAAATTGGACCTTACTATGTATGTATGTATAATAGGGAAGGTAAATCATATATATATATATATAAATGATCAGTGGTAGAAGTGGCGGTATGAAAAATGTAAGTGAATGGAATTTGCTAGTTATACAATAAAAGCAGTAGAAGTGGCGGTGTGGCATACCACTAAGGGTGTGCAACGGCCACTTTTAGTGTTTTGGGTTTTGGGTTCTGATTAGCTTGAGGTTTAGGGTTCTGATTTGTTTTGCCAAAACATCTGACGAAAGTTTTTTTTTCACTCCTACGCTATTATTAACCTCAATAACATTCAATAACAATCATTTCCACTAATTTCCAGTCTATTCTAAACACCTCACAATATTGTTTTTAGGCCAAAAGGTTGCACCGAGGTAGCTTGAGCACATAATGGCAAAAAAAGAGGTACAAGATGGAATTGTTCTGGGCCCTCCCTCCCACCCCTCGCGAGATTCAACGCGAGACTTGGACGACAGAGCCTCGTTTTCAATTTTTTGCCCGCCGGAAATATCCGAACAGTGCTCGGATCCCGTTCGGATCCGCACTGTTCGGGTGGGCTCGGATTAGCAGAATCCGAGCCCGCTCATCTCTACATACCACCATACACCAGTTCACTTCCACCACTGTAAACAACAATAATAATTAAAAGGCCTTTGTTTTGTTTTTAAGGTATCTTTTCTGTTTAGTTACCAATGCTTTCAAGAAATAGTTTATGTATTGTAACAGTTTTAATTTTAGAGACTGAATACCAGAGATAAATGATCTCACTGGTGGGATAATTTATTGATGTATTTTTCTTCTTAATACTTTATTTGCAAAATATTTGTCACACGGGTTATAAATATTTAATATAATTAATTAAATACTTAATTAAATAACATTTTATGTAAATAGGAAGAAAAAGAACAATCCTAAATGAGGTGATAACATTTTATATATATATATATATATATATATATATATATATATATATATAGGCAAGATATAATAATTCAAAGTTATCTATAAGATATGTTAAGAGTTATGAGGGAGTGTGACTATAAATATGGTAATAAACGGGGGAGGTAGGGGGAAATAAGGGGGAGGTAGGGGGAAATAAGGGGGAGGGGGGTTGAGACTAAATCTGGGACCTAATCTGGGACTCCCGGTGGACTGATATTTTGGAATATGGTTCTGGGTTCAATATTATTTATAGGAAAAGGGAGGATATAGTTTGAGTTTCATTAGGCAATGGGTTGGAACCAGAGGAATTAGTATAAATGAACCAATCACTCCAGATTTGGGAGAACTTATGAGTTTTTTTTATTTAAATATGCTGAATTTGTTTCCATATATGCCAAATACCAAATTTTATTTAGGAGTTGTTGTCTAGTAGATGGGATCTGAGTTTTGCAATATTTTGCAAAAAAGGCATCTTGCTGCATTAAGAATCTGAACAGATAATTTGTCCAAGGATTTTTTTAGGATATTGATTGGCGATCCAAGGAGAAAGGACCATGGGCATTTAGATATAAGGACATTAGTAATGTCGCTAATCAAGGCAGCAACATCATCCCAGAAAGAAGCTATTTTTGGGCAAGACCACCAGATATGAAGGAAGTATCCCTGTTCTCCACGGCCTTTCCAACGTAGATCAGAAGTAAATCCATATGTTTTTTTTTAGTCTGGTAGGAACTAAATACCATTGGTAATATATTTTATAGGCATTTTTTTTTAACCAGGGATGAGATAGAAGTCTTAGAGTTCCTTTTACGTATTCTTGTCCATGTATCTCTATGTGGCGGTCTGCCCAAGTCAGCTTCCCACTTGAGTTCCTGGATAGGGGTGGTAGGTTCTCTAGACGAGATGAGAATATTATTTATACTGGATATGATTCGTCTTTGTAGGGGTGATCTAACACATAAATATTCCAGTGGAGTTAGAGCTCTCGTTATATCGGATTTAGAAAGGGAATTAACATATTGTTTTACTTGAAGATAATCGAACAAACTAATATCAAGAAAATCAAATTTCTCCTGGAACATATGTAGTGAAATACATTGGTCTATATTTAAAACATCTTAAACCATCCTGATACGTTTCTTCTTCCAAATCCTGAATTGAGAAAAGCATTGCCCCGAGAAAAAGGAGGGATTGTCCCAGAAGAGCATTATAGGGGAATGGTTTGAGGTGGTTTTGAAATGAAACTTACAATAGTCCCATATCTGACAGGTGAAGACGGCTATTGGATGTGATTTTAATAAGAGAGGTCTATTACTCATTGATACCCTTAATGTTGAAGCTATGGACTGTGTGTGACAGCAGGAGGACTCTAAATCAACCCACAATTGACCATAGTCTATGTGTCCTGTGGTGTAAGGTGCTCTTATCTGTTAATGTTACACAATTTGCTCTGTTAATGGGCTTGTAAATCCAAGGGTGAAACTTTTAGTTTGGGGGTTAATTAATAAATGATCTCCTGAATTTGGATTTAAACCTATTTTATAGTGAATGATTTCTTCTGAGAGTTCCTATAATTATTTTTTTTTATTTTCTTCTCACTAGCGTCATATATACCTAAATGTGTCACAATATTAATGTTGTATCTTCACATTAACACTTCATATCATTTACTACATCCATAGGTAACTTTTGGAGATGATATGAAGACCAGCAAGCAGAGTAGACAGGCCTAGACAAAAGCCAGTGCAATATTTGGTTGTATATGAAGGGGGGGGGTTTGATAAAAATAAGAGGATTCTTAGAGCAGGGGGACATACTTTGAAATTGGAGGGAAGAAGATTGAAAGGTAACATAAGTGTGACTACATCCTCCTTCTTGTTTTTCTAGACCAACACCAAGGTCCCAAGCCTATTTTACATCTCACTGTAGACCAGGTTTTCCCAAACCGAGTCTTCAGGGCTCCCCAACAGTGCAGGTTTTCTGGATCACATCTGACATAATTAGGACCACTTGTGGATCTGTTACAATGTGTCAGTCAGTAATGAATACACCTGTGCTCCAGCAAGGAGATATGGAAAACCTGCACTGTTGGGGAGCCCCGAGGACTGGGTTTGGGAAACCCTGCTGTAGACCAATTTAAAGCTGCATTTCATGTAAGGTGGAGGGAAATAAACCAACCTATTTCCCTGACTGAAGCCCTCATACAGCAGTGTTTCCCCTAGCGCTCGGTCTCATAGCCCTCAGGGGGTGGTGTGGTCACATGAAGCTATACACAGCCACAAGCATGCAGACTGCAGCTTTTTATTGGTCCTCTTGTGAGCTCCCATCTCAGTCACCATTTTAGAATGGTGACTAAACATTTCAGGGCGCTGTCTGGAAACAGGAAAAACTTGTTTCAGCAGTCAGTTCCTGGGGACTGACTAAGAATAATCAAGTCAGTAAAAGACGTGTTAACTGGGAGTGCTGCCTTAAATCCAAATAATGACCTCCCTATGCTTACAGCTGCCAGCTGACTTCACCCCTGAAGGGTACATTTTGCCTGCTGGCACTTAATACTTTTCCTTACGTGCCTATCTCACTCTTTGGGCTGCATCCTTTTATTGAAAGTTGCTTATTCTTTACCTTTGAATGTCAGCGGTGGGACCCTTGGACAACACCCGATAGAACTGGGTATCATTAAGGTACAAGACAGGACTCCGCCATGTTTGACTTTCCACACCTAATTGCATGCTTATACACCGGATCACCTGCTGACGCCCCAGATTGCAGCTTGATTTGTGGTGGGGTATCCCCACTTCTTCTGTGACTGTGGACTTTTACTCTGGAAGATTTGGGGCTAGATTTATTAAACTGTGGGTCTGAAAAAGTGGAGATGTTGCCTATAGCAACCAATCAGATTCTAGCTGTTATTTATTTATTACATTCTACAAAATGACAGCTAGAATCCGATTGGTTGCTATAGTCAACATCTCTACTTTCTCAAACCCGCAGTTTAGTAAATATACCCCTAGGACAGCTCCTCCACTTTGCTGCGCTTCAAGGCGTTAGTGTGTAATTATTACTGCGGGGGATACTACACGTCATAAAGGATTGCAGGCTGGCCCACTTACACATCCCTGGACTATCTGCCTTGACATCAAACTAGCTGAGTTGCTACTGCTGCTCCTATCTCCACTGGACATCTGTGGGATGCTCAGCTTGGGCAAGTTTGTTGGGAACTTTTGATTGATGGACACTCTCTGTCTACAGACCTCTTGCTCAGCCGGCAAATTGGAGTAGCCTGCATATGCCTTCCTCTACTTAAATATGTTGAAACGTGTTGGGTGTTATTTGTGGTGGTGTTTAGAATACATTTCCACCTCTACGCATTGCACTCAGATTAGTAATATTTACTTGTACTATTTTCGCGTTCCCATGGACTGTTGGATGACAACTTTGCTAACTAGACGGAGAGATAAGACATTATCAGTTGGGATGCAGTTCTCGGTTTATTTTCTTCTGCAGAGTATTACCACTGTGAGTTGCATTTTATATTTCCACGACCACTCTGCTATCTAGGGGTCTATTTTGTAAGAACAAATGGTCATTCATTGTACTTTCAGCAGCTTTGTTTTCGCTTTTGTACATTTCTTTGTATAGTTACTGTGTTGCTAACATTCTTCTAATATTTCTGCAAGTTAGAATGTAAAACATTTTTCTTTTTTTTCCTTTCTAAAGGAGGATGTGGTATTGTGTACAAAACCTTGTTGACAGCTTGTAGTCTCAATAGCGTTTTTGATTGTGAACAGAAGTTTATCTTTGGTGGTCTCCAGGGGATATGGACAGATACCTGGACAGGTCACCTTCTTCCCATTCAGGACATACACCCTCAACTTCTAGAATGGGTAAATCCCTCCCCACCATTGGTGGATAATGATAATTGTGACCTTTCAGATGCCCACCCTGTTAATTCTCCATTGACACCAACTCCCTCTGGAACAGAGATGCCCAAGGAAATTTCAAGTATAGTTAGGCCTCTCACTGATAAAAAAAAAAATAATCGTAGAGGATTTACAAATCCAATTGAATTCCACACTGGCCAAAATTGATTCAAATCGTGGTAGACCTACTACCCTGGAACAACAGGTGAGTGATGTGGAGGATCAATCACATGCACAGTAAAACTCTGTAGATTCCCAGGCCAGAACATTGCAGTGCTTGATAGACAAGATAGATGACCTGGGAAATAGGCACCAAAGGAACAGTCTTGATTTTATTGGTATTCCAGAGTCAGTAAGTGATCAACTAGTTGACTTTCTTAAGTGTCTCTATACCCTATTATAGAAGTTATGTTGAACTGCTATCATGGCATAAATTCCAGTGTTCTTTGCATTTGTACATTGGTTACAGGATAGTCGTGACCATGACCTGATTGGCGTTGCTTGTCCTCTGGTCCCCGGACTAGGTGACGTGTCCTAGTGCTTTTCTGAAGATTTTTTTTTGCCCTACTGCACGATTTCCTGATACCTTATTTCCCCATCCTACTTCTCCTCTTGCCTAGTGAGCTCCAACTTGGTTTTACGATCACCCATACTTTTATTTTCAATTCCTTTGCTTTTAAACTATGTTTGTATTACATTGTTCTAGTGTGTGTTGTTTCATTACAAGGACACACTTCTTTGCATAGGTATGGTAAATATAAGAAAATAGTGTAAGAAGTTGAACCTGATGTTTTTGACTGCTGTGCTGACATTGTATTTGTTATGTACTTTTTTTTGAAACATGTTTTTCTACTTTTCATAGGGACAGATTGGCACTCAGCCATTCTGGGGCTCTCCATTCACTGGGATGAGGGGACCCCTATGGTTTGGTGGTTTACAATGCAGACCATGTTTATGAAGGTTGGGTAGGTTGAACATGCTGCCACATTCACACATTGCTTCAGCTCATCACACAATCTGAAGTGCTTTCTTAGCATGGTAAAGGTTTAAATGTTCCTATAAAGTGGATATGGGTTTCTTCTCACCTTAACACATTTTAATTTCTGATTTAGGGAAACCTTTACTAAACTATGTGTTTGAAAAGTGGAAATGTTGCCTATAACAACCAATCAGATTCTAGCAATCATTTATTTAGTACAAAATGACAGCTAGAATAGGCAACATCTCCACTTTTGCAAAGCCGTAGTTTAGTATATATACCCCTTAGTCTTTCTGCATGAGACTAAGGGGGAGAGGGAGGGAGATGGCTCAACTCTCAGGGCTAAGTGGATTGCCTACTGTGTGTCTGCCCCATTCCACATAAATGCCAGAGGAGTGGTTATTTTATTTAATAAATATTTACAAAACATGTGACACTGTGCTGGACACTGATGGCTGGTTCACCATAGACATTACTATGCAATGTCGTTATATGTATACTATAAGGACAACTTTTAAGTTGACCAAATACTATAACATTGTCCAAACTCTCTTGGAGATCTTTCAACTTATACAAACTGATAGACCTTCACATTACTCGTTTAACGATACTTACACTAGTCATTCCTATGCCGGGTAGGGACAGCCAGTTAATAGCTTATCTTTATTAATTATTCTGCTTTTAAACACATAGCCAAAATACTGGCAACCAGCCTGCAAACTATTTTAACAGCTCTTCTCACTAGCCATTAATTGTGTTTTGTGAGCGATCCGCACGGCATTTACAGCAGTAGTGTCATCATCCCAGAATACAAACACTACTAGTATGCTGTTGAGTTTGGACACTAATAAGGCAGGTAGTACAGTAGTCTGGCTCCTATTTTGCATAATAGGGATTTTGATTCAAATCTTGTTCAGATGACCCACATTTTTTTTTTTTTTTTATACCAAGCCATCAACAGCAATTACACTTAATGCTACCAAGGATGATAGGCACTCACCTGGGGTACCATTGTCACCAGTGTGTTGTGTTTTGTTCTTTGTGCTAGACCCACCTCTACACATCTTCCAAATATTAACCTGAATTCCAGTGCATGACTATAGGGGACAATTATATATATATTTTTTTTTTTGCTCTTGCTGACAATGTGCTGCTTTATACCACTAACCCAATAAACACATCAATATCAAACCTAGAGAATTCTGGCCCTGTGTCTGGCTTTATGATGAACAAGGAAAAAGCCACCACTCTGTATCTGAAGGTGAATGAGATGTTCCTCCTGGGGAAGGGCCACTAGATTACACTAAAGACTGCTCATCAGATTAAGCATTTGGAGATACTGCTTCTTAAAATTCCATCACACCTGTATGAAATTAACATCTCTAAAGCAATTGAGGTTGGAGCCATCTCCCTCTTCTATACTGAAAAGTCTCCTTTCTACTACATACAACATTTACCACTTCTCTTGCAGACTAAGAATGTAAAGCATCTAGAACTCCCTTGCAGAAAATGTATTTGAATGGGAGGATGCAGTGTTATGCTGTTCCTATCATACTGATCCTCTAACAGGGGCATACATTGCCCCAGTGTTACTTTCTATACTCATGCTGCCATTCTACAATATTTACAGGACCAAAATCTATACACTAATGCAGCTATTGAATGCAAAATTTTTAGCAATGTTCTAAAGGCATATTTTTCATATGCACAATCAGGAGATCTCACAAGACATTAAAGATACCCTGCTTGGATCACTCTAACTCCACTTTCAGATTGCCACTGTGGCAATATCCCAGAATATTGCCAGAGAAGATTCTCTAACCATACCAAATACTGCTCAGGTCTCCATGGAGCTCTGATTGGCTCCTCTTTTTTCAACTTTTCAGTGGGTGTCAATGAGATGCAAGCTGAAACCCCCTGGTCTCACTGTTTACACTGGCAGCTACCCCGGAATAACCCTCCAGAAGACCCAGGTCTAATTCCTAGGTCATCTGATCAGGGTAGATACAGGGACCCTCTTTCACCCTAACCCTAGACCCAAGCCATCAGGGCTTGTCCCAGCAAAACCTGGGTCTTTTCAGCAGTGGGAAAGGGGTATAAGTTGTCATATGTCCTCTGACACAAACATGATTTATATGTCTACAAATCCATACATCTCACCAATAGGGAATTTATTTATTTTTACTGTGCTTGTCAATATCCCTGAAAGGAGGCCCTCACATGTTTTAAACTATTGGGCCTATTCAATGGTGTTCAGCCAGGCACGCCATTACATAAGTGGAGTCCTTGGGACATTTTCTGACTGATTGGCAAAACCCATTATCTTAGATAAATAAGAGCATGTTTAGTTGTTTCTCTGATATGTGGGGAATCTATATTAACATGTGGTCCTCAGCTACCAAGGATCAATTACTGGCAGATGGTACAAGTTACATAATGTGGCTGACTTCCTCCATTCTTAGGGTGTTTTAAGATGGGTATTGATTGCAGTCACATCACAGATTAAGACCACAATTTCAATGCATCACAAAACACCAAGGGACATCTGAAGCTTGGGATAAATGGACCAAACATTAGCATTTAATGATATTGGACCATATTTACAGTTGTAGTTAATGACAGTCATGTAATGTTACCACCCTTACATGTAGAATCTACAAGAGCCTTAGTCATGATGACCACTAGTCCGATCAGACATTATAACCCAAATTCAGTTATTTTTATCAAGTTAATAGGACCACAAGCTTAAAATAACTTCACAAAAAGGACATGTCTACCCCTCAAATTTTTAGTTACCTATTGGCTACATAATTAGGAGTGTCATACTACTATGGCTGATAGACAGAAACCGTATAATCTGCAGCACCAACAATAAAAACTGACTGCAAAATATCACAATCAGGTGCACATGGTATTACATGAGTCAGGAAAGCTATGCTGTAGCCATTGTTCAACAGGACACAAGTGTAGAGACTGGCATTCTATTTCCAGCTATGTAAACTGCACATGCTATTAGGCACCACTCATTTGAGCAAGCCCTTAAACATAGTTTACTTGGAGGATCCAAATCAGCACTTTGTGTCAAACAGAAGGCTATCCTTGTGTGGTCTTGGCAACAACCACACATGTTATATGGCCCAGGAGACCACATAAGCAGCATCAGCTGCAGCCATATTAGGTTAGCAATGCATATTAATACTAGTACTGATGAGTGAACAGCCCACATACTGAGAATGTTCTTCATGCTCCAGACAGACATATTACATCAGAAACAATATTTCAGTACATCCACTATGAATGATCAGATATTAGCTGCCCAGACTAGAAGCCAATTTAAATAATGCTTACAGCATTCTTGACTGTTAGGGATGGGCACAGTTATATAGCCAGTTTCTCAACGTTCGGTTTGGGAATAACAATTTGGTAATTGCAATCTGACTTGTACTAGTACAGCCTGTGTAAATTTTGGCTATTTTCCCTCCAAAACGTTACCTTCAGATTAGCAGAAATCCTGAATGTACCCTCCTGAAACTTGCATTGCCATTTCCTTCTAGCGTGCCAATTACATAAACAGAGGCAATTATAGGCAGTTGGGATACAAGATGCAGTCTTCAGATCTATAGCAAAGGGCATGTAACACCTTGTTCTACATTTAGCCATCTCATTCATGATCAGTTTGATTTAAATGGCCCATTGTCTTCAACGTGGTGTGGTTCTATCTCACCCAAGTCATTGCCTTGAACTAAAAACATTACCTGTAGAAGTGTAGAAAATAAAGTGACAGCTTGTGTATGGAGAGGTTTTATTTGGAAATGTGTAACCGATACCCAGCAGTGGGTGAATCTGTATCACAAGTCAAGATTCTGCTTTTAAAATATTATTCTGGTCACCAGTTAACACGGACGGGAATCAATTTTCTTCCTTGTATTAAAACAAAAACTAGAACAAAAATATATAGATATATTGAGACCTCACTCCAATGTCAGAACATTACAGCAATCAAACCAAAAATTACATCCAGGGAATGCTCAGCACTTACAAGGAAAACCCCACACAGATACAGCTAAAGATTAAATATATATATATGCAGCAAAGGGGAAGAAATGGGAGCAGTTACAGGAGGAAAGAAACAGCTGGCTCTGTTTTAAAGTATGAACAATGAAGATTTTTATATTTATAAATAAGACATTGAATGAAAAAAAAAAAAAAACACTGCACGCAGGAGTCTGGCAAGGATTGTGGAAGTGATGCCCGCTTCCTGCCCAAAACACTGGCATCAGGACCCCTTATTGCCCGAAGTCCATCTGATGGATATAGCTAGAGGGTTACACACAACAGTCACTAACTTACAATTGTGCAGTTACAGGGGAGAGAAGGGAAGAGAATTACTGAATCAGGGGGGGTGAAGGATGACTGTACATGAGATAAAACCATTTTGTAAGTGGCGATTTCTGGAACGTTGGGAAGGGAAATCTCTTTATTTTGTGGACAGAATAAGGGCCACAATCAGACCGTAGAGACCCAAGACTTCAGCAAAAATGAGGATCAGGATCATGCCTACAAATAGTCGAGGCTGTTGTGCTGTCCCCCGCACGCCTGCATCTCCCACAATGCCAATGGCGAACCCAGCAGCGAGACCACTCAATCCTACACTCAGGCCGGCACCTAGCTGTAAGAAGCTCCTAGAAGAGAGGGTAAACAAAAGGTCAATTTCAGCTTTAAGTTAAGTATCCACAGCTAACCATTTAAATCCTCATTTGCTGAAATATTTTCTAATAGAGACCAGATCAGTTTTAGAATTACTAGTTTAAAACAAAGTATCTTGTTAGGGTACAATGTTAATAGTCTGTATTCTATAGCAGTCACCTAAATAACTTGTATCAATTAAAGACCAGTAAACACTACATTATGCACAGCACATGCTTATAGCTCAAAAGTTCTGTTGCAAATCCCCCAAAAAACAAAGCAAATGCCTGAACTCAAAGCCACTGACTGCTCAATAAGCTGCATGCTATATTACACCAACATGCAGTTTGATATCAGTTATCAAAGAGTTATGCTTTTGGGACATAACGTTACACTGTGAAACCTCATGACATTGTCCACAGTTAGTGAATTTAACCACCGACTTGGACAAAGGCAGATGTATTTATCATGTGAACTTATTCAAGTACACCGTGGCCACATTTTCCATACTAATATTTATCATGCAGCTCAACCTACAATAAGTGATGCAAATGCTGCTTTAGAGAACCTCTAGTCCTGAATAAAATGCAGCAAGTGTTTGCTGTATACCATGCTAAGGAGCCAAGATTGCAGGATATTACCCACCAGAATGACCATATTTATATAATCCTCCACAGAGTAAAAATAATGCCTGTTGAAAAGAACTTACTTGTATAGTGTGATTGTGTCTGTAAGAGAATTTGCGATAAGTACTGCCACTACCAGCCCATAAATGGCTATGATACCCGCCATAACCACAGGAATGATTGACTTCATGATGAGCTCTGGCCTCATGACAGACATTGCTGCGATCCCTGTGCCACTCTTCGCTGTGCCATAGGCAGCTCCCAATGCTGTGTGAAGAAAAAGGTAAAGATTTACAGCAAGGTGCAATGTACTCAATGACAATACTGTTTGGTGCAATAAGAGCCAGGACATTGCAAGGTGGATGAGACAATTTTACTGCTGAGTTGGCTAGGCAAGGAAGCACAATGCAGTTTGCAATACAATAGTAATAAATGAGCATTATAACAGCAATGCAGAGAAAAGTACAATTGTAGAACACAAATTTCCTGTAAAAGTTGGCATTCAGTGCTTATTCACTGGATAAGTATTTTGATTTGGAGTCCGGCCATTTAAAGTGCACCTTCCTTTACAGCATTACATGTTAATGCTTCAATCCACAAGTCATTCTCAAATGCAAGGAAGATAGCACTGGTACTAACACCTTCTCTGCTCCAAATACACTTTATGAACTTTTCACACCATAGTGCTGGCAATACATAGTTCAGGGAGAGAACCATGTTACTGCAATACAATATAGAGTAAATTACAGCTCAGGACAAACTTTCTAGTTTTTACTGTGATATTCCACATAATATAACTAGCAAAACAGAAATACATATGCCGCTGTACTAGTCAAGTTACAGGTAACCAAGCTAAGATTTGCATATTTACTAAGGAATTTGGTACATGTATTAAGATCACACCCCATACATAATCTTGCAGATTTAAATCTAGAGCAGAGCAATACAATACAGTTGGAGTTCCAAAATTGCTCATTACTTGCATGCAGCTTTTAGTTTCTCCAATTAAAGACAAAAATAGAAAGGCATTAGGTAGATGTGCTGTTTTAGACATTATAAGCTATATTAAATATATATGTGAAAGACCCTTCCTTAGTGCAGCAATGATTTATATAATGTACTTTCCAGACAAGCAGGTTTAGCATCACTAGCAAGTTCCAAACATTAAGGTTTGCTCTTCAGAGGTTATAGGTGAGGAACACTCCCCTTCCCCAACTACAGATGCAGGGAAGCAAGTAATGCAGTGAAATTAAAATGTTATTTAAAGCTACACAAAACACTTGCAGTCACTAGTCAGTGGTATGACCAACTGCATGGAAATAAACATCCTACACTGTCTTTGAGGCAACATCTAGAATTTCCATATAAACTCCTAATGCATGTTGGGGGCGATTCATGTTTATTTAAAGGCATGTTTGAATTGCTTGAGTGTGGAAATTAACAAAAAATTCAAGGGGGGGGGGCTAGAGATTGATCAAAGCTTAGTTTGATTGTGGAGCAACATTTCACGGCATAGTAGAGTAACTTTGTCACACTGTAGTCATGTGACATGCACAAGATTAAAGTTACTTGTGTCACATGACTACAGAGGAGACAGCTTGTTTAGTCATTTGTGGCCAATAAATTGCCAAAGGCAAGTGTTAAGCCCCACAGATTAGACATTTTACTTTCACAATCTTTATATGCTGTTAAGGATAAACACT
Source organism: Mixophyes fleayi (assembly GCF_038048845.1). Taxonomy (NCBI): domain Eukaryota; kingdom Metazoa; phylum Chordata; class Amphibia; order Anura; family Limnodynastidae; genus Mixophyes; species Mixophyes fleayi. Next base: position 25,498,729 of record NC_134408.1, read on the forward strand.
CCTGCATGGTTTACTTAGTGTACCCTAGAAGGGTGTAAAGGCAAATAAACCCCCAAGGCAGGAAGAGGGAAATCTACAATGACAATACTGTTTGCATCACATACAAGTCACTGCTTAGACAGTGGAAAGAGGCCCAGTCAAAGTAAGAAACCAAGAAAATGGCCAAAGACCACATTGAAACAATGACAGGATATAGCAAGTTACTGTATGGTTTAGCGTACTCAAGGCAGGATCACTGCAACAGCTGTCTTACAAAGCTATCCGATTGTAAAAAAGCACAGTAGCTTAGGCTGGGTATGCTGCAGGGTTTTCAGCCAATTATTGGGCCAATCACATGATAAACTTCGTCTTTGGAGCATAGACACTAATGTGATAGACTACGATAGAACAATGGTGTTTCAATCCTGCAGTGTGTATGCACTCATGACTGGCAGTGTCCATAGATCTCTATGCAGTGTGCAGAGAATCTTTTCAGCTGATGGTTATGACAAATTAAGAGCACAGGTCTGAAGGCAAGTCTTGTAAAATGTTTAGTGTGTACACATGAATCGGCTGCTGATTGGGACTTTCAGTTGGTAAAATCATTAATATCACAGAAATTTTCTGTAGTGTGTACTAAGCCTTAGGCCTGGCCATGAGTATCTAATGGTCAATGTCAAAAGTCAGTATTTTAGTAATTAAAATGCATGAGTTGTGCATACTTAGTGGCTACAGAAAGCATTAATCAGTTTTTATTTTTGCCACCTTCACATAAAGTATAAGCTAGTGAAGTGCTCAGGCTATTGTCACATGCAAAATTTCTCTTATGGTAAACCCAATCTGAGTTAAAGGCCTCTAACAAGTGCCCTAGACAAATTCAGGTGTCTTTTCTTTCAAGTATTGACTTGGCAGAGCTCAAATGGTTAGGTCTTAAACATTTCATATCCTTCCACTGATGCTCAAGATCTTTTTCATAATTTTGCTTTGAATGTTCTTGTACCTTCATGATGAAGCTCTTGTTTGGAAATGCAAAGGTTTCAAAGAAGAGTTTTTATTGTGAAGTCAACTGGAGCATTGCACAGACCTCTGAATACATGAACACCATGATTAATTTAAGTGCATCTAAGGAAAGGTGCAACTACTTATGTCATTCATCCTGCTTTGTAATTAGCAAAGGGTATGATATTTAAATTTCAGATACAAATGCATTCCATGATGCAAGAATGACAAATGCCAAAGGGTGAATACATTTTCCAGCCACTGCAGAAAATTGCTAGAACCAACATGTTTTAACACTACCAGGCCATGCACCTATAATTTACACCCAACTCCTATCCCACCAGTAACAGGAGCCATTATGGTCTGGCTACAGTAACAGCCTTGCAAGACTGGCTGGACCAGCATCATGCCAAGAACTAATGGAAAGTGTGGAAGCTAGACAGTGGACTCATCCACCTTTCTCCATTTAGCGTTTTGGAATTGTCAGAAGTACTGTGAACTGTATTTGCCATATAGATACACAAGGCAAGCATATGATGAACTTCAACTAGCAAGTGGAAAATGCAAAACTATGGAGAAGTGGGATGGGAGACTCTTGAAAGCCTGTTTAAACCAAAAAAATGTAAAGATTCACTTTATTCACAATCTTGTGCAGAAATATCAGGATGCATTGCACTCAAATATATTTTATTTAGTATAAATTCAAATACTGGGTAAATGTATCCTAAATGTGAAGTAGGTTAGACAGGTAAATACTAGCCACATGACTTCACAGGCAAGATCTGTGTACAAGGTAGAAAATGCCCTGCTAATGGTCCTATAGAAATAGATAGAATCATTATTGATTTGTAGATGTTGGGAAGTGACAAATATCAGACTGCACATGCAGCCACCTGACCAACTATAGGTCCCAGAAGGGATCTCCCTGCTCTTCAAGAGCACAATGCTGATTGATGTCCAATTTGGCCAACTATATGGAAGGACCAAATTGGCCATCAGGCCCAACAGCAGGATTGCTTAAAAGGCAGACCCATTAATATAAAGTCAGAGGCACCATACTAAGGGGTGTCTTGTCTAGGTTACTGCATTAGGGCTGTCACATTGAAAATTCAGTATGTGTGGCTGGAGCTTGCAGAGGGAAAAACCTCCAACTCCTAAATGTAAGCAGTTATCTCAGCTTGAAAGAAGAATACTTCAAATGTGTAATCGCTCAGTGTGACACGCTTAGTGATTTGCATTGCTTTCTAAGCAGCTTCTTCACACTAAAAGTGCTATTCACAGCACTTTCCTAGCAACCTAAGCTACAAGGTGGCTTGTGTCAGCCTGACATATAAAGCCATTTCTATATAGCCATTTTTGCTAGCAATTTTAATTTTATTTTTTTGCTAGTGCTACTATTCTGCTCAGCATCACTATATAAGGATTGATCTATGCCAGGAATTAACCATATTTGCTTCTCTAGTGTTCATTTGTTCACTGCAAAGACCACCCTGGTGAGAGTACTTTATACACACCTCTCCCTAATTTGGTTACAGATTTCCACTAATTTGTAATCAAGTCAAAAAAATTAACTCTGATTAAAGTTGTATTTTTACATACATAGCCAACTGCATCAGACAACTGCTGATAAACATTTAAAGAGTCAAATACAGACAGGAGACAATGTAAAGGTGAAGTTTTAGGCATGCTACATTTCACTGTAGAAATAAGTGTACAAATGAACTGCTACGATGAATGAAGTCAGAATCCTGAGTGACATGATTTTGGTCTGAGAAAGACCAAAGATGGAAATAAGGGCTGCATATGTGGACACAACTCAGCCAAACAAGCCAATGCTTATAGAACAATCTATGGCAATGTTGAATGGAGATGTAGCGTTTAAATGTATATGCAAACCTAACAGTCTTCATAATAGCCTTCATTCATGTTTTACTAAATATTTATAGAGTGAAATCTCTTTAGATTACCCGAGTTTTCCATTCTGTCGAGTTTGGAACCAAAGCATTACATTAACTTTTGCACCAATTCAGTTGGTATAATGACTTAAAAAAAAAGTCAGATATTAGGACATTAAACTATTGCTTATTTTTGACAACATCTCTGCAATAAGCAAAATGTTAGGTACTGTAAGCCAGGAAACATGTGAAGCAACACATCACACAAGGCTCCAATAGGACCTCACTTAATGGGATTTTCTCCCCCATAGATTGAATGGCTTGTCAGCTTGTTGCCACCATTGCATCCTATTTATAATGGGCTTTAAGAGTTTGTAAGCAGCTGAAAAGGACATTAATATTGTTACCGTGAACAAGCCCTCACAAAGGACATCTCATGATTTTTTCAGGACAGTCAATAGGAAAAACTATTTTACGCCAATTCCACACAATAGCACAGTATTCATGAGAAGCACGCAGGGATATTTGTAATGTGTCCTGAATAGGACACATTACAAATATCCCTATTACTAGAATGGGATCACCAAAGTACTGGCTGTGTGACTTACAGAAAATACCTAAGGGCTGAATTTAAAAAGCATGACCAACTTCCTGTTTGTACAAGGTCACTCAGCTCAGATTTAGCCTGAAGGAACTACCTACAGTTAGCATCCCTCAGTTTGTGGAATTTTTTTTTTTTGCTTAGTTGAGAGTAGCCCAATTCCCCTTCTGCCCACCTTCAAACATTCTACCATGCTGAAAGCTCCAGCCTTAGGACCTGTGCGCACAAGCAGTTTTGCGTCACTCAACCATGTTAATGCAGAGCACTGCTGATGTATCACTGATACCCAAGCAGGCCTGAATGGTCAGTGAACATGAATATGGTTGTTCAACAGCAGAGTTGTGCATGCTGCAGATTGGCTAATCATGCCTTATCTTAAAAACCTGTGTACATGCATTCGTTTACACATTGGGTATGCACAATTAACATTGTGTTAACACAAGTGATATTTAAGTTTTCTAAACACTATTTACCCATTTACATGGGGCTTCATATTGTGAGCAAGCCGTGGAGTAGGGCTGCTGTGTGCTTAAATGAGGAAAGCCCTGTATTCAAGTTAAATGACAGATTGTTAATCCTTTGCTGTCCAAGTATCCACATTAAGGCTTTTGCACTGAATATATAAAAAAGTCTGAGATTCGCAGAAGTAATTGCTCCACATGTGCCCACCATCCAACAGCCCAGATTCATGTAAATTAAGGAGGCACCATTGATTTGGAACTCTACATTGCCAAGTCTGAAGAGATTTGATACAGTGCACCTTTATGAGACGACTTAAAGAATTGTCAATTTGAATTGATCCTAACTGAAGACTAAAGGCACTACAACCTGGTGTATGACATATGCCTATATCTTACATTACACAGCTTGAAAGTAGTCAGGGTCTGATTTTTCCTCAGACTAAAGGAGGAAGTAAAATGTTGTAAAATTCCAATCTTGCACTGATGGGACTAAAGTCACAAGTCCTGTGTTTCGGTATGTATATAGGTGTCAAGTCACAAGTCATGTGTTCACAGCACAGATTCTGCCCAATATTACAAACATGTTCTACAATAGGTCTACTGAGAATTGCCAACTGAAAAAAATATAAGGACCCTCTGCAGTGACTGGATGTGATGCAGAAAGAGAAAACCGGCATATGCAGAGAATAGGGGGTACACACATTTATGAAGGCACATTCAAGATGTCCTTTTGAGAATGGTTAACCTATGCTTAGTGTAAAAGTCAAGATATTTTAATGCTTGCAAATGGTAAGCAAAATTAGCTTTGTTTTTCCATTAGCAGATTGTGACAAAGCAAATAGTGTCATTCTTTATAAGTCAGGTTTGTGATAGACAAGCCCCCAATTATAATGGAGTATATTTACTCTTTAAAGTCTGAAAGTGTGTCAAAATTTTCTGAGTGCTTGGAGTAAGTAACCAGAATAGGATATATATGGTGTAGATCAGTAAGTGCATATTAAAGGAACCAACTTATTTCTGGTTCATCAAAATCTGGGTAAATTTATATTTACACTTATTACAGTGTGGCAAGACTAGCAACCACAGCAAGGGTTTTGTTTGAATCACTTCTGCATATTTAAACTCTTCACCTGCAAGCATGCTGTACTTCCTCTATTTCTTTCCAGTCCATTATTCCATACTGGACAAATATCAGTAGTGTATAAGCTTTGACCATCACAGACAATGAAGTCCATTTTTATATTTTATTGTTCAATGGGCCATCAATGACCACACTAATTGTGCTACATGTACTCCAGCCATTGGGGTCAATAGTTATTTTTATAGACATGTGCCAGCTGTATGCCAAGTTTATTGCAGGAACTTGTGCTAATGACAGAAGATCAGGCAAGGTCAGCAGCCAGAAGACCCCAGATGACAAGCAAAGTGCACAGTTTATTTTCCCATATTTAAGATTTGCTTTAGTCGGTGGTACAGGTTACTTGAAACACAATACTAAGCATCTGCATGCAAATAGGGGTTAAAATTCTTGCACCTGTTAGATACACTATAGAGTGTACAGTCATTTTGATAGGATGCTAAATAAAAAATAACCAAGAGGATCTGCCTGATGCAGGTGATATGCATCACAAAATTTCATATCCAGTCATTTATGAGTTAAGAACTATAGTTTAATATGATCTTGAAAACAAATTACATCTAGACATTTATTCAGAATGCTGTTTGTTTTTGCTATATTTTAGTGTGAAGTGAAAATCAATCTTTGCCGAATTCTGTACAAGTTCCCTCTGGTTATTCTTCTCAGTGCAAGACATACTGGTCAGTTAATTGGCTTCTGGCAAACTTGACCCTGTGTGCCCCTAAGCTCCAATGGGTCAGACTTAGGTGAATTTTGCAGATAATATGTAATCACTAACATGATTAGAATTATATAAATCAGTAATACATGAAGAGCTATCCTTTAAATCTTAATTTATTAAGAGTTAAAGGATTTAAATGACATGCCTCATTTCAAAAAGTGAACATTCAAGGTCAGCATCTTTGGTTTGAGGCAGAAGTGTTCTAGAAAAAACTAGCCCAAAAACATGTTTACCATTTGCAAAAGTTTTGTTTAGAGTTTCAACACTTGAATTCACATACAAATCCCCACCTCAATTTACTTTCTTCTAGACAGAAGTAGGAAACAATCACATTTGTTGTTAAATTAGTCTTGGATCTATGCAGCCTAAATATTCCTTTTTTAGTCAGGGCTTTTTGTGCAGGTGATTTATAACAATTCTGAGCCCATGATATCCATGGAGCAGACTAGAGCGCTTGATACCCCGAAAATTAAAGAGTACCAATCAATTCTTATTGTCAATCTCAACATTAAAGGGGACCTTTTGCTGGCAACACAGCAGAGCCAAGTATTCAACTTGAATTGTACATGCTGCTCTACTGACCCAACAAATATGACAATTTTACAACAGTGTTTATAGAGCAAGAGCAGCACACTGAAGTGCAAAAAGTCCATCGATAAGGTTGTCATGTATTGAATGCCAGAACATCATATTTGCACATTGCACAAATACTTTGACAGGTCTTTGTTAGCATGTTAAATGCTATAAAGAAAAGCAGTGCAACAAGTGTGGTTACAACATGTGACCTCAGCTCATGGAGTAGTCAAACGTGAAGCAGCAAAACCAGATTAACAGTCCAACTTGTTTCTAATGAAAAACTACTAAGTATTTCAGACATGAACAAAGCCAAATCAGTATGCACCATTTATAACAGTCACCAGACACCTATATAATGAAGTGGAAACAGCTGAGTCAGTATTTTAGTTGGCTATTGAAGTGGTCCAAACATGTTCAATATATAGGCGACATAAGCTCCAAGTTAAAACACTATAGAAAAGTCTTCACATATTCTGTAGCGCTTTATAATTGGGGTCAAATACAGTAAAAAACAAACTGGGTTAAAAAGACAAATTTATGCAACCATTTTCCACTTAGGTAAATTACAAAACAGCGATCAAGATGCCCTTACCAGATAAAGGTACTGAACAGCTACCATAGGGCCACCCCTCCAAACAGCATACAAGCATCAACTAGGTACATATGCCAGTCAAGCTAGAGATACATGTAAATGCACAATTTACATTAACCGATCACTATAATCAACTTGGTGTGCCAATTCTGGCTCAACAGTTTTTCAATGAGGATAACTACTACAAGTTATAAGTGAACAATGCAAGTATGTAGTAATGTGAGGTGGGTTTTTAGTCAAATTTGACAAAGTAGTTAAAGTGGGCAGAGAGGTTAAAGCCATGCTTAATAGGATACAGCTCACGCACACCAATTTGCAATGTGCTAGCAGTGGGAAGAAGGGATGTGTTAATACCATCTGTCAGAACATGGGATTTTGCACACCTTCACATACGCAGCAAAAACAGACTGTACAGAGATTAAAATTCACCAATTTCCTCTTTAAAGACAGCCTAAAAATAGATGGTAAGTCTCCCAGAGAGGCACAAATGGAAGTCCAAGATAAACAGAAAACCTGAAGGTCACATGCTGACCCAGATATGTCTGCACTGTCAAAATTAAATAAATTCAGTTTTGTGACTATGCAGGGTTAATGTTTTGTTGCCTCAAAAGGAGTGGGAAAATGTCAGTATGTGCTTTCAAAGGATGTAATAGTTAACAAGCTCATCTGTACATATGACCTTGGTTTGTCAGCAGCCTTCTTCAGATTTTGTTTTAAAATAGGCATTCAAAAGGAATAATTACAAATTCTCAGATTATATGATATGCTGAATAACTAGCTATCAATACTGTGATATGAGGCCTAGAACAGATCGTTCAGTCTTCCTCATACTGTCATGAACATTGGTACAAGCTGGCCAGCCTATTGAATACACAATACAATGGACTAGGTATACCTATGGGCATCAAAAAACCTTACAAGACATTCATAGTCACTTGTGTAATCTATGGCAGTTTCATCAAAGATACCAAGAAAAAAAAACCAACGACTACAGTCTATTTTTTATAACACAGAATTTAAGTGTACAGTTGAAATATGCAGAGTAATCGTAATAGTGAAGCACCCAGGCTTCCCTGCCTGAGATTAACTTCTATTTAATGACAGTTCATGTACAATCTCCTAACACAGAATTGAATAGGAAGAAGAGAAAGTGAATGTTTAATTTCACAATCACTGACTGCCAGGAAACAAAGCAATTCATATATTACATAACATTCTAAAAATCCTGACATCAGTGTTACAAGGTGGCCTTTAAATACTGCAAAACCAAATTAAGAGGCACAGAAGCCGTTTCACTTCCCTGTGGTCACCAAACCAGTTCTCCAACACCTATATTATATATTACGGTAGTCTGGACTATATCAATGACACTTCCCATCCCAGAAGGGGGGAAAACCTGAGCTGTACAGACAAACAAAACCTCCAGATGACTGAATCCCAAGGCGGCCAGAGCCTCCTCCTAGATCACAGCGCCCCCTCCCCGCTCAGCCTCTGCAGTCATGTGACCGCTCACCAGCTGCTGGAACCACCGGTGACGTCAGCCAGCCGGGCTCCCCCCCAGCAGTGGGGGGCAACACACCCGAAAACGGGTCACCGGGTGGATAACCCATCAGAGTGCGTCGAGGAGTTGATACAAAAAAAATATTAAAGATCCCCGAAATGATTTGCGTTATAACCGAGGAAGGTGGAGACCAGTGATCCGAGGAGATGGGAGGATGGAGGAGCTGTCACATGACAGGGGGAATAAGGAGCCTGGTTATTACATACAGCCCGATGGACATATATGACATGCACCCTATATATATATATATATACACACACATATACATATACATATACACACACACACACACATATATACACACTATAATATCACACACCATAATCTATATATCTATATATATATATTCACATACATATACACAAGTATAATACCACACAGTATAATACCACACACTCCATTACATACAATGTAACAACCCCCGTGCAGTGAGTAACATGACAAACAGGACAGGTAGGTGGTCTCACCGCTGAACACCATGGCCGACGAGGCGCCCATCACCGCGAAGAAGGCGGAGTACTCCGGAGCGGCAGGGGTGGTGGACATGGCTGCGGGTTAGGGACTCGTCCACTGACTGTGACTGACGGGAATAGATATACCTCCGAGGTGGGGCGGAGATAGAGAGAAAGAAGCCGGCGGGAGGGAGACACGGAGCTGGCGGAGGAAGGAGGGGAGCGGGACGACGACGACCTGTCACACTGGCTGCGGCTCTCACACTGAAAGAGCACAAGCGCCGCTCACCGCTCTAAATACCTCACCGCAGCGCAAAATGGCGGACGGTCCCTGGTCATGTGACGCGGCACTTCCCTGTGCTCGGCTCCTAGCCCCCGCCCACCGCCGGACCGTTCCATTGTATCACAGAAGGGGGGGCACTGGTTACCTTTAATAGCTCCGTTTTGTGCTATGATAATTCAGGTCTATCGTGTTTTAATATGCAAATTACCATAATGTAACGTTTGTTTTTTCTTTCGTTTCACCTTCGTTTTTAAATAAATCTGGCAGGGTTCCCCCGCTGGTTGGTGTTGGTGCTGGCCGCTGGGTGTAGCGCAAGGTGCGTCAGGCAGAGCCCATTAGTATAATGTAATGGTGCTGGGTAGGTCTGGTTCTGTTAATTAGGGTGTGTATGTGTGACAGTCTCACTTTTACTGCATATAATGTGTTTTTATTGATAAAAGTGATAAGTACAACCAGTTCTCAGGTCAGATGCAGCTAGGAGAGGGAGGTTTCTGTAGGGGCAATATGGAGGATAGGTCTCTGCTATAGGAAGAAGGCCAGTACAACATACATGAAATGCTTTCTGTGACACAAATGCAAACCTAAGGGGTCATACCCACTTGCTGTATTTACATGCATTTAAAACAGTTATGATATTAGAAACAATTTGTAGTCTACGGTATTACCAGACATGTTGGCGGGATGTTCTATTTTAGTAGCATTTTATTATGCTGCTTTTTCAATTTTTCTGTGTTTACTACATATGAACACATGAGCCTACAGGAAGCATTAAGTCACTAGTAAAAACATTAACATGCCTTATATGCAGTAGTAAAATGCCAGTATGTGGCTTAAGGCCGCTGTGATGGTAACTGTATGATATACAAGAATCAATAATATATGATATTAGATTGTAAGTATGGATACATATTTCCCAATATTTTAAAACGGCCAAAGCTGAATCTATAGGATACATTGTGAAAGTAATGCTATTTTATGTGTTTACAGACCCATGAATGCCCCTCAGCGCCATATTGACAGAAGAATAGCACAGCTTCTACGCAGGTACCATCAATGGAAACTATTTAAATGTAATACTATCCACTGCGGGAGCTATAATACGTTTAGGAATCAAACCGACACAGGAGAATTAATGAAGGAAGTTAACTATACAGATCTATGCATAGATTCCAAAGATAATTTGGGAAGAATAATAGGCAGTTGAAAGACTTTAAGATATTTCAAGTCACGAAAGGAGTTTCAGGAGGAGAGCAAAGCATAATTAATTATAATTTAATTAATATAGAGGAGGGGTGGAATTGTAATTTGTAATACATGCATTTTCATTGTGAAATGTTGGCATTATTTAAGCACAGACTTTAATTGGCCATTGAACTCACTGGAGCGTTGCTAATCCCTGCCCCCACCTGGTTTTTGACTGGTCTGCGAGAGAAACCCTTGGAGAAATGGCTGTTGGGAGCATTATTGGGGCTAGGCGAGGGGCTAACTTATGAAAACATTTTCCTAGGTGGTAATGCAGCCACCTACCATTGTAGAGATGCGAGGGAAAATGAGCAGAGATTCCTCCCGTAATTGCCGTCAATGAGTGCAGAGTGACTTCTGCATGTCTTGTTGCATATACTATTCATTTTAAGGAATACCGTAACTCCTACTCCTACAGACAAGGAGTCTTCTAACCTTAAAATCTTTTTCTCTCGCATCAGAGTGTTCTATTATATAATCATATATTTATTATTTTGTATCATTTGAATCTTACTGAATTGTCAGATAAAACAGAGATAAAATATATGTTTACAATTGGAAAGGTTTTGAAAGCAACAATTAAAATGGAGCATCACAGGTGAACAAAACATAACAAAAGAATACAAAATATAGGATCTGCGGAATGCTTCTTTTCTTATATCCTCAATTGCTTGGTAATAGGCAAGGTTTTACATATACAATTGCATCAAATTGGTTTGACGGAAACCTGTTAGATCTAGTCTGGCTCTTTCGTTTTTTACTGGTTTATTTTCCAAGGTAGACGTGTTTAACCCAGCCACATCGTTTTTTTGAATCCAGCATCTGCTGGAATTGGTGTCTAAACACCTACTCTGCTTTGATCATAGGCTCTTTCTCTTTGTTGATAAAACCCATATTGACCAAATCTTTTTGTTCTGATCAACTGCATGCCCGGAAGCTTTTCCCCCTTCATAAACAGGAAATTTTGCACTGTGACCAATATTTGCTATTTATGGGACATATTGCTTATTTATTAGCATATATCAATAAAAATAAAAAAAAAATTTGGTAAGGAAAGGGGATGAATATGAAAAAGAAAATTCTTGTTTTACACATAACAATTGTATAATCACTTATTAATATCAGTTTACTATTGTGATTAACTCACACAGTGATATGACTGCGAAAGGCCCTACACCAGAAATAGGCCTACAATCACAGCATCTTAAAACATACACACCACAAGGTATTTATCAATGGGGCTGTCAAAAATTACGGACGAATTTAGGATCCCCGGATCTGTCTAATTTAACACTACCCAAAGGAGCGGAGTCTAACAATGCAGGTTGTCTTCACCAGGGACCCCCACAAGGAGGTGTAATTCGCAGCCCTTTTGAAGGTGAGAGGGTCGTCTATGCGACTTCTGAAGTGTATCAGACAGGCTGTCACTGGTCTAGAGGTTGGCCACAAAACCCATGCGATAACTGATCATATACTGACCCTCTGTAATGTGTTATGGTGCAAGAAGGCATCATGTGACATTAAAGGACATATCTGTGAGAGTGCCTATACCTTTATAGTTGTTTGAAGATGTGTGCAATCAAATGACCTGGCTTAAGCTGTGCACTCATGCAGTGGGTTGGGCTGTTCACCCCTTCTGGCAAAGCAACATAATCACTTCTGGTATGACTAGAACTAGTTTGGTACACACAGGCTGGTAGCAATAATATCATTAGCAGCAGCTGTTTATATAACGCCACTAATTCCGCAGCGCTGTACAGAGAACTCACTCACATCAGTCCCTGCCCCATTGGAGCTTACAGTCTAAATTCTCTAACATACAGATAGAGAGAGACTAGGGTCAATTTAATAGCAGCCAATTAACCTACTAGTATGTTTTTGGAGAGTGGGAGGAAACCCACGCAAACACGAGCAGAGTATACAAACTTCTCACAGATAAGGCCATGGGCGGGAATCAAACTCATGACCTCAGTGCTGTGAGGCAGAAGTGCTAAACACTAAGCCACCATACTGCCCCATTGATATCCAGTCATCTTCCAAACATGTTTATGTACATGCTCAATAATGATTTGATAGATTTTGTCGGATGATGTGGTTTTTCAAGCCACATGCAGCCAAATCAGGAAACTAGCCTGACATGGGCTGTGATATCACAGTGTGTGTGGCCAGCATTAGTACAAGCGTTTGTCTTCTGCAATTGTCTTTTTTTATTAATTTATAACCCCCAAGTCTTCTTTACTATATGTATAATAAGAAACTCACTTTTGGTTTTCTGAAATATATTTGATTTGTTTCTGAAACGTCTTCATTTTTGTCAGTGATGAGTGAATGATTTTCATCCAAACGTAGAATACTGAAATATATCATCATCCTAACACTTGGCTGTAAGGTCATCTGAGGTTCTAATTTTCTGCTTCTCCACTGTAGAAGGAAATACAAATGTTACCTTCTGGATCTTTGTCCTGAATTCCTCCTTCATGTAAATCAGCTGCTTCTTTTGCCTACCAGCTCTGATAGTAGTACATTCCATTAGTGGTTATTTTATTTAAATACATTTTAAGAATTAAACTTGAAAGTTCATTTATGACTGCAAAAGCGTAAAACCCCCAACGTAAATGCTCTTTGATGACATCACGTTTCAACTTTTGCAAATGCACCTGACGTTATAGGTAAGAGCATGGGTCTGCAGGCTAGGGTGGCGGAGCCTGCGGGGATGAAAAGGTTGGTAGCATCTGATGGGAGGCATTGGGTGGATCAGGTTTGTCACTTCCTGAGTGCCGTTGTTAAGGACACAAGTGTTTCTACTTTTGCACCTATTTGTGTGGACTGATTGTAGACAGATCTGGTCTTAGTACTCATATCTGCCAACGTTTGCCAGAGACACCCAATCCACAATGTAATGTGAGGTAGGACCTGCACTGCATGATTATACCTCCAATAATAGCTTTCAGTGTAATCTCAGTCATATATTGGTAGAAGTGGGGGAGGGAGGGGGGGGGGGGGTGCAAGGGTGGAAGCTCAAGAGAGGATATAAAATAACATGCAGGAATATTATTGTGTAACTTATAGAGATTGTGGACTTGCTTCTCTTCAAAATTATATACATATTGAACAGGAGTTTTCTCCTTCCGTTCAGCCGATCAAAATTCGTTGTGCACTGCTGTAATCCGGTAACGGGGGAGGGGGGCAGAGACCCACTAAAAAAACGTACATAAGGGGTCGTCCCTTAATAGCTGGGGTTGTTCAAAGTTCAAAAATCCCTTTGCATAAAAGATGATGTGAAGGTGTGGATGATAGATTGATAAATTCAAGGAAAATGGAATACGGAGAATAATAAATGGGGAGAGGGGGAGAAAATACAGAAATGTAAGAGGAGACGGGAGGATTTTGGATGAGATGATGTTGGATGAGGGAATGATTATGATCTGAGAAAAACTGATATGAAGGAAGGATATGGAAAGATGGAAGATGCAGGATCATTAAAAATAATTGGATAAAATCGTACAATCGGAAAGAGTATCAGGGAAGCAAACAGGTAAGAAGAACATACGAGACAATCAAATGGAAAACAATGTAGAGGGATAAAAATCAAGTGAGCAGGAGAGAAATGTAATGGGGATGGATTTTGATGGAAGAAGCAGGGGAGTGGGAGGGGTGGGTGAGGAAGCCACTGACTGGAGAGGGGGTTGTCTGGAGCAGCCTGTATGATACACACTGGCTCTGTTTTATCAATGGCCTTTCCTGCAGTATTAAGCAGTAAGGGATCCTCTGACAATTGCAGTAATGTGGCCCAGCCTCTGAAGCTACAGTCTTCGCTGAAACAGCAGTGAGCTTTGCACAGAATCCCTAACTACAAAGGCACCTCTACCCTTCCACTGAAGATGGGCTGTGCAGTGACAGAAGGTTTAAATAAAGATAATTTAATTATTTCAATAATGGCTAATAAACGAGCTTCTTATATAGTGTACACATGCAGACATGTTACTATATATTTGTTTTATGTGATAATATTGTATTGCACGTATATATATTCTTCCGTCACCAACATTAGGTTTTTGTCAGCTAGGGGGATGGTAGCAATGGATCACTCTACAATGTGTTGCAGATTTCTGCCAATCATGATGCCTGCACTAAATGCAGCAATTTATTTTCTAAAACGATGTTTAAAAATGTATAGTCTTATAAATATGCATCATATTAAAATGGCCTACAAGCCCAGGGCTCTTTAGTGCATGTACTGCTCAATATAGGAGTAGAGGGAGACTGTACATGAAGTGATAAAACATCCGATTGTGACATGGTGTATGGAGTGTACTGCAGTGGTAGTGTAATCTCAGTGATGAAAATAAAGTAGAACATGGAACATATAGATATAGGGGTCTATTTATCAAAGGGAGTAACCCGATTTCTCTGTCAAAAAACCAGGTGTTTACCCTGCCAGGTATGACTATCGCTGGATCTGTATGGTGAAACCCCATGCGATGGCTTATTACCATGGACAATGCAGGTACAAGTATTGCTATTGTGTTAGCCAGATGTGGTAGCTGAAACAAATGCTTTAATTAAATTAAGCATTGTTTTCAGATGTTACTTACATTACAATTGTACAGGTTAGACTTGCAGTTCAGGTAAAATTCACAAATGTTTTGGTTTTTTGTTTAGTAAATGTGCCCATACATAGGAGGATCCAGCCACTCGGCCTGACCCTGCCCATAACTATTGCAGGCGGTAGACCCCACAGGAGAAATCTTTGCCGGGTTTCTCCTGCGAAAGCTTCATGCAAAGCTTTGGGAATCCTATGTAACAAGGACAGTTGCGGTACAAGTACCGCAGTCCTATCACAGCGATAGCAGAAGAAATGTTTATTTACAGATCTCGTGACCAAATCTAGTGATGCTTGTACAAATTGAGGTGCAAAAGAGGCTTTTACGCTCCGTCTCAGCTGTTTTGCACTTTGCATACCTGTGCAGCAGATAGAAAATGTGCATAGATGATAGCATAGAGCACAGTGCCTGAGATTACAGTGATAGAGGAACTGCAGTCACGGGTCAGAGAATACAATGATAGAGCAGGATGTACTGTTATGGTCATATCAGGGAGTGTAGCGTGCATGAGAATGTATAGAGACAGGACGGAGAACAGTCATTTATAGCACACACTTATCTAGGTGGCTGTACACATTTCTTATATTTTATTACAAGTATAGGGCAGGGGAGCAGTAATTCAGTTATAACAAAATAAAGTATGAAAAACAATTTTTCACAATATACATTAATTCATTCATAAGCTGTATGTTATTTTTGTACATTGGTTGCTGAAGAATGGTGTTTGCATTTACCTCCACGGGCACACCCAGCTTGCATTCATGTGATTAAAACAACCCTCATTCTACTGACAACTCACTTTCACTTTTATTCTCATCTGGTAAATGTAAACATTCATATCTATGTATTGAGAATTTATGGACCTGCAGACAACACAAGAGTAGGCCTTTGCCCCTTTCAATACAGCTACGCTGAATCTCATTTAGGAGGAGACTAGGGAGCACATCCACCTAAAATGTGCACGTTTGCATCTATGTTGCCATATAGGAGTAGAAAGGCAAAAAAAAAAATCCATGCAGGGAAAATACAGGACAACTTTATTTTTGAAATTTAGAGGTGAGTTAGGACGCACCCCGCTGCTAACTCCAAATCTGCTCAGACCCTGTGTCCCACCCTGCGGTAAAATGACGTGATTCACTGCACCCCGCCCCCTTCCGTTCTCACACTTCCCCACCAGGCGAGGTCAAAAAAGTTGGTCAGTATGATCTGCTTTAGCTCTAAATGATGCCCTGTGCCTGTAGACTCAAAGTTAGATAGTGGAGGCAAAGCATACAAATTGTCACTATTACATGATTAATATGGCAATAAATGTATTTTTTCTGTGGTTTCAGATATGACAACATGACTTTTTTTTTTACCAGGAAGACATTTTCACAGTCATCGGTCCATTATTTCCACCCTGACTGAATTACACTTGGACTAAGTATTCGTTAATATAAAGATACATTTTACATCAATAATTGAGTCCTAGTAGATTCAGTGAAAATATAAGCAGGAAGTAATAGTCTGAACCTGTCTGATGAAATGACTCACGTTGGCATGTCTGTGATTTGTTGCTGAAAATACTTACAGCCTCCCATCCACAAGTGGGTCTGGCCAATCAGCCTGAGTGCCGAACAATAGCGCTATGACCAACGTGGGTGACCAAATTAGATGGATCTTCTCACTTGTTGCAAAGTCAGATAGATGAGATCTAATGAGGCCCAATTAGTGTGGTCATCCAATTACCGCAGACACTGGCAAGTTGTACTCATCAATCACCCATATTTACTTGCAGTGCTGTTCGTCATCTGTTTTGTCCCAGTTATGTTGATCATTATCTGATTATTTGAGGCCTACTGAAGCAGCAATTTTGTGCCTGTTTCGTCCAGAACAACAAAGGTGACCTTATAATGTTCCTTTCTCTGTTTAAGGCACAGTCATCTATACAGATGATCAATTGATGAGTAAAAAATATTTTTGAGGTTTTAAAAATCGAAGGTTAATATCCTATAATGTTATAATATCAGATGAAAAGTTCTGCTTTTAACTCAAACAGGACATGGGAACATGTTTAATGTATGTATTTGTCACAATGGATCAAGGAGGGCCTGTGGCCACAAGGAAAATCATAACTGAATAGATGAAATGTAGGGTGTAGCCTATCTAACTTATTCCATTAACAGCAATATAAGAAGGTGTTTACTGAAAACTGTTCTGCTGTACTGAGATAAGAGGGCACTGAAGGCTTGTACAAAGAGTGATGAGCTGGAAATAGTGAGATTAAGTCGGTTATTTTATATTACAATGTGGTCAGTAATTAGCTGTAAATTGGGCAAAACAAGGTTTTTTTTGTTGCTGTCTGCAGTATGTGTAATACAAAATACGTAACCAGCTTTGGGGTATGTATGAACAATAGAATTTGCCAGGCTTCTGTGCTATTAACAATATTATATATGTATATGTATGTATATGTATAGCTGTGTATATGTGTGTGTGTGTATATATATATATATATGTATATGTATATGTATATATATATATGTGTCACGGTTGTCTTGGCAAAGTTGTGGATCCCCAGACTCTGCTGGATATGACAAGGCTCACTCACGGGTGCAGAGTCTAACAGGTAGGTGGTATTCACCAGGAACCCCCGCAAGGGCGTATGGTCTTAGCGGCACCTATCCCGCAGGTCACGGCCCCGTGAGAGAGTATACAGCAGAGAGGTATGGATGAGCAGGGAGATGATGGGAGACAGACACTGACACAAGGAGGTAAGTCAGGAGAAGCAATGGAGTCACTGGAACAGCGGTAGTTCTGTGTTGGCCACTGAGAGGAGAGCAGGCTGACACAATAGTGGTAACTCAGGACAGCGGTTGAGGAGTCACAGGAACAGTGGTAGCTCAGAGAGGCAGCGGAGAAAGAACTGAGGCTGACACAATATAAGTAACTCAGGAGGTAGTAGTAGAGATACTGGAACAGCGGTAGTTCAATGCTGACCACGGAGATGACAGCAGGCTGACACAACGGAAGCAGGTCACGGAGGAAGCAGGAGCCAGATTCTACTGCTGCAGGAAGTGATCTTGAAGAACAGGCGCCAGACAGGTGGTTTAAATAGTGCTCCATGATAGAGCAGATTAGGTGGATGGCTGGTATGCTTTGAGGAAGAAGTGAGTTTTAAGTGCCTGTTTAATGGTGCACAAATTAGGGGACAGTTGGATGGAGCGTGGGAGGTCGTTTCAGTGGAAGGGGGCAGTCCGGGAGAAATCTTGGACTCTGGAGTAGGATTAGGTGATCAAAGTGGAGGAGAGGCGACGGTCATTGGCCGATCGCAGGGAACGGGATGGGATTTGAATAGAGAGGAGGTTCGAGATGTAGGGGGAAGTGGAGTGGGAGAGGGCCTTGTAGCTGAGGGTGAAGAGTTTGAAAAGGAATCTGTAGTGGAAAGGAAGCCAGTGTAGAGCAAGTCAGAGAAGGGAGGCAAAAGAAGAGCGGCGTGAGAAGAATATGAGTCTTGCAGCTCGTTAAGTATAGACCTGAGGAGAGCAAAGTGAGAGAGGGGAAGACCAGTGAGAAGGTTACAATATATATATATATATATATATATATATATATATATATATATATATACAGTGGGTGAAAAAGGTATAGAACACATCAACATTTTTCTCAGAAAATATATATTTATTGTGGCTATTGTAATGAAATTTACATCAAATGTCAGCATCAACCCTTGCAATCCACACATGTAAAGAAATCAAACCATAGATGTCCATTATTTAAGTTTTGTCTAATAATGTGAAATGGCACAAGAGAAAAGTTTCAAGATGCCTCCTGTATGGAGAAACTAGT
Source organism: Mixophyes fleayi (assembly GCF_038048845.1). Lineage (NCBI taxonomy): Eukaryota > Metazoa > Chordata > Amphibia > Anura > Limnodynastidae > Mixophyes > Mixophyes fleayi. The sequence continues at coordinate 25,517,664 of NC_134408.1, forward strand.
CGCATGCATTGCTCAGGTGTGAATTTGCCCCATTCTTCAACACAAATAGTCTTCAAATCTTGAAGGTTCCGTGGGCTTCTTCTATGAACTCTGATCTTTTAAATTTTCAATTGGATTCCTACAATATTGACAAGCAGTGCCTTTAAGACAGAAGAAGGAGCTGGGTTAAGTTGAGACAGTAAGTAGAGAAGGACTACCAATGACTTCCCTTGCTTCTACTGGTGTATTTGTCTATTGATACAAAAATAGCTCCAAATCACCATAATAGCTACATCATATATAAAGTATTATTTTATTTTGAACCTTTATTTATTTAGCACCTACTTATTATACAGCACTTTACAGTGAATATTTATTCATTTACAGCAGTCCTTGCCCCAGTGGAGTTCTTAATCTATACACATACTAGAATTAATTTTGTCAGAAGCCAATTAACCAACCAGTATGTTATTGAAGGATCAGCTTAACTTGTGACCCTGTGGCATGTACCATAGCTGCCGACCGTCCTTAATTTTCAGCGACAGTTCCAGGGTTTAAAGATTTGCTCTGGAAAGTTTGGTGGAAATGTCCCTATTTTTCAACATTGACCATCTATCTATGCAGTATAATTGCAAACACGTACATTACAGTATTATCACTTTCAAAAAACCTGACATGCTGGGGGGTTGTAGTGCAGCAAGGTCCAGAGAGAAATTACAGCCATACCTGCATGCACCAGCATAGCAGCAAAGTGTTCCTGGAAAATAAATATATTAAAACGTTGGAAACTATGTGATTCGTGATCACGCGGAATGACTGCTCTTTAAGTATCTGTAATCTTACACAATGCTGATTGAAGGTTAGAAATGTCCAAAGACAATGCTAACCTGTCCACACAGCACCTATGTGATAGTGTTTATCAGATCTGTATATGTGTAAACAGAGCTGGGTGATTGCCATCTGTTTACACTTTTAAGCAGTGTATACAACAACACATAAAGGTGTGTATATATAGGTATATATTTGGATGTAAAACAGAACATGTTATTTTTGTATATTTATGGTTTTACCTATAGGGGTCCAAGCTTGAGATAGCACTGTGCAGAGGGCAGCTAATATTACCTTTATTTCTTGCTGTTGGTTGTGTTATAATCATAAAAGAGGCGTTGTTACAACTACTAATTCATGTCTCCTTCATTGAGAATTCTAGTGTAATCATTTCTGTATACTATATGCATGGATAATAAGAAACACAGGCATTTGTATTGAAAGGTAAATCAAAACCATTGACTCTCTCTCTCTCTTTCTCTCTCTCTCTCTCTCTTTCTCTCTCTCTCTCTCTCTCTTTCTCCTCCCCCCAGAGGTAGGCAACTTGTGGCTTTCCAGGTGGCTGGCTAGGCATGCTTGGACTTGTAGTTCCACAACAGCCACAAGTTGCTTACCTCTGTAATAGATGTAGGTAGATAACTGCAGCCACTATTGTTCTTTGTTTCTTGTGAGGATGAGATCTGTTAAGAACAGTAATACTGGCTCTTGCCAAGTTTCATTCTATTCATTTTTTCCCTTGTTTCATTACAATGAATAGGGAACCAGGATGAGTAAGTGGCGGTTAGTGGAAAAAGAGAAGTTCGTATTCAGACAGGGGTCACGAGTTGGGAAACTGTGAAGGACGGTGCTGTTAAGGTTTAACAATAAGAGCTCATGTACAGTGTAAGTACGTGTGACTTTTTATCTCATCATCCTGTAAAGTCCAAGGATGATTATGTTGAGGGTTAGGGTAGATGGAAATGAGAGCTAGGCAGTAAGACTATGATACCGTAATCTCACACATGATATCTAGCCAGGATAATATGATTATTATACTGTAAATATGGGAACTGTAAGACTGCTCTTAGTAATTATTGTGCGCTCAGCGATAGATGACAACATGTCTGAAGGAGGAAATAAAATACATTTTATTTAGCAAGTTTTGAGCAATTGCACAAGTGGGAACGGTTCTAGAGTATAAATCATACATTCTGGAGATCCCAGAAGTGAGACCCTGGTGCCGAGTGCGAGGGCATGGCCATGCGGATTGCGTCATTAGGCCTTGTCCCCGTTGTTTAAATATCGCAATTCGTGGGATATACAGCCAGGAGCGAGGTTAGGATGACGCCATCCGCTGTGAATTGCACCATTACGCCCTGCCCCCACCCCATTCAGAAGTGGACTAGATGCAGGAGTCCAGGAGAACTAGAAATTCGTGACAGTAGATAACTAGGGTATAAATATGTAAGTTATGGGCTTTTTAATAGACACCGGAGTAAAGAATTGCTGAGGAAGAATAAGCCAGACAATGCTGTGCACAACTCAGCCTTTGGGAACTGATTTTATTGATTATTAACAATTATTTATATAGCATCTACATTTTACACAGTGCTATACAGAGAGTATTTAATCATTTGCATCAGTCGGTAATAGTTTATAATAAGGGACAGCCTGCAGCCCTATAATTCTGCAATTCTGCAATTCTGCCACCTCCGGCCTGTGTGTCCAGAAATCCAATCCTGTTCAGTCCCCCTATTCCTATATGACACATATACAGAACTTCCAAGGAATGTCAGTCTCCTCTGTGATTGAAGATGCATGTGGAGAAGTAGTAACAAAAATCAACACTTTAACCAGGCATACAGAAATTTGGATGACTCATGTGGTCCGTATAAAACGTGTGGCCCCAATAGAAGTCTTGGTCAACATCGAGGATCAATCAGATGTAGATTGGGATGGTGCTGAAAGTAGTATGAGAGGCGAGTGACTGGGTTTATCCAGTTTGGTTACAAATGTGTGTGAGCAAATTAGACAAAGATCTCAACCAAAACGTCACAAAGATTGTTTTAATCTTCTCCAAGAGTGGATTAGCTTTGTGTTCGGCGCACATATATGGGCTGGGGAAGGTAAAAGACAAGCTTTGGGATGTGGTCTCCCATCCATTACACTGGTCTTATCGACTAGGAAATATTTTTCACACTGGGATCAATAGAAAATAATTCATGCTAGTGCTAGAGACACATATGCTGAAAATAAATAATGTGTTGTATTGGATAAAGAGGGGAACATTGTATATTTTTCAGTGGATTGGGCGTTAATGAAATTAAGTTTTAAAAAAGCCCAGATGGTTTTACCTAATTTTTTATTAATTAATACACATAAGGCTTTGCCCATTAATGCAATTAACAAATACTGCTTCTAAGGAACACTGCTGTATCAGAATTCCCTTTCAGTGTCCACATATGATGACCCATAACTGCAGTTGCATATGAATGTCACGCTGACTCTCTCTCTCTATAGTTATTTAGGACAGTCAGAGTGCCAATATGAACAAAGGAAACAAAATATAGGACATAGAGAACAATCGCGATGCAAACACAGTACAGGAAACGGTAGAACAAAAACATTCCGAGGAGTAAGATGCCTCAAATTTATTCCATACATTACTACCAATATTTTTAATGCTTTTATGTTGGAGTGGGAGGTGTTGGCGGAGGAAAGGGGGGGGGGGGCTGGTCCTCATGAATGAAAGATAATACCTTGAAAAGCTATGGAAGGCAAGATTTCAGTGAGGGGCTAAACTCGGGGTGAGATTAGGATTATAGGCATAGCTAGGGTGCCCTTGTCTTGCTGGAATTTGTCTTCCTTATCATGCAGATGATAGGTAATCTCTATCCCAATTTTTTGGATTTAAACTGGAGCACCCATAGAAAACCCATGCAAACAGAGAGAGAACATACAAACTTCACACAGATAGGGCTCTGGCCAGAACTGAACCCATGACCCCGACGCTGTGAGAACATTAAAGTTCAGCAACCAATCAGCTTGTATTAGTTTGACTTCACAAAACTGGCAAAAGCAAATATCCGATTGGTTACTTTGGTTGAAAGTACATGATTGCTCATGGCACTGTTATTAAATAAACCCTAATAAGTAATTATGCATAATTAAATTTACTCAAGTTGCAAAGGGCCCTGGGTAAACTTTGGTGTTTTAGACTTGTAACTTTACATTTAAAAACATAATCATTTCTGATTTGTAACTGGTAACCCCACATCTCCCTAGGCTCCATACGACGCTACACAGTCATGATTATCAGTGATCATTTCTACAGCCAACTGTGGTAAGTCTGTCAGGGAAAGGGTTACAGTGTCTCACAGTGACATACTAGTTATTAAGGGCCAGAGTGTGTTGCCTGTGTAAACACAGGGTTGTGTCTCTGTGTACTGTAAGCACAGTTCAAGATGACACAGGCTATGTGGATTCTGAGTACACAAAGTCTTATGAAGACTCTAAACAGCCTCTGCGTGCCACTTGTGTTTAAGCACTAATTGATCACTAGATATTTTAAAAGCTGTGATTCCTTTCATTGTACTGACATTGCTGTGGGAATACTACAGAGAAAGTGTGAAATAGCAGTCATTCCTGGAGTAGCAATCCTGTCCGTGTAGAGCATAGTGAGACAATAAATGACAGTAAGCCCACAGAACTTGACCTAGCCACTAAACATGATCTACTCAGCTATGGAAACATAGATGTCTAGGGTAGCAGAGCTGCAAAGACAGCGGGCTGCTCTTTAACTTTCTCATGGCGATTTGTAATTTAATTTGTTTTTATTATCTTCTTTCATCATCATCATCTGTACTTCTATTTTTAATCCACTCATTTGAAAATGAATAAAACATAGGTAAGGTAATTTATTTGCTTTTTAAGAGACTAATAAACTGAAGAGTTATAGCCAAAAATATTTAATTTAAGATGTAACATCAAAAAAAGTTTTGTTTCCAATAACCGTGATCAAATCAAGTTTCACGGCGGAACAGTCCACTTCATAAAGGTGTAAAGTTCCTGTGATTCAATTTCCGATTTCCACTTTTGCTTCATTATTTTGTGGATGCCATTCCACACCGACTTTTTAAATTTCCATTTAGTGGAATTTATAGTCTATAACTAGAGCTGGGATAACGATGATCGATTAATTCAGCTGCCTAATGTGGTTGGGACAGAACTGGGAGCTCTTAAGGCCAAATTCTGCCAGCAAAACGTGCAACATTTTGCGGCCAAATGAGACGAATGTTCATAGTTGCCTACTCTCCCCTTGAATGTCCGGGAGACTCCCGAATTTTTGGGAGCTTAATTAAATATTAACTTATAAAACCAGAATAATCATAAGAAGAAGATCAGAGAATGAACACTGACTTCAGTATAGAGAATAAGAGGAATTATATTGTACACTTGGTCAATGTTCAAAAATAGGGACGTTTCCAGAGTTAACAATTACCAGGGACAAATCAACATGACATTTGGCAGCCATACCTATACGACCTAGTAGGAGCAGCTTAGAGGTCATATCCCTAGCGGTACTCAGGGCTGGTTGTATCTAGATGAGCTGTTTTCCCTCTAAACACAATGTCTTGAGGAAGGTAGATACCTGCTCTGGAGCTCACTGGCTGTGCTCAGACAGGACAAGCAATGACACATTCTGACAAACCGGTCAGATCTTCCTCATGTCTGCATGGAGCAGAGACAAGTGTCATGGGTCTGTGATGTGTTTGTTGGTAAAGAGAGAGAGAGGGAGAATAGGACAAAGAGGGTCTGTGGTACTGTATGCAATGACCCTAGAGCCCTGGGGAGATTGGAAAACTAATGTACTTTGTATAGGAGGTACTAAAATAAGCAGACTAGCAGGGGGCTGTTATTGTTCCTGTCCTGCAAACAAAAATACTGTTAAAGGGACAGGGATGGTAGAAAGTAAATTAGGTGTTAAAGCAAAAATTCCTTTATTTTATTTGTAATAGTTCCTATTATTTATTTTTTTAAAATATAAGTTGCCTCTTTAACAGATCTATCTATCTATCTATCTATCTATTTATCTATCTATTTAGATAGATATACATACATACATACATATATAGATATACCTACATATATATATATATATATATATATATATATATATATATATATATATCTAGACCAATAAGCCACAGCATTAACCACCTGCCTAATATTGTGTAGGCAACCCTCATGCCGCCAAAACAGCTCTGACCCGTCGAAGCATGGAATCCACAAGACCTCTTAAGGTGTCCTGTGGTATCTGGCACCAAGACGTTAGCAGCAGAAACTTTAAGTCCTAAGAGGTGGGGCCTCCATGTCTTAGACTTGTTTTTACAGCACTTCCCAAAGCCTAATCAACACCTTGAACTCTTAGTCATGTTCCACAAACTATTCCTAAACACATTTTGCAATGTGGCAGGGCACATTATCTTGCTTAAAGATGCCACTGCCATCAGGAAATACTGTGGAAATGAAGTGGTGTACTTGCTCTCCAACAATGTTTAGGTATTTGGTACGTGTCAAATTAACATCCACATAAATTCCAGGACCCAAGGTTTCCCAGCAGAACATTGCCCAGAGAATCACACTGCCTGTGACGTCTTCTTCCCCTGGAAAACGACGCACCCACACCTGGCTGTCCACATGATGTAAAAGAAAACGTGATTCATCAGACCAGGCCACCTTCTTTCATTGATCCATTGTCCAGTTCTGGTGCTCACGTGCATATTGTAGGCGCTTTCGGCAGTGGACAGGGGTAAGCATGGGCACTCTGACCGGTCAGCGGCTACACAGCCACATACGCAGCAAGCTGCAATGCACTGTGTGTTCTGACACCATTCTTCATATCCAGCATTAACTTTGTCAGCAGTTTGTGCTACAGTAGCTCTTCTGTGTGATTGGACCAGACGAGCTGGTGCTTGTAGAACGTGTAGGGTTTGACATATCCAGTATTCAGGTTTATGCAATATTATCTTGTGAGATTGCAAAGTACCATAAAACACTCGGGGCCTGATTCATCAAAGAACTTAATGCAGATTTTGAGCGCATAATCCGCAAATTTGATCTGTGTCCGATTCAAGATTTGGGCATCTCAAAGGTACTTGATTTTCTGCCCTATCTCTTGTATTTTATACGTATGTGTATATATATATATATATATATATATATATATATATATATATATATATATATATATATATATATATATCTTGTGGCAAGAGCCCGCTACTGCAGAAGCACACGCGAACAACTTCTTCCTTTTTATGTAGCTTTATTGTCAGGATGGTAAATGTTTTGACACCGTATACTATCACAGCAATTATGGAGACCCTAAACGCTAGCTATACATAGACCAGCTCTCTCTCAGGACCAGCCAGCTTCCCCAGCAATGGTCTCAGTGAACAAATGACACAAACAAGCTTTTATACATGATACTCCTCCCCCAGCCTTAGCTTGATGGACAGGTGACACACCCACCTTCTCTTTAAGAAAAAAACGCCCATCACTGGCTCTATTTGAACTAACAGACACACCCTGTCTGTTTGCTGAGAGGAAGCAGCTTTGAAATCATGCAAGTTAACCAACTTTAAACTACACATAAGTCTTTACTTGGTTTAACCTGAATCTAGGTGCATAACTGCGCCAATGTCTTACTTTGCTTGTATGTTTTCTTTGCATCTTGTCAGATAAATGCCTCCCTTTGTTACAATATATATATTTCCCATGGTTAGCGGGAAGACTCCTCTACCCGCTGTTGCCCAGCGTTGCCAATGAGCTGAGCTCTCCTTCTTTTTCTCTCGCTGGTCTGTTTTCTGTTGAGATGTTCTCCTCTGGGAACAACACACAAGCCCTTCATCTTCTGCTACATTCAAACCTACAGTAGCATCTTTACTATCTGATAGTTCTTTCAATAAGTTGCCTAATCTTTTGACCTCCAAAGATCAGTACTATCGGCAGGTATGGTTTGTGTAGGCAGCTTCTGTTAGGTGCCACAAATCTTTCTTAGCTCACAATACTTTCTAACATGTTAGCAGTTGCATAACTATTTCAGTTGCAGAGGATACAATTGTGATGATGCCCTACATCCCAGGGGGTCCCATGCCGAACTGACGATGGGTGTGAGCCATAGTACCCCACTATCACTGAACTTTTCTGGCAGTAAGTGACTACCTGGTAGCCAAGTGTAAGGGCCAGGAACCATAATGATTGTCATATGTGCACAGGGCCGGATTAAGGGAATGGAGGCCCCTGGGCTAAGGGGCCCTCCATTCCCCGCGAGGCCCCCAATGTGAGCCGTCCGCCGCCCCCCACCCCCCGCGAGGACCCCCCCAAGCACTTACCTGTCAGTGCAGTCCTCCGTCCCGGCGCGCTGTAAGCTCCTTACTGAGGAGATCTCGCGAGAGTTCATGAACTCTCGCGAGATATCCTCAGTAAGCAGACTACAGCGCGCCGGGACGGAGGACTGCACTGACAGTACTCAGCAGCATCGATCGGGCCGGGGGCGCCCCCGCCCCCGACCGATCAATAATGCTGCTGAGGAGTTTGAAGGGCCCCCTGGATGCCCGAGGCCCCTGGGCTATAGCCCAGTTAGACCTCGGGTTAATCCGGCCCTGTATGTGCATGGCGCTCACTTACGGAGCATTGTATGCACTATGCACTGGTGTTAAGCACAGATCACTACTAAAACTAACCTTTTGAACATGTTGGGTAACATCTGTAGCTCTATAGGAGACAATCAAATGATAACCTGACATCCGTTACATTGCTGGTCTCAGGGCCATCTTTTCCATTGGGCACGATGGGCAGCTGCCCATGGGCCCCACGGGCAAGGGGGCCCCATAGGCACGGCTCTTAATGAGAATAAATAATCCTGCAAAAAAAACCTTCAAGGGTCACTGAGCATGTACATCTATCTATCTCTATATATCTATATCTATATCTATATCTGTATACATCTATATATCTATATCTATATCTAGGGCCCCGGTGCACTGCTTTGCCCGGGGGCCCATAATGTTGTTAAGATGGTCCTTGCTGGTCTGTTAAAATATAAGGTATTACTTCCTCAGTACGTTAAAGGCAGCTGAAGCCGCTCCCATATCTTTAGGATAAGTATTTAATGGACCTGATGTATACTTCCCACCTTTGTTCTTTTCCCCCATGGGAGATACTGGAGCGGAGGTCCAGAGGTGCAAGTTTGGGGGCATGGACATGCGATGCGCCCCATCGTGGCCCCGCCATGCATTTCCACTATTATTGGTGGTCTGGGTAAAGATGTTTATCTCCGTGTCGAAGAGAATGTAGTCTGTGGATGTTTGTTCTGCAGGAGACAAAGAATTGATTTTTTATTCAAACACTGCTTATGTTAACGGGGGAAGTGGGCAGGATTCAGGAGGGGGGCCCGCTCTTCCGTGATTTCGGGAGAACTACCTGAAATTCGTGAGTCTCACAGACATTCTGGGAAAGTAGGCAAGTATGATCTGGTGCAGATCAAAATGCTGACATTTGGGCTGCAGTGACGACACCAGTCCTCCCAAATGTGCAGTCCCGGTTTTGAAGGCTCTGTCCCACCATCCTTTGCAGTTTTGTTCTGCAGGTGGCAAATTTGAGAGGTATGTCTAATGCACTGCTGCTCTGGTGGGTACGGCATTGAATTGTGTTGAGCGGGGAGGAAAGTATAGGGCAGTCTAGCACCTCACAAGCGCTAGGCACGTCCCTGGGTGATCCCACCCCCACCGTGGTGTGACCACACTCCCATCATGACGTGGCCGCGCCACCTGTCCTGATGCTGGATTCCCAAATGTTGGGGGGTATGCTTGTGTAGGTATACTTGTGTAGTTTACAAGAATTGTGTATAAGTTTCTTCCTTTTATCCCTGAAGAAGTTGAAATATATTGTACCAAATCTCACCAACAGTAACGACCTTATGCCATACTTCCCTGAATTTCTGGTATAGCAATGCATCCTTCTGGATCCCGCCCACTTCCCTTCTGGATCCCGCCCACTAGTGGTGATTCTCGCCATCTTGGTCCCGCAGCCTCAGTGCATTGCGCAGGTGGTACAAAGAATACAAATTAACTTATAAATGATCCCAAATGTGTTTACTGTAAAGTGATCTCTAGGCAAAGTGTGTTTCCAGTTCTTAAAAAAAAAAAGTCAAAACATCTCTTTGGAACTGTGCCCAAAAAGTGCATTGTAGTTTGTTAAAAGATAATAAAGTGTCATTGCAGTGTTCCTGTAACCCGGTACATAATGTATGCGTTAATGAAGTGAGACAGTTATACACTGACGCACACATCCCTGTGAGGAGGCCCCTGAGGATATAGATTATCTGCATCATCCCCTCACTACTGTGCAGTATGCATTATTAACACACAGCACTGTAGGGAGCTGGGATCATGTCCTGTAAAGGTTGTGCTGAAAATAAAACAACTCAAATATCCAGATATATAACAAAATACCCAACATGTGATATTATCTAAACAGATGCTAATAAAGTGTACTTGCCACCTACACACAGCGGAGGCAGCCATTTTATGTGCTGGAACAATATTCATGAGAAGTTAGGCTAGTGATGGGTAACCTGATACACTTCAGGGACAACATGGTCCGGCCCTCTAACCTTGAAAAGGTCTGTACACCCTTAATCTCAGTAATAACATACTTACCCAAACTCCCGGAATGTCCGGGAGACTCCCGAACTACGGGTAGGGCTCCTGGACTCCCGAGAGAGCAGGCAAGTCTCCTGCATCCTGGCAGTTGGGTGTCAAAATAACGCAACAAAAATAACGATTTAGTCGCAGGGTTGGGGCCAAAATTATGTGGATTGCCCCTCCCCGCCCTCCCCACCCCCTCCCCAGGATCTCCCAGATGCCAGCTATATAAAGTTGGCAACTATGAGTAATAATTTAAAACAATACGTTTAATCAAAGAAAGAGACACATAACTGTAATAACATATCAGCAGGCATTTTGAACAATTTTGTTTAATGTTCATTTTATTGCCTTAACTCTGTGATATGTGTACGATTTGTTAGTATGATTATTGTCTTGCTCCCACTTTCCTTTCCCAGGTTGAGCTTGCTCTTCCCTACATGCCCTTTACCTTACTTTTTCTTGCTATTTTCTTCAATATTTTTTTATTTCTCCTGTGACTATAGAATTGTTTTTTATGCAGATATTCAATCACACATTTCTTAATAAAAATATTTTGCATTAAAAAAATAAAATATTTAAAAAAACAAAACAAAATCAAGTGTAACAAGCTATAAGAAACAAATCTGACAATAAAGCAGAGAAGGAGCTGGAGTCTGCAGGTGTACGCTCAGAAAGCCCCCTAGGGCCACCTTTGTCTATCACCGACTTAGCCTATCAATTCACTAGGCAACTCAACAAAACAGGGTACCAATTGCAAATACTGAATGGAGCCTAAATTCTTACAGAATGTAGACATTTGTTTTACACAGTGTTGAACACCACCAGGGGCAGTCTGGGCTGGAGGGCATCTGCCCCCTGGGTCGGTACCATAGTGGGCTACCTTGGGCTGGATCACAGGACCATCTGCATTTTTTTACCTTTAAAATAGACCGCTGAGTCGAGTCTTGTCCGCCGGGCTAAAATTTGCCAGCCCTCCCCTGTCCACCACGTCACACATAAAGGAGTTTTTACGTAGTACCTGATGCCAAAAAGGTGCATTGTATGAAAGAGCTATTATTTGACATTCTAAAAAGATTATAAATATTATTCCTCAACACACATATGTATTACCACTAAAACTCAATAAATATATTATGTGTTTAGGAGGAACATGGCTATTTTCAGGACATAGCCAATTTTTGCTATGGGTGCTTTTTTTTTTTGCTGTTATTTTTGGAACAATAGAGTATTACTTATGGATGGACAGGATGGATCTGAGAAACGGTCCAATGTTATTATGTGCTTTTGCTTTTGGAGTGGGCCTAAATAAGTGTGAGGTTGTTGTGTTTGTTTTTAGAACATTTTGGCATTCTCCAATGTAGAGGAGGCACTATTTTCTCTTTTCTTATGGAAGGTTGACAAGGGAGGGTCAATGATAACACCACTACCTGTATGATACAGGCCAACTCCGACCTGTATAGAGAGAACAGAGCAGCGGTGGAAAGTTGGAGGTTTAGGTGACCCCCACTGGATTAGGAGAGATCTGCATCCCAAGTGAGTTAAACCAGGTATTTGAGCTTTACATACTGAACGAAATGTAAAATTTGGGATGGAATGCTCATGTAAGCCGGCAGTCCTAGGTACTAATGACGTGACTGGGGTATAAGGTCCATTTTGTTTGCTGAAGTAATGTAGCCTCAGTTATGTCACTACTTCCTGGGTAGTTGATAGGATGAATTATCATTGGTTCAGTGCACAAAGTGTGTGTGTAGGTGACAGGTTCATTTTAATGATTCATAATTTGGTCTTTGCTAAAATCAGGAGTAACTCTGTGAAACTACTATATCAATATCAGAGAATGAAGAGGAGACAGAGGCGGTGTAGACAGATACACAGGTATATGCGACCGAGACTAACAATTAACACAACCTCTTCCAAGCAACTTGTACATAACTGAAACTTGTTTTTTTCTTTATTTTTTTTATTGAAGAAGTTCAAACACGTACAAAATAGATTCATAAGAAGAAGTCGTGTGAAAAAAAGTCAACTATGAATTACAAGGCAACAAGATAAGGAATTCGATATGGAAATGTTAAGTGGATATAACAATTTCTACTACAGTTCCAATGTCTTTATTTTGAAATATTATCTATGTAAATTGTGCCGATTTACGGTCGAGGGGCAGACAGGGATGTGCCCTAAATGTAGGATATAGCGAGCGGATACCTTGCACAACTTCTGGTATTGTAGGGAATTCAACACATTTTGTTAATTCTATTAATGCCAGCTTAGAAATTCATATGACCAAGGATCTGGAAGCCCTTATTCTTGCTAACCGTAAACACTGGAAGGATAAGCTGTCATCCTCTGTGCTGTATCCTATCTCAACAACTATTGTGACTATAGCTAAACAATGGGCGTCTCCGGTCCCTCCTCTCTGAAGCACATTGATAGCTGCTCTGCTGACATCCTGGGTAGAAGGGCCACCCTCCCAGACGTTGTAAAAAGAGTGTGAAATTCCATAAAAATGGGGATTATCTTTTGACATTCTAAAGTCAACTGAGTGATACCTGTTCCAACAAATCAAATAATGTATAGCGTACCCTTATTCTTCACCTATTAGCGCTCAACCAACTACGAAAGAAGCACTGCAAACCTAAATGTTTTTTTATTGTTTTTTCGCTTTAATTTTCTTTTGTTATGTCCTTCATTATTATTTTATTTTTCTGCATACATGCATATGTGTATAGGAAGTTTAACAGTCTTGCCTGTCTAATGTTTCCATATTTTTTGTCCCGTGATTCTCATAATGACATATTTTTCTATATTGGTATTGGAATGGAAAACTATTGATGTCAACTGTTAAGTGAAGCTATATACAAGCTTATTGGATGTTTTGTCTATTCTACACTTTTATCATTGTTTAAGAAAAGAGATTAAAGTTTGAAAAACAAGATAAAAAAATAGAAAATCATGGGACATCTGAGTTTGAGTATCAGAGGGGAAGTCAAGGTTTAAGCTATGGACGACCTCAGGACTTCCTAGAATGACTGAGAGAAGTGTCTGCTTTCACTGAGAACTCAGGTATGTTTTCTGTCACTGAACTAGGGCCAGTGTAGATAAAGGGCACGTGGACAGGGCCTACCAGGACAAGGAAGCTAGCATTAGGATATGGTGTAAAAGGCTTCTAGGAAGACAAGAATCCCCTTGTCTCAGAGAGAGAGAGCAGAACAATGCAGGAAAGTTGGAGGCTTAGAGACTCATGAGTTCCTTGACCAGTGTTATCCTAAGATCTTCTTGATAAAAAAGCTGAATTCTCACTTTAGCCTAAACCATACTTGCCACACCCTCCATGATATGCAAGTGTAAAGTCTACAAAGTCGTGGTGGATGGGTTGGGAGTGACACGACTTGTGTCTTCAGGACCCACTCACCGATGCGTTAATATACATTTTGCAACATCATGCAGTGGTGGCCGGGCTGTGATGCCCTTGTTCCCACCCACTCCTCTCACTATCCAGGAGATCGGCAGACTCCAGAAGGACACCTAGATATCTGAGTTTCTGAGAGTCTCACTCTAACATCAGCTCAAATCCTCATTGTAAAAGCTTTAATCATATACCTAATACAAGTGGAGCCTAAACCTAGCTCAAGCTTGAAAACTGTCCCAAGTTCTGAGATGATTTCCTACATTCTTTGCCTTAAGCCTCACTAATAATAATCTCTAATATTCAAACTTATTCAAATGTATAAAAATTTAAATAAATATAAAAACTACAATAATTGAGAACCAGTGACTCGCATGTAACAAGCCTATTGTGAAATATATACAAGCTATAATTCAATACATGGTGTATGTAAATGGTCATATCACACTGGAATTATATGTACAGAAAGGAGCAGGAACAGAAAGTAGAAGGAATAGCAAGATAATAATATACTTCTTTATTAATACTACTTTTTTGGTTCTTTTTTACAAATAGTCATGTCACATTGTCAGTGACAATCATGTGACCTTCCTAGGAATTTACTGTAGGGGTTTCTCTTAGGATTTCTGAGTACACTATCCCATGTGAGGAATCACTATTGTAGAATATACATTTACAGTTTGTATTGGATGTATTATAATAATACAAATAGGGGAGACAAAAGGTCTTTGTTGGTTAAAAAATTAAAAACATGTTGAAAAATTAAAGTAAAAAAACAAAGAAAGAAGATAGGACATATCCCTGTTTATTTCCCTATAACTGCTTGACCTTGATTTAAGGTAAATATAAACAGGGTTCCTATCCTTGGAAGATATAGACAAGCTAGTTTTCTGAGATGGATCAGTTTATGTAAAAGTTACCAGGGGAAATATTATGGAAAAGTGTATTCTTAAATTTTATGTGAGTTACCCGAGGTACCTAGAAGAAAAATCTATATTTTCCAATATGTTAGGGAAAAGCAGATTAAAATAGCATGTTTAGATGCCATGCCTGCATATAATGTGTTGTGCAAATGTGCTATGATTTATAATTATAATTTTATTTAGTATTTTCCCATTTTCTAAAGCACATTGTGAACACCAGTCGGGGGTCCTTTAGAAATCTCTTCAAGAAGGACCTTACAACCAGCTAGTCACACAGGAACACGGGTGTTTGACACATCCATATATTTTGAGGAATTGTACTTCCTAAGCTAGTGCATGGAGATGAGGCAGAAAATATGGATTTGGCAGTGAGTTTGCTGTTATAGAACACCAAAATATATGTTGTTGTTGTTCAATTGCTAAATAGTGTTTACCCATTCAGAACCTTGGGCAACATAGATGAAATAGACTCCGACTCAGTAGAGGGCAGATAGTCATCCTGGCCGTGGACACAGAGTCATAGCATGTAGACATGGAAAGTCCCGCATTGTGTATTGTCTCGTCAGCAGGACATAATGCTCCATCTCTATCAGTGTGTGGACCCAGGAGCTCTCCACTTCAATGCCAGCTCAATTCTCAGACTAGATGAAAACGCACAGCAGGCATCAGATCCAGTCCCGTAACTAGACATTTTAGTGCCCTGGGTGAGACAGGGCACCGACGGCCTACATCTAAGTGGGAGTGACATTTGCCAAGTGGGTGTGGCCAACCTAATGTGGGGGTGTGGCTACCACTTTACTGAAAGAATTCTGTTACACATATTCGCAAATGCATTATATATATATATATATATATATATATATATATATATATATATATATATATATATATATATATATATATATATATATATAGTGGTGGGATTCAAATAAATTAACAACCGGTTCTCTGCCCTAATGACCATTTAAAGTATGCAAAAATATATACCAAAAGTTTCTCCATACCCCTTCACTATTATCATAGACCGAGTAAAGTGTAAATGTAATAATATTTGGCATGTCATCTATTATTAAGTGAAAATAGAAGCGAACCTTTCTCCACTCACCAGATATCTATATTGTAAAAGAGGTGAATACAATATGTGACATATCTATATTAATTTGCAAAACTCTCTTTCCTACTCCAGCCCGATCCCTCTGTTCAATATATAGAATAGTGACTATTCTACCGGGGTTGCCTTTCTATTCCAGACACATCTATATCAGTTAGGTGCAAACTGCTAAGTCAACTATAGCAACCAATCATCAAATTAAGTTGAATTTTGAACCTAACATCAATCTTGGTACAGAAAACTTCCTGATTATAAAGAATAATGAAACTTCTACTGAAAGAAAATATATTACAAGCCAATGTGATAAAGCACCATTTCTACTCAACTTAGTGGAATTATATATCTGAAGAGCCCATCAGTGTTGCTCCCTTATAATTTTGGGTAAGCCACTTTGGGCCTGAGTCATTAAGGAGAGCAAAGCATAAAAAAGTAGTAACTTTGCACCTGGGCAAAACCATGTTGCATTGGAGGGGGAGGTAAATTTAAAATGTGGGGACATATTTATACTTGGGATAGGGCATGTCCTAGATCAACTTTAAATTTCAGTGTAAAAATAAATCTATCAAGTATGTGTGTGGTAGATGAAAAAACAGCCAGTATTTAACTTATGTGTAAAATAATAAACTAATTTGCACCCCTTGTATTTTAACATGGTTTGCCCCGGAGAACTCTTACTCCTTATTTTTGCCTTACTTTGTTTATTGACTCAGGCCCTTTATCTCCAAGTCCAGATTCCAACAATTAATTTATGGTGAACTGAGAACACAATAGAGCCTGGAAATGCTATATGTATGTAGAGCTGTATGTATTCAATGCATTAAGTAGTTCCCTTTAAACTGACATACAAGCCATCATCTTTCTGTATTCGATTACAAATTATCAGGAGCCTCATATTTTCAAATTGCAATCTATGTGACCAGTTCTCCTATTTTGTCTGCAGGTGCACTGTAGACCAGTCACTGCAGCAAATCCTTTTGTCACGATGGGTGTAACAGAAGATACATTGGCCACAGGCATACTGGTTTAGCAATGCTTGCGCAACCTATTGGACATAACTCCCCTTCTCTTTGTCGGACTGACATTACCCCACCACTTCCTGTTCTATCACTTCTCCAAAGTCACGTTCCTGTTCTTTGTCAACCCTGTTATTTTCCTGTGAGCTATTTCAGAAAAATCAATGTCAGACTACAGTTACCAGTGATCTGCATTATATCTGCTCCCTGGGAGGTACAAGACGTTTTTCTCCATGTTGTAGTTTGAATCTCATTATTCCTCTGGCTGTTTCTATTACTTCCAGATTATATTTAAAACTGTGACTTCTACTCTTCAACGTCAGAGGAAGCAGTTTTAATTTATTAAGTTTCCTTTAGTAACAGATAAATGTGGGGAAAATATAATGTTATGGTTCTGTCATGACAGTCAGACTAGGAATATAGAGTGTTTGGTAGTAAACCAGTTTTATGGGCAGACTAAAGAGTATAAAATCATTATAATATATTGTATAATTACACAATAATATACAATATGGACATATATGACTATTTTGTGATATTGGAAGGCAGCAAAGTCTCATGATTTTCTTCCATCAGGCAGACAACACTCTAATATCGTTATTAATAGTCAGCCGGACACTGCCTGTCATCATAGTAAATCTTCATGCTGTATGGACAATGTCATCTATTCAGATTAAATGTAATTAGTGTTGGGTATGTATCTTTCTGGTGGGGTTTATATGCTCTGCAGCATACCTCATGATGTACCTGATTGGTTGGAGAATCATAACAAATAAGGCAGCACCCTGATTGGCCCATGACATTCCTATTATCATAAGGACACCCAGAAAGCTTACTGCAGCAGGACAACTATTAAGGTGATCTAGTCCTTCTTGTGGCACAAAATCCTAAAACAGAAGTTAGAAGTTGATAGTAGTCCCTTCCTTGGCACCCCTGCAGGTAGTGGGTTACTTATCCCCAGGTCATTCCTGCTCGATCTCCAGGTCTCAGTGCCTGGAATATTTTAAAAAGAAGGGCAGGTTGTCGGGACTGTGCTGATTGTAGAAAGGATAACTACAGCTCATCCAGTCACGTGTGTTGGGAAGACTTTCTGCAACCTGGGGAATGTGGCAAAGGTAACTCACTAACTGCTGGGGTCCTGTGGTTTTCCTGAAAAGTACTAAGGGGTAATTAAATATATAAAAAATGAAGGCTATAGTATCACGTGCTTGTTAAGACAATGCTTCTTTCTGTTGTATTATAGTCTAATGTAACTGCTTATTTAAGGTGTGTTTTGAACACCTTTATAAACATAGGGCAAGACATGATCACCTCCACCTTAGAGAAAGTGGAAATCAGCCTTCAAGGTGCTCTCTTCACCTCTTTATCTCATTTAAATAATGTCATCCTGCAAGGAACTACCTCAGTCCACCAAACTTTTCCACTCCTGCAATTTTGGCCCACATATCCAGGCGCTTCTCTATAAAAGCGAGTATATTTGTGTAAACGTAAAAGTATTACGTCACACGGCATTTGCATTTTTGGTCTTTCGTAGAAGTCTTAGTGATCAGTCCACTCATAATATCATGTAAGTGGGGACAGGGTTACAGGTGATAGGGACCGTATTATGATGTGAGAATTTGACAGTGGAACAGAACAAGGTTAGTGATGTGAACTTTCGGATGTGGAAATATTGTGCTGTCCAACAAACCAATGTAAGAAAGAAGATTCATACATCCGACTATTTGAAATTAAAGTTACATACTTATTTTTTCCCATGTCTTGCAATATATTTCTTGGAACATTTTTAAACTGATTCTTTCATATATGGCTCCCATTGTGGCCCATACGAAGATCAGTCATTGCTTCTGCAACCCATTTTCCTATACAACTGGCAACATTCAAGCATTTTTACGTGTGATATAAGCTAGAAACATGTTATTGTATTTGCTTGCTAGGGGAGGAAAAGAAAATATTGCAGTGTTTCAGTTGACAGGATGTAAAATGTCTATATGTTTCCAGGAATAAAGCAGGACAATGTTCTGTGTGTGTAGTTTTCAGTCATCTGACCTTGAGCTCCAGCAGAAAAGTACAATGTGAGGTTTATCTAGCTTAGAAAACTACTGGAGAATCCAGAGCAACGCTACATAAATTATATTATAAGGATAGAAGCATACAAGGAGTTATTTGGACCTTGTTACAAAACTTATATCCACAATAGGTGACATTCAGTGGTTGAAGTGGAAATTTAGAAGTGGTGGTATGAAAAGTGTAGCGGGAATGTAAGTGAATGTAATGTGATGGTTTTACAATGAAGGCAGTAGGAGAAATGGCATATTATGACATAATATATATATATATATATATATATATATATATATATATATATATATATATACCCCCACTACCAACACTTGTGGCATTTATAAAAACAGATCCACATTAGACCTATAATAGTGCTAAATTACATTGTGTGATTCAACTTTATAAACTAAAAAATAGTTGAATCGTTTGATTACTATAGGTTACAACATCTTTTTCTTGACCACCAATTTCCAGAAATGTCTACTTTTGAATAGACTAGTAAAACATTCAATATGCCGCTTATTAATAAATAAATGTCAAAGGTATTTCGCTCCTGTGTCCACATAGAGGATCACCAAAGTAACCAGCAGTCCCAGTCCACATCTGAGTGGACCAGGGGCGAATCTGGTTGGCTGATGACTGCAATCTGACGCTGTGCACTCATCACATAACCTTACTAATCTATGTGTGTGAGCACATCTGATTGTCGGGCACTCATGTCAGGCGACTGGATCGGTGCCTGTACAGGAACTTTAAAATCCATCTACAGATTGGTATCATTAACTGGGTCTGTTGCATGAAATCTCTGTCCATCATTACGTTTTTTTATCCCTGCACACATGCAGATAAAAGACAGGGTATTAATTTGATCAAACACTGCCCCCTTCAGAAGGCCAAGTGAAAATCATTTATATAATAAAATGAGGAACTTTACAAGATCTTCATCATCAAGATTTATTGTGATGCCCGCAACTCGCTTTGGTACAACGTGAACAGGTTGTGTCAATCTGTGTAACTATTATACTGGCAGCGTATAGAAATATACTGATGAGTAGCATTTTTTTTTATTAATTACAATATTTAGCCGCACATTTGTTTGAGAATGGTAATTATGCTACATATTCTACACACATAATGTAAAACATCTGATAAACAGGGCAAAATCCTCTTTGGACCCACGTCTGCCCCGATTTGTGCAAAGCACATGTTTGGGTAGCAAGTAGGTGGCACTTGCAGGAGTTGGAGCAGGGAAGCCGTTACTTGTATAAGTATATTTTTCAGAGCAAAAACAATCAGATCGGTGGAGTGTGACAGAGCCAGGAAGGGAGCATATTTAGGTACAGTCCTTGCTCTGTGGAGACTAGCGCTGCCATTTCCACTTTAAAAAATAGTTTTGAGGTCTTTGAGTCTCGCCCTGTACTTTTAATGGGACCCACGTACACCTCCCCAAATTCCAGCAATTTCTTTGTTGTATGTCATTGTCTTCCCACAAAAAACAACAGTCCACCTTCATCCCTAGTCAGGGACGGGTATTGTAGTGTTAATGCAATAATATAAATAGAAGGAGGATCTTATCTAGCAAAGATCTATCTACTATGTCCCAGGGTGGCATTATTTACACAACAGAAGAATATAAATCACTACTGCTGACTAAAACACAATCCTGTCTACACCCCACAAGCTTGTGACTATGATCTCTTCTGTCACGCCACTTGGAGGGACTGTGGTCAGTCGGGCACATATTGTCATATTTGGTAGTCATGCCCCCCAAAATATCAGTTTTCTGGGATAATGTGGGTGCTCCGGTTTTCTCCCACACTCCAAAAACATACTGGTTGGTTAATTGGCTGCTAACAAATTGACCCTAATCTGTATGTCTGTCTCTGTCTGTTTGTGTATGAATGTTAGGGAATTTAGACTGTAAGCCCCAATGGTGCAGGGACTGATGTAAGTGAGTTCTCTGTACATCGCTGCGGAATTAGTGGCGCTATATAAATAAATGGTGATGATGAGAATAATAAATGTGTGTGACTTGCTGGCCTCGCTCTTGCCATGCCTTGTTGTTAAAGATCCCTGTACCTTCCTCCTTTGCCACCATCTGCAGGATGCTGACAAGCACTCAGTTAAACTGGCGTCCCACGTCTCGGCGGCAGCCAAATGCCTCACTGTCACGTCTTGGAAACGAGTCTTACACTTGGTTTCCAGCCCGCATGGAAAAAAATACTTATTACCTTTAAGATAAGGAAAATAACTTCACTCAGGTTTTGGCTCTGTGGCTCTTCTTCCAAGGTCTTTTGGCTCGTCCCGACACCCAGATATGAATGTGGGACCTTACCTCTCCCCCTTTATACTCTCTACTGTACTTATTTCCCCCATCTTTATATTACTTATCAATTAGACCGCTTAACCCATGTGCCTCACAATTTATATATAGCTTTGGGCACCACAGTGGCGATCTCTTCTCACCTACCTCCCCCCTCCCCATGTATCTATACTATATTTTCTCCTATAAGTTTCTTGACCTCTTTGTTATATTGTGAAAGATTGGATTCTCTGACCTTGTTTTTTTTATTGTTTTTGAATCCTACTAAATAAACAAAAACAAAAAACAAACATACTTGTCTGCCATCTTCCCCAGACTTTACAATACTTCAGGACTACACTGAGTCTTTTCATTTTATAGTCCTAAAACTAATTTTGTTGTGTGGCTTTATGCGATGGCAGTTTCCCACTGTACCTTCTTTTCTCTCATTTCAGTATCCTAAACCTGAGACTATGTCATATCCGTGGCTACCATTGGCATCTTCACACTTGCTAGAATGTAACTCTTGACAATTTTCCATAAGAGTGTACCTTATCTACCTCCCATTATGATTGGAATGGGCAACCAGGTTGGATCAATTGAACCAGTTATTTTACTGCAGATCCAATGGAGGCCATTGTCTGTACATACATACATACATACATACATACATACATACATACATACATACATACATACGTACGTACGTACGTACGTACGTACATAAGCACACGTAGATCTCAGAAATCGACCAACTGCATTTTCTACCAGCACCGATCAAATCTGATCAATCCTTATGGTGACTAGGACGGCAGGTCACTTTGTGCCCACTCAGATAGCAATTTGCATCAGCTTTAGTATAAAACTACCACATTTGGCATCCAAATGGCTACATACATGGTCAGAGTAAGAAGCCAACGCAAGGGGTGGCGACTGCTCTACCGTTCTCGACAGCCGCTTGTCTTTGGTTATAACTTAGTGAGGCAGGACACGGTAACCCCTTTATTTCTATTTTAACATTAGCTGATTTATTAAAATGCTATATGTGTATTAATGGGAACCACTTCTTATAACTTTAACCTGGAAACCAGAATATTCATTGATTTTTAATATTTTGCAGACAATATAGTAAAATATACAACCCCCTGATGATGACATTAATGAGCTATCACTTCTTGTCTCATGAGCCATTGTAAATTCTCAGAGAAATGTACCGCTCCTATAAGATGTCACATTGAAGCTTGCACACGCTGCTTGCATTAGAAAGACATGGCTGCCTGGCAACACTGCTAGACAGGGATAAAAGAAAACACTATTGTGTTGGACAAAAATGAATCTTATCACATGCTACACAGCACCTTATGAACACGCTGTCACTGCTGCCATCTAGTGGGCACACAGTGTCAAATACGTAGGTTGCCTCTCCAAGCGCTCTCAGTGAAGCCCATGCACAAGGGATAATACAAAAGGGTGTATGGAGATTTTTATTTATTTTTAAAAAAATAAATAAAAAACAAACAAACTTCCATTCTCAGTTAATCCCATTTTCATTACAATTAAAGTCAAAGTGGCTCTAATTTCTTTCATACTCATTGTTGGGGAGATTTAATTCAACATTGACATGATGTTCAGGCTGAAAGCTCTGCTTATTTTTCCTGGCTCCCCCTACAGGAAAGCAGAAAAATGAGCGCAGATTCCCTTACCGTAATAGCCGACAATGTAGCGATGTCCAGCGGCACATGGCTGCAAATTAATATTTAAAATTAAATGTTAATGTTTAACCTAAATCAATTGTCCTCCTTCATACAGTAAATTGCATTAACTATTGACAGAGCAGTAGTTCAAAAACCTCCAGCATATTACCACCCTCTACGCCAGTGTTGGCTAACCTGTGACACTCCAGGTGTTGTGAAACTACAAGTCCCAGCATATCCTTCTAGCAATAAGCTGCTATATATTGCCAAAGCATGCTGGGACTTGTAGTTTCACAACACCTGGAGTGTCACAGGTTAGCCAACACTGCTCTACGCAGTTCACATAAGACTTGCATGTGTTCTTTCTATACTCAATCAACCCTCTGACTCCTGACCAACATTGCTGTGTGACTGGATCATACAGCCCACTAAAACTTTTTACCTTTGCAATCTGGCTGGACCAATATACAGTATTTACCACATAGCAGCCTACTCTCTGGGAATGTCCAGGAGACTCACGAATTTTAGGGAGTCCTCTCGGACTCCAGGGATAGTGAGGCAACGTCCCGGTTTCTAATCGCCACCTATAGTAAAGTGGTGGAGGGCGGTGCTTAGGACGCTAATCTCACGTCATCGTGGCCCTGCCCCATGCTGTAATTGTCCAGAAACAATGATTTGATGGTTTGGGGCAGGGCTACATGAAATGACCCATCAGGCCCCACCCCCAACACACCCACCTCTCCCTGATCTCCTGGAGGAGTCCTTGCCAATATAGGCAAGTATGACTTAACCTCATGTATGAAACACCTATTGTCCTACAGATTGCAAGCTTGCCAGCAAGGACCTCCTACCTCTTTGTCTGTCTGTAATACATAGTCTCATTTTATTACGGTGTTATTCCCAATTCTAAAGCGATATGGTATATGCTAGCACAAAATAAAGAAATTAATAATTTTTTTTGGTCAGAACGGGTGGGGCCTGTGTATCACACAAGCAGAAGTGCGTGCATGTGTCCGTTACACAGAAGGCACTGTGTGTTGATTTAAACCTTCACCTCTGGTGTTCCAAGCCCCAACCCTTGCACTCCAAGCTCACTTGCTACCTGTGAAGGTCCTCCCATTTTACTGGCGCCTCTGGAGGAAATCCCACCTCAACACCAACTCGTCCTGTCTTCCCATTATGCTGCCCTCTCTCTCACCTAACATACCTCAAAACCCTTACCTTCCCCTAGTCCAACAACTCCTGTCACCTCTGCCACTAGCAACTCCCTTCTGTGCCCTCCACCAGCTCCTCCCTTAAATCGACTGTCACAACATCTCCTCCATATGGTTCTCCCGTCCCCCACCACCTTTGCTCCGGTCACAGAAATACAGGTCCTCTTATTCCTCCACTTTCCCTCCCACCTCCTCCACCTCTGATGCTTGCCAGCAACACTTCAACCTGTCCCTCTCTACTTGCATCTTTAACCACACCTCTCTGCAGCTACTGCCCCATATCACTACTCCTGTTCCTTTCCAAATGGGATTCTGCCTTCTTCACTCCAAATAAACTGCTAAGGTGACAAATAATCTAATCTTGGCTAAATCAAAGGGCCACTTCTTCCTACTCTTGCGCCTTGACCGCTCTGCCATCTGACAGTTGACCACCGTCTCCTCAACACCGGCACCGTCCTTTCCTGGCTTACCTCCTATATCTTTGATTGCGCCTTTTCCTCAGACACTTGCTTCACTCCTCTTTGTTTACTGGTTGGGGGGGAGGGGTGGTCTTCCAAGGCTCTGTTCTTGGCCCATTGTTGTTCTCCCTTTTCACCACCTATCTTGGTCAACTCATTCACTTTTTTGGCCTTCAGTATCACCTCTATCTAATCTATCTTCCTCCTCTAAACTCAACTGCCTTTCTGCTCTCTCCACTTGGCAGGCTGAAAGCAACCTCATCAAATACAAAACAGAGTTTGTAATTTTTCCACCTCCCATTCCTCTCAAAGCTGATTATGTGACCCTCTGCCTATTACCCATGCATTCTGCCTGGGTGTCATCACTGACTCTGCCCTCAACTTCACTCTCCACATCCAATCTTTTGCCCAATCCTGTCACCTACACAACATTGCCAAGGTTTGCCCTTTTCCTCTCCCTGGATGCCACCAAGACCATTGTCCATGTTCTTATCTCCTGCCTTGATTATTGCAATCTCCTCCTCTCAGGCCTGCCTTAGAGGCGTCTGTCCTAAATGTGGCACAACGTCTAATCTTCCTCTCCCATAGTGCTTCTTTTCCCTACATTGGCTTCCCATTCAATTCAGAATACAATTCAAACTGCTTACCCTCATCTATAAAGCCCTCTAACGTTTCCCCCTCATATCTCTGAACTGGTCATTAAATACTCTTCTATACACCCACTCCTTTCTGCCAGTGGCCTCTCCCATCACCACCTCACCCCTGCAGAACTTTGCCACGCTTCTCCCTACCTCTGGAACTCCCTGCACTGTCTGATCAGACTCACCCCCAACTTCCAATCACTCCCTAAAAACTCACCTCTTCTTGCTGGTCTACTCTGCCCTAGCCTATGACAAGTCCCTCCTCACGCTCCCCCTGTCCATTCCAAACGTTCCTCTTACCGCTAGCTTGTTAGTGGCCACAAGCAGGCCCCTCTCTACTTCCCATCTCCTGTCCTCAACTCCTTGCTCTCCTCTAAAGCTTTCTGTAGGCCTTCTGCTATGGTCAGTTCTCTTGCTCTAATATTTATTTGTATTGTTCCATTTGTGTATTGCTGACTATACAGTGCTACAGTATCCATGGCACCTTCTAAATAAATAATGACAAGTGTTCTGTGGTTCAGGAACTCCGGCAGCTCTCTCACAACCTGACAGCACAGACCACTGCAGCACAGGGAAACCTGTGCCCTTATCAAACAGCACTACCTAACCTGAGCAGCTAACTGACCATTTATTAGTAGTCACCATACAGAAGGAGACTAGAGAAGCTCCAGAGATTTCCTTCCTGGCAACCTCAAGATTGAAGGTTACTTAGCGCTGGGCTTAAAAGGGACGTCAACAAAACCTGCATGGGCCGCAAAAAAGCCTTTGGCTTGTTTATAGGGAGCCCTTGATTCTATAGGAAAGTCACCCTCCATGATGATCTGAAACCTGTATAAAAGAGCTATGAATAACATTTGTACAAGTCTGCCTGTAAAATTACAAACATTTACATAGTGCACATCTTTATTACACCAACTCACCTTGGGCAGCAAATCTGGCCACTTTTGTTATGACAAGATGTATGTAGACTTCAAGGGAGCATTAGACACTATGGGCTGCTGCTCCACATTTTTCCCAGTTTGTTCGGTAGCCTCTGGCTTATGTCAAGTAAATAAAACTTTTCCGCTGCCACCATTTTTTTTTAAAATAATTAAATGACATAATGGAACATTATAAATCTAGATGGCAGCTCACACACAGCATCTAGAGATGGAACTGATACAAGTCCATATATATTACCTACTCATCCAATTTAACCCCTTTCATCATCACTATTTATATAGCGCCACCAATTCCGCAGCGCTGTACAGAGAATATTTGTCATTCACATCAGTCCCTGCTGCCCCATTGGCGCTTACAGTCTAAAATTCGCTAACACACGTTATTTTATCAACAGCCAATTAACCTACCAGTATGTTTTTGGAATGTGGGAGGAAGCCCACACAAATACAAGGGGAGCATAGAAAACGCCACACCGATAAGGCCTTAGCCAGGAATCCAACTCGTGACTAGTTCTGTGAGGCAGAAGTGCTAACCACCGAGCCACCCTCATGTCCAGAGGCATTTTAACCCTTTTGGGACCTAAGTAAGTTTCAGAGTTAAGTCACGCATAAAGCCATCTTATTATTTAACCTACTAAAGTCAAGTTGACGGATATTGTTTTTAGGACACATAGGCCATTTTAATATATTATTTTTTTTTTTTTAAAACAAACTAAACAAATACAAAACAAAATGCAGCCAATCCGTGTTCTATGCCTTTTCAAAGGGTGTACGTTATCCCAGATATCCCCCTAACTTTATTCTGTAACTTGTAACACTCGTAAGGATGCCAAAGATGGTTATTTTATTACAGGTGTTACCTATAATGCATTGTATAGGTCTTCCCCCCCCCAACTACAATGATGTATATTACAGGAGGACATGTTAGAATATGTGTTAACATTAGTTGTCCAAAAACAGGTTAAAGGTTTTCCTGTTTAAATCACCTTGAAATGACGTGACTAATCACCTATTACCCAAGATTAGCTGTTTGCCTCTATATGGACCTCAGTGAAATTTAATATGTCCAAATAAGGTTTAAGTTACTCATCACATATTGCCATGTCGGTCTAGAAATATATACACCAGACAAAAATAAATTGGGAGAAATGCACAGGAAAAGAAATCCATGCCCAATATTCACTTTAATACCCATTTTAATTCAAATAATTTCATATTTAACCAGACTCAGGATCCTTTATTTTAACTGTCCTGCCAGTAAGGATTGACTATGTGGAAGGGGGTAAAGAGAAGGGACATAGAAATCCAGGAGACCAGTGGGAGGAAGTGTACAAGAAAACGGTGTGTTGAGGAGACAGGCAGGATCCCAGTGCAGATATGCACTGCAGACACACGACACTGGTCTGAAGTCTAAGCGAGTAGACGGCTTATTACATTGTGGAATGTACTGTGTTCGAATAGCAGTCAGTTCTTAATCTGGGAGTGCCAAGTGAAACATTCACAGTTCATTTTGATCCCGTGAGAAGGTCAGAGATATGGTGCGTATTCATATCCATCAAACTGCAGAGCAATTTCACAAATAGCAGCTCCTTACAGCAAATGTAAGCTGAGCAGGAGTTCTGAAGGCCACCTCTGTACCTGCTGAGAGGTTCCAGCTAAGACATGGCCAGGATTCTTTGCGGATACCGTGAAGACGATCAGATCAAGGCAACGCACCGTTATCGTTGTTTAGATGGTCTTTGAAGCCCCACACCTCAATCGTTGCGATCTGGAAGGTTTCTGAGCACAGAGGCTGGTTATTGAAAGTATTGCAGTGACTGGTTCTTCCGTAATTCAGATCTGAATCCAGATATAAAGCTTGTCCATCGCCACCACCTGATAGAACACAAAGAGTCAGTGTACCGCCCAAAATTGTACAACGCTGCCTTCTACAATAATGGCAATATAACCACTGGGAGGAATGTTCTATTAAATCTATGGATTACATGATAAAGCTGTACATATAAAGCAATAGTGGTATATACAGAAAATATAGTAGTTTCCGTAGCATCACCAATGCCTACTACATTGCAGCCTGCGGCTACTCACCTATGATGATGCAGTCTGTGCTCCCCGCCATAAACATAGAGGCGGTTTTGGATGGGAGGTTGAAGTGGCGGGTGGCCAGGAAAGGGGACAAGCGATCAGAGGGGTCTGTGCTGTCTGCGATCTTGATGGGAGAGCTTGATCCCTTGTCGGCAGCTGCTGAACTTTCCCTGCCGAGCTCAGGGTGTTTTATTATCACCCACTCATAGCGCTCTACCTCCGGCTGCAACTGAGTAAGCAAAAGAAGACGATATCTGTGAGTTGTGTCTATGTACAAGTCTTCCAGGACAAAACTACAGTACTCAACTTTTTCATGCAGCACAGTATGTTACAATGGAAAACTCAGATGATTAAAAACAATGTGACTACCGAAACATGAGGTCAAGGGTCACTAAAAAAAAAAGCTTTGAGGGTTAGATCTGTTCACCTACAGAGGAATCGCACCTTACCCGAAAAACAAAACACTCTCCGGTTCCGAAGAAGCTCAGCTTGTTACCGCTTCTCTTGCGTGCGCTCCAGTCTGTAGAGAGGAAAGCCCCACACACCTAGGATACAATAAGCTGTTTAGTAAACAAGGGATGTGGAAATATTTGGGTGACTAAACCCCTGAGCAGACATTACGCCCTCAGCATGTGCAGATTTACCAGCGTAAAAGAATACTGGGAACAATAACAGCAAGAACAGAAAATAATATGATCAGTAATTTAAGGGTATGGTAATCCAGTGTTTTGCAGTAGAAGATGGGGACAGTTATAGACCTATTTTCAATTGAACATGGACTAAACAGCTACGTCATACTATTCAGTAAAGAGGAAAACCCCACAGAAATGTATCAGTGTTTTGTAAGGGGCTGAATGCTGTAGTTTTCCACCTCTACAAAAGCGCAGCACAAATGTTGACATCCTATCATACGAGTGCGATTAAGCTCTGAAGACCCTGCATACCACGTCAGAGTTTATACTACTCTCCTGTGATGATCAGACCATTTCCCCTTAACGTCAAACTGTCACCATGGTAGTGATTGAGGGACTAGGGGGTTCTGGCTGGACCAGTGTTAATGTTTACAGCGTCCATCCGACACCTCCCTTAGTATGGTGCAAAATAAATTCTATCCTTATTTTCTAACCATAAAATGGAGCAGACAAATTAATAGCAATGCTTAGAAAAAAATAAAATAAAAACAATTTAGGGAATGTTAAACAAAGCATAACTGTTCAGAGGAGTATAGACACAAACACACAATGGTCACGGCAGCTCGTTCCCTATATACAGAGTCAAGTCTCAGGTATCTACGTACCTCTTTGTTGGTGGTTTTGATGAGAAGAAGGGTGGGTTCGTGCCCCTCACAGTGCAAGTAAAACCTGACGGGAAAAAACAAAAAAACACAAGTAAGAACAGGTCAGACAGAACTTTAAAATACACAGGTATCAGCCCAATATTTTTACTACCATGGCCAGTGGATGAGATCACTAAGAGGGACAGTTGTTTGTGGGCATCAGGAACTACAGTGACCAAGTCTGATCCTTGTGCAGATGTTCCATGAGGAATACCAGATAAAGGTATATTCTCAGAGTCTGCAGAAAGGACCATCAGCTCTGGAAGAAAGTTTCTGAAGCACAACTGGGATAGAGTCATCAATGGATAGACTATCTTATGGAAGAACGGTGCAATGTCCTTCCAACACAGTTCAGTGGATAAGTGAAAACCCCAATTCCATTGCCAGGATGTATCCAAAAAGATACAGTAGTTAAAAGGTATTATACACACACAACCTGGCAGGAGGTAATCCAGCCTGAGGCTGCTCCTGCAGTCCCACTGGAAGATCAGGGATAGGGACCACCACCACCAGCACTGCAGTTCACCAGCTCAAATAAAATATGCACTTAAAAATGGTTTGTTTTTTTTGCACTCCCCTGCGTCTAGTATCGGGGATTAACTCTTTTGGCCCTGCACGCCAGATATTAACAGACGCTGCACTGTCCACACGTTAAACACCTACATATTTAGTAAATATACATTATTTTTACATAAACCCCCCCCCCCCCCTCCCCCAGTGCTAAGGTTTAACCCATTCGGCGAGCAGCATCGGGTATGAATATCGCTGCTATAGCAGTTATCTTGAAACGCGTGGGGTCGGGCCACAATAACACAAGTCCAATAATGGACATATTGATTTGATATACATTAACAAATACAACATTTTAAAAAAAAACCAAAAAAAACAAAAACACAGCTGTGTGAAGCGGTGACAGATTTATGTTCATAGGATAGTTGAACTACAGCCGCAGTGCCATCTCCTGTCAGTGTTATTTCGGGCACCCCATGGAAGCCTTTGCTCAGGTACCTCACCCACCATATCAAGATGTGTCTCAGTGGCTCCTAGTAACCAAATCTGAACATCTAGATTGCTAGATGCCCATCAATGACCCAACGTATTATTAATAGAAGGATCCCATGTATACAGAGATCTCACCTGCTGAGGCTGTTGCCATGCTCCTGGTTGGTATAGAGCAGCAGCGGCTGGCAGAGGGCAAACCTCTCCGGGATCCAGGACCATATGTCTCGCATCTCTTTCACACATACAATCTCAGAGGTGAAGTTCTCAGCGTGGACGGCCAGGTGGACATTCTGTCTGCAAGAGACGTCGTGGGAAAAAATCAGATTGCATAGGGGGAAAGGAAACCATATACAGACACAGAACTAATAGCTAATAAGCAGGAATAAGGGCCATAGGGTCTTCTTGCTTAACATAAAGCGCCAAAACCCACAACACCCTATTTAGGCTATAACTGTCTCAGTGATGCCACTAGTGAAAGGATATTGGGCAGACCTAATATGTCTGCCTACACTATAACCAGGTAATTATTTTTTATTTTTTTTTATTTAGTCATCTGATCAGAGGGGCGAGTCAGTGACTTATGGGTTACTAAAGCGAAGAAACTTTACTAAACTTTGTTGCAGCTCATCTACAATTCCCAGAACTCCCTGCGATAGATGACTTAACACCGAATTCTATTCCGACAGCAGCGGCAATGACAGAAATTAGCTACAACAAGTCCGGTCCTTCTGTCGCTGATCTTATCAGTTGCTATGCAGCAGCAGAAAGCCCAAGAAGATTACACTAATCATGGATCAGATGGCAAGGTAAAACAGGCAGCATAACAAATACTGCAGACAAGTATATAAAATAGACCAACAGGCCTGTGAGCACGAGGTTCCCACTAGAATTCTACAAAAAGCCTCTCGTCGATTCTTCAGTTTTGGGTGGACCTAACTGACAGTACCTATACTCACGTATTTTTATTTACATTTTCAAAAAAAAAAAAACAACAAAAAAAAACAACTCACTACAGGCCATAATACACATCTACAAGAAACAAAATATGAATCAAATATACAGTGTAAGGGAATATACATTATTTACCGTTAGATAGCAGAGAACAGTGGTAGGAATAGGCATGTATTTTAAAATTAAGAGCCAACCTATTAAGAGGTATCCCAAAGCCAATTTGCTGCCTGACAGCAGTGTGCGGGGGGATTTTTCTGAGTTTCAGTTCTAACTATCCCCTTGCTCAACCACTTATTACTTAGAAACTGATTAAATAATGCACAAAATGCAAGTTGCTCAAAGTCTATGGGGCAGATTTAGGTCAGTGCGAGGTGCCGCTTAACATCGCCTCAATGTGTCTCCGCGGACTGTTCCGAGAACGCACTGCATCACCTCGTGCCGAATTGAATCTGCTCCTATGAGAGTACGGGGCTGGGAGATTTCTGTAGCCAAAGACAGTTGATAACAGACAATAGGTTAAACTGAGGAGGATTAAAAAAGGTTCTATTTATTTAATAAACTCCATATGTTCTGTCAAGTTACCAGACCTTATTTCGGATGTCACACGTGAAGTCTTCTAATAGTTTTAGTGAACCTTTAAATATTTATATGGCAATGGATAGATGACAGGTTACACTGTACTCCTTTTTCATGCATTCAAATAATCATTTGCAAGACAGATATGACTGCTGCCACCGGCTCCATTATCTCGTCTTTACCAAGCCCCATGCCCCACCCACACATGCGACAGGTTAGTATATCAGTGCACACAGCCTGCCATTAGACATTACTTGGCAGCAGCCATGCGATAAGAAACAATAAGTTGGGATTGAGTGTCAGGCACAAGTCTGCGCTTCCCTCCTTCGCATGGTTGGATTTCAAAGGATTTGCCCTTAGTGGATGGAGAAGCTTCTAAAAATAGTATTATTAATTAATTGTGTGCGGTTGTCTGGGATACATGACGGCTGCTGTATAAACACTTCTAACAGAAACTCTGACTTGTGCTGTGACGAAATGTTCTTCATGTAAGACACAGGGCCAATAAGTCACTATACTCCACCGTGTAAGTCCTGGACATAAGTCACCTACACACAGGACACAGCACCTCTGCTGACTGAAACAATATTCCTGAGACAACAGCTGAACAACTAGGAAAGTCAGGGACATGGAGTCTCATGGGTAGATTTACCAAACTGTCCACAAAGGAAAAGTGGAGATGTTGCCCATAGGAACCAATCAGATTTTAGCCATCATTTTTTAGAATGTACTACATAAAAAGCTAGAATCCGATTGGTTGCTATGGGAAACACCTCCACTTTTTCTTTTCAAATGGTTTGAAAAATCTACCCCTCAGTGTTGTCACCAATTCCTAGTGAATGGATAGGCTGCATTCCCAGAAGCCATGGACCAGCCCGCTAAGTGGCAGCCCCTCCGGAGCCCTGGACCAGCCCGCTAAGTGGCAGCCTCCAATCTTTGTAAGAGATGGATCCAGTTTAGCACATGTATTAACGCCTCTAAATATCAATATAGCTGGTGCTCAACGATGTCATCTTCAGAATTTATTAGGTCACTTACCATATGTATTATAGGGAATACCAAAACCCTTCTGTAAATGTGATCGATTCAAGGTGTAATTGTCTAGTAATCCATAGCAACAAGTCAGTAATAAGCTGTGAACGGGTCAGCACACGTTAAACTAATAAAAGCATATCTTGGTTGCAATGAATTATTGCATGTTTGCACAATGTTAGTAATTACCCATACAGGTTTTTTCAGGACAGACTGCTGCTACAGTCAAGGAATGAATAATAGGTTACGCAATCTGGGAACTGGTCCATATAACTCCTATCAGCACCTATGCAGAGAGACAGTGCCCAGATAAAGCTACAAATTAGTATCAGCTTTCTTTCAGCCCACAGCTCAGGCAAGTTAAACAGCCGGCCAGGAAAGCATCAGTCACTGAACATTAGGGGAGAGGAAGCAGCGTGAGTAGAGGAAGGGAGACAGCGAGTTCACTTACCGGACAGGAGACTGTACTCTGGATAGGACAGGAAGAGCAGAGGAAGAGAGAGAAGAAAGCAAAGAATAAACATGAGTGAATTGGTGAAAAGTGTCAAGTCATTTTCTAATCCGTTAAAACCACTGACCACAAGGACTACTGACAATGCCTAGTTCACATACACTGGGAGGTTTATAAATAAACTACACAGTACAGATCTGCAGAATCTATTACTAACGCTGCAACAAAATGACAGAACGGTCTGCATAGCATACAAATAGCACCAAAACTGGTGATCATTGCAAGGGACAAGAGAGGTATCATACATAATCATCATTTATTTATATAGCGCCACTAATTCCGCAGCGCTGTACAGAGAACTCACTCACAGCAGTCCCTGCCCCATTGGGGCTTACAGTCTAAATTCCCTAACACACACACTCGGACAGACACACAGACTAGGGTCAATTTGTTAGCAGACAATTAACCTACTAGTACGTTTTTGTAATGTGGGAGGAAACCGGAGAACCCGGAGGAAACCCACGCAAACACGGGGAGAACATACAAACTCCTCACAGATAAGGCCATGGTTGGGGATTGAACTCATGACCCCAGTGCTGTAAGGCAGAAGTGCTGACCACTGAGCCACCGTGCTGCCCCAACATGCAAAAACAATGATGCATATTCAGTGCAGGAGCCGAACTGAAAAACTAGGACCTATTTAAAATGAATATTCAGGTTCTGGCTGTAATAAGAACATGGCTTAATATAGCAAAACTGCAGAGACGCCAAGAAGAAGGATGTATAATGCATTCGACACCGCAGACTTAATCAGTGTGATGGGAACGGCACATTGCCAATTGTGTTACTGAGGACCCTACTCCTTCCACTCTCTGTTTACGACTTCACCCTGGCCTCTAGACCCCTGGTCACATCATGACACTGGGCCTGATTCATTAAGTATCTTAACTACAGAAACTTCTTATTTCAGTCTCCTGGACAAAACCATGTTACAATGCAAGGGGTGCAAATTAGATTTCTGTTTTGCACATAAGTTAAATACTGACTGTTTTTTCATGTAGCACACAAATACTTGATAGCTTATTTGCACACTGAAATTTAAAGTTGATATTTGTGTGCTACGTGAAAAAACAGTCAGTATTTAACTTATGTGCAAAACAGAAATCTAATTTGCACCCCTTGCATTGTAACATTGTTTTGTCCAGGAGACTGAAATAAGAAGTTTCTGTAGTTAAGATACTTAATGAATCAGGCACACTGTCCCTATCACTTACAGAATAACACCGGCTGACAGGTCACTGCCTCCCAGAAGATCAGCCCACATCTCCTGCTACGTTAATATCCAGGGTACACAAGGACTAGTAGGAGATGGAGACTGAATGCAGTATGAAGGTCAGAACAGTCCCTAGTCAAGAGACGCCTACAAACAAATTACTACTAGGAATTATTTAGGCACATGAGACTTTCACCAAATGTAGGCAAAGAGCAAACATGGGAACAGGTCAGCGTTCCTCTTGTAAACTGTCTGCACAATATATTCCCGGGACTTAATCTATTTAATCCCTCAATGTGTTTAGAGAAATATGTGGCACAGGTGCTTCTACATATACATCTTCAAGTAACATTAAAAAGGTGACCCATACATGCTGCAAGTTTGCTAGCCATTTGTGTAGTTTTAGACCCAATTACCATTAAATTGCAGCACACATGAGAGTAAAATAAGTTTGCCGATTCTGATCAACATCGGAACGTCATGGTTCAGATGTCGATAAGGACAGCTGGTGATCCGGCATTTTACAGCGTATGCAGTTATCACCCAACATCGCTAACTGTGCCTTCTACGATTGCACCAGAGCGCCAAACAATGAGATCTTTCTGTTTAGGTCATGGTCAAATCTTAGTAGATCCAGCCACTTTGCCTAACCACCTGCAGGAATGACAGCAACCAATAGAAGGAGCGCAGCGAGAGCTTTCTTGGCAAAGTATGGATTGAGCGCACTGGTGTACCTAGTTTTGTAGAGAAAATGAGACTTCAACTTGAGTAGCGAGAATATTACAATTGCAAAGTGGAGAGGGTGTATTTTTAGGGATGCATAGCCGTTTTCACTCCACAAAACGACTATTTTTACACCAGCTCAGAGTTGGCCAAGACACGAGTCTTGTCCTATAATTTTAATGGGATGCGGCTTATGCCTTCCAGTTAAGTTTCAGATGAGAAGGTTATTTTGTCCTATGTAAAAGAAAGCTTTAAATACAAAAAAAAGTGTCAAATATAGTAAACAGTAAAGGCTCCTTTCACTCATAATTAATATTGGCAGTATTTAAGGAGAAAACAGAAATGTTACTTAAATGGGGTGGCTCTATAGTGGTAGGACTTTGGACTTGTGAGTTTTATACTTTTGCATAGTGCACATATTCAGATTTTTGTGCCTCTGCGCGTTTAAGCTCACTGCTGTTTTGTGGAGGGGTCCTGTGTGGAAAATAATGATGTACCTTGATGTGCGTAGGGAAGACTAGCCAGACACACTGCTGTAAAACAAACACGTTTTGCAGTGCGCTTTGTAAATGAAGCCAGGAAAACCAGATACAATTAACATATCTTACAATATTTGGATATTTGACAATTTAGAAATACGACTGGCATAATATTGAGCAACTTCATTGGCATAAGGTATCCTTTCCTAATAAATCTTTAGATTTTGCTCTAATTAAAGTTTTATGGACACATTCTTCATGCATTTAAGAATATTGGACACCAAGGGGTAAATGTATCAATATGTGGGTTCTTCAACACCCGCGTGTTCAGCCTCTTCCGCGATTAAATTTCAAGCGGCGCTGCATTGTAAAGGGTTAACTTCCCTTTACAATGCAGCGCCGCTTGAAATTTAATCGCGGAAGAGGCTGAACACGCGGGTGTTGAAGAACCCGCATATTGATACATTTACCCCCAAGTCAGGAGAATAAAGAGCAATCAATTAT
The DNA here is from genome assembly GCF_038048845.1 of Mixophyes fleayi. Taxonomy (NCBI): domain Eukaryota; kingdom Metazoa; phylum Chordata; class Amphibia; order Anura; family Limnodynastidae; genus Mixophyes; species Mixophyes fleayi. The sequence continues at coordinate 25,554,342 of NC_134408.1, forward strand.
GGTTCATCAATATGGCCAGAGTCCTGCTTGTGCAGATAGTTGGCCTCCTAAAACCCAGTTTTGGCACAGGCAATAATTGTTCATTTAAAGCCTTAAACTGCTAGCAAGTTTTGTTCGTTATCCTCTATCCCAGTCTGGAGTGCTTACCTTTTCTGCTTTACCGTGATCCCTTTCTGCTGCAGAGCCTTCTCATTGGCCATTTGTAGCAGCTGAATTTCCTTACGGGAGAAAAGCCGGATCGCAAAGGCTTTCTCCAGGAGCTTCTCAGGAGTCACAGAGTTGCTGATGTCCCTCACAAATACCTGGATGTCTCTTTTTACGTTGTTTGATTCCATGGGCTGGCCACCTCTTACCTTGTGGAAGAATTTAAGAAGAGCCAGGGCTACCCTGAACAGCACTTTGTAACCCTCCACCAAAAACACATCAAATACACGAGTAATATAGGCAAAGGGTAGGTCTCCAAAGAGCCACCTCTGCCAGTCAGAGTACACCTCCAAGACATCTTCAGACACCGCTACCATGAGCTTGTGAGGTCCCTGGCAGTATTTGCCCGCAAGATCTCCGAAAGTCATGCAAGACGATTCAAACGCTAAGAAAGTTTGGTCAACGAGTCGCCTGTTTGGATCATTGCAAGCCAGTATTCGGGAGACGTTTTCAAAGCATTCTGCCTCATCTTGGCTATAGTGGAGGAGCAGTGCCACGAGGGACGGAAGAATGGGACAGAAGGAAATGTCTGGGAATTGGTTTGAGATGCAGAGGATGATTTTCCTAACAGCTCCAATCCCTTCAGAGTTGAGACAAAAGGTGGGAACCTGGCGGTCATCCACAAATTCCGGCAGAGGTAGGGAAGTTGAATTCCGCTTGCCGACGATTTTCCCCACAATGTCACGGTACACGCTGGCATCTGGCGTCACGGTGCGACACGGGATGTCTCTTATCAGTTTTTGGTACACCTTGGCCCGTAATGAATGGCTCTTTGCCCAATATCCCTGACGGGAGAATTGTTTTAACTCCTGAAAATCTGTACAGTTTAGTACTTTGGGGCTCTGCTCTTGTCCCCCCGTCTCCATTTTATCCCAGTCCACAAAACGCCCATATTCTTGGTCATCCATTGCTGCTTGTCGTAAGAAAGTGTTTTTTTCCCCAGGAATAAATTCTCAGTTCATAGTGTTTTCTGAAAATAGAAAAATACAACAATATCAAATGATTTTCTTTAATTTTTCAGAAATACAATGTAAAACACATGGACAAGGTATGTGGGGTGTAGGATTAGGGTTTTTGCCAGGGGAGACCCGGCAATCTGGTAAGGGTGGTAGAGAGGGTTAGTCCGTAAAAAGCAGAGCTTGTCCAACTGGTAAACAACCATTTACTACAGTGCTATCCAATTGGGGTCAACGGTTCGAGGAGTTTGCATGTTCTCCCTGTGTTTGCGTGGGTTTCCTACGGGTGCTCTGGTTTTCTCCCACACTCCAAAAACATGCAGGTAGGTAAATTGGCTGCTATCAAAATTGACACTAGTGTCTGTCTGTCTCCCTCTCTGTCTGCCTGAGTGTGTGTCTATATTAAGGAACTTAGACTGTAAGCTCCAGTGGGGCAGGGACTGATGTGAATGGGTTCTCTGTACAGCGCTGCGGTATTAGTGGCGCTATATAAATAAATGAGGATGATGAGAAAGGTAACTGGATTCAGATTAAATTAGCACTTTCGTGTGTTTGTATGCTAGTGGTAGGGAAATTGCATTGTAACCTCAGTATATCCTTGAACATTATTGACCTTAAAGAAAGGAAATTTGCAAGGTGCTTTTTTAAAAAGCACCTCATCTGCAGGTCTACCGTAATATTACGCTAAAGTCACATGAACAATAACTTGCTAATGTACACCTGTGAAAATAGGGATAACTAAAGCACAGATTGTGCAAACACCCAAGTTCAGAACTCCCCTAAGCCATGACCTTAATTTAGGCACCAGAGAGCACCAAGTTTCCTAAATGTTGCTTCTAGAGGAAAGTGAAAGTGAACCACAACCTCCAACAGTCAGCCTCATTACGCAGAAGTGATCTCACAGAGGGGTCTGTAGTGACAACTGTTTAATCCCTATTCATTTTCTTTACCATTGTCCATTTAACACAGTGGCTCCAATCCTCAAAACAGTCTGCCTCCTTTGTTAAATACCCTGATCACTTTTCAGTTAATTGAATAAATGGCTATCCATGCTGGATCTGCCAGGATAGGAGGTGTGTAGTGAGCGAGTCACCCGATTGGACAAGACCAGCATTCATTCAACAAATTACCACAGTCAGAATACACCTTCCGACATAATGAAGCCCTGTGATTGCTCCGATCCTCTGCTCTGAAACACCACAATCTGCTGCTCTTTCTGAGTTACGTTTGTTGTTCAAGGGGAGGTGAGGGGGGAGATAATCTCCCAAATTGGATAACTACTTTAAAGCTTACATTTACTAATTAGGGGAGAATAAATCCAGAAGTCATTCGGTACTTATGCAAGTAAAACCAGTGTATACCAGTCTTTTAGACAATGGAGGTCTGTTTGTGCCAACGTGCATGGTCAAATAAATGGGTATGTACAAAACCAGTCTCTTCTTAACAGCGAGAGAGGGAAAGGAAAGCAGCAGCAGCACCAAATAAGCCGTCACTGGCTGGGATAACATCAGCCCTGACCTAGATAATTTGAAGCCACTGTTAAAACATTAAACACAGACAGTCAAATTTTATAGAGCCTAAGAAGAGGTGGCCAAGCCGAAATGAAAGTTCTCCCCTTGTCCTAGCAGACGTAGGCGTGTTCTTATTTATGGGACAATCTAATCTGCTCGATATTATTCCTGACTGCAGAGCAGACACCACGGCTCACACAAGTGATTGTGAACTATTATTGCAGATGTAGCCAAAAATAGCTTTATTCATCACCTAGAATCACTCCCCAGCCCCCATGAATCCAAGGACATTGCTTGGTTTAAAGCAAGAAAGTCTTTTCTCTGTTGTGGAACTGTGCATTCATAATATGATCATAACGTACACCAAGAACCTTCCCTGAATTTCAGATATATCACAGTTTATTATACATACATTTAATATAGCGCCTCGTATGTTTTCAGTGCATAATGTGTGCTCCTGCTCTTATAGATCGTGGTCATACATTTGAGGAATTAGGGAAGTGTGGACTGATCCCCCTACTTCTGTGGAACTACAGACTCCAGCATGCACGGTCACTCTCTAGGGCTCAGAGTTAAAGCAGAGAGACATATTCGAGTCCATGAATGTCAGCCTGGATGAGAAGGAAGAGAGCCACACAAGAAACACAAGACTTCTATTTCTGACTGTTTTCATGTTGCTCAAACAAACTGCTCAGTCTCTCCTGCAATTGTATGCTCAAATTAGAGGACTATGGTCACAATAAAAAGTAAAAAAAAAAAAACCCAAAAAAACCAAACACATTAAAAGTTTAGATTTTTACAATAAACAGGTGTTAAACAAAAGGAAAAATTATGTTTTGTCATCACTTCTATTACCACCTCTTCACAGAGAACACTGTGCTAGGGTTTCAGACCATTGGCTTACCAACTTTACATGGAACACCAACAACTTAAAGGCAAAAGAAAATAATTCCAGCAAAGACAAGGGCGGAAAAATTTAAAAAAGGCAAATGTCTTAAATAGAACAAGATAATTGGTATATTTGTAAAAAAAACAAAAACCCCAAAAAAATAAAACAAACCCAAAACCATAAAATTAAAAGGAACCTATTGTGACTGCGTGGAAGCAAGACTATCTCCCTGAATCCCAAGCTATATAAATGTTACAATACCAATAATATTAAACAAAACTAGATTATAGAAAGCATTAAATTCAATAAACACTGCAGCCACTATAACGCCTATCCAGCTAACCAGTCCTTGCAGAACAGAAGGAGGGGGCCTCCCAGCCACAACACAGATCCATTACAGAATCACTGCACAAGTCAATAAAACGCTGTAACGAGATTAAACCATGTTCGATTTTCCTGAAAATAGCCGACGGCTGCAGAATTCATTACACATTACTGCACACGGCCTGTATAGATGCACACAGATATTCACACAAGTCTGATCAGCCCATGTTAGATCTTATGTATAGATGCCCAATACTGGAAATGGACGGAAACATGTTATAATATACTGTTAAAATAGATAAAAAAAAAGAAAAAAAAGAAAATGATCCGATATATATGCCAGAAGACTGCAGTTGGCTTATAAACTGGTGACAAATAACCGTACACCTGAAGGACTTCGGGGTAGATTTATCAAACCTTCTAACAGGGATAGTGGAGGTGTTGCCCATAGCAACCAGATTCTAGCAATAATTTATCTTGCACATTCTAAAATGATAGCTACAATCCAGTTGGTTGCTATGGGCAACATTTCTAAATTTCCTTTTTAGGGGGTTTCATAAGTCAACCGCCTTATAGGTTTATAGTAGATTAAATGTATTGCACACTTTCCAAACATGGTGGCTTAGTAGATAGCACTTCTGCCTCAAAGCACTGGGGTCATGAGTTTGATTTCCGACCATGGCCTTATCTGTGAGGAGTTTGTATGTTCTCCCCGTGTTTCCTCCGGGTGCTCCGGTTTCCTCCCACAATCCAAAAACATACTGGTAGGTTAATTGGCTGCTATTAAATTGCCTTTAGTCTCTCTGTCTGTGTGTATATGTTAGGGGATTTAGACTGTAAGCTCTAATGGGGCAGAGACTGATGTGAGAGACTTCTCTGTACAGCACTAGAGATTTAGTGGCGCTATATAAATAAATAGATTATGATGAAGCAAGAACAGCCTTAATAACTGAACAGCATGCAATTTTATTTTCTGCCTCAAGTAGCAGAACATTGGCTGCCTCCGTCACTGGAATCCTTATGATCCCTTCTTATGATGCAGATCACTGCATACAGAATTCTCCAGGCACCAAGCAATCAACTTACAAATATAAGGCTGTGTAACCACTACATAGACATAGAGACATCATAAATTGAAACATACATGCCCAGAAAGGACTCGCTGTTTCAGGAACTATCGGCAGTTGGTTGAGCAATCGTTCGTGATTTTGTACACACTGCAGGATTGGAACGACGTTGAAACGATATTTCTAGTTCTGCTGAACAATCAAACGAAACTACGATCGGTACTTTGGAACGACAGTTCATTGTTTAAGCGTACACGCTAATGCAATATTGGTCCGAATGGTTGTTTATCACTCAATTGAACCAATGGTCGGCTGCAAACACCGTAGTGTGTACCCACCCAAGTCCCACTGTTCTGCTAATTACACAGACCTACAAATTTGGGGACAGTTCTACTTACAGATACCTATTCTGCACACAATTTAACCATCACCAATCGATTACTTGAGATAAGTCTGCACAAAGTGCATTATACCAATCAGCCAATATTAACACATTTCCTCTCACAAGGAGAAGAACATTTATTCTCAACAAAGCAGAACAAAGATTAATTTTATACAAAGCATTTCGACAAAGACAGAATGGTCTTACTTGCAATTAAACCTAGGATCTCGGAGAAAACCGAGATTAGCTCTGTTCCGTTCAACAACTTGAGCACAAATGAAAGTTACATGAAAATGCCAGGTCTCCAATACAGCCAACAGACTGATGTGATCCGTGCAGGGCAGACGGCAACCTGGGAACCACAATTAAAAAGAGACAGTATTGTTTTACCCAGAGTACAGTATTGTCTACTTTCTGAAATACTGGGAAGTAATGCAGTTATCAAAGCTCAGCTGAGGCAGATAACCATTCCTGATTTCAGAATCTTTATAGAAGAGCAACAATCATAAATGCAGTAAAGTGTTTGAATTATTCAGGAGCCATTTAATCTAATGAATTTAAGAGAAGGAGATTGCCGTGTTGGGATGTAGTTGCTTCTCTAACCATACAGACAGCATGATTGACAAGGTTGCTGTGCAGAATGAAGATTGGTACATCAGTGATGTCACAGCAGCTTAACAGAATGCAATCTTGTCTTTTTGACCTTTGAGGTTCATAGGATTTGATTCGCTGTGACAAAAACTGCTGATGCCCAGTCCATTTTACTTTGCCCAAATGGGCACATGTATAACAGGGTACACAACCACATTCTGGCTTCAAGAACAAATCCGGCAAAAGTGATCTGTTCGTGATTTTTTCCAGCCAAACCCGCAAAGGCTGGTGAAAAAGAAAATATAAATAACTTCACAAGTCTGCGCTACCACCACTTTATGTCAATCCTATTCATTATTCTCAACTTTGCAGCTTTTACTACTCAGTCCATGAGAGGAGATCGGAATGATCTTGTTCATATGTGTTACAAAATTTACGTGTTATTACAGTTAGAAATGTGCTTTCCCTCGTGTACCTGGAAGGTGCAAACGGCATTACATTAAATATAGACATCCTCCCTATTTGTTGAATTGCAATTAAAAGGTCTCATCAAGGAAAATTAAAAGGTTATTGCTGCAAGTGGGTGCAATTGTGGCCATTGGTGTGCCTAGCCTTCATTTACATAACACACTACAATCAAGCTCCTCCCATCAGAACATACAAAATTTTGCATCGCTGCTATTTTGATATGCAAATCCAAAATAGGCCTAATTAGCTTAACAATCAGAGCATGACATCACAAAGTGTCATTTACGCTACATGCCCTCAGTTTTGCGCTTTGCAAATGACTGTCATGAGGGACTTCAGCCATAATGGATTGGGCAAGTCATAAATTACATTTAAATAATGCAACAGAATGTCAGTTTAACAATTTTTTTTGGGGGGGGGGGGGGGGGAGAGGGAATTCAATTAGCCGAGATGTGCCTCCGGAACGCTTGTGAGCTTGTGAAGGCACTCTGGGCAATGTACTGCAGATATCGCACACAACTGAATATCCCCCTTGTGTTTTAGTGGTCCATTTAATGTGCACACATAACACATGAAATAGGCCATGTCCTTATTAAATGGTTGTATCCTTCATAAAAACCACCCAACCTGCACAGATCTGTCACTGGGGACTATGAAACAGGTAACCTGCGTACATCCATGCAGGTATAGCTCGAACAGAAAGTCACGTCTAAATAATAAAAGAAACAAAAAGCTATACTTCTGGTAATTTCCCCACCACAAACTAAACAGTAAAATAACATGTTAAACACAGCGAACTTCAGTAGACCCCACAAAGGGTAACATTCAAGAAATTCTCCTTTTCTGGAGACAGGACTGTCCACAGATCCAATCTCCAAGGTTCCGCCTACACCCAATTTATATCCTGGCAACCGGAACCGGTTTCCAATATATTTCTTTATCAAAGTAAAAAGTATTGTCATATGGCAACCAAGATAACAAATCCAAGTGGCGTAGCCTATTAGGCTGTGGTGAAAGAGGGTGCCAGGCAGGCAGGACCTTTATTAAGAGGTCTGATAAAGCATAATCTCAATACAAGGCATGATCTCAAGATGAAGCAAAGCATGAATTTGTTAGCTCTGTTACCAATGGAGCCATGAATGATTCTTTTGTTCACGAACAGACTATGTGGACTTTTAACTGCAGTCATACTCCACATTTGCTGAAACATTTAATTTGCCAACGAAAAATAGATGCCACAAAGCATGCATTGCAATTATTCAAGATGACAGCACATCAGCACTATAGGGAGAAAAAGGAGCCATAATTAAGGGGTGTGAAAAAAACCCCCACATTAAAACAAAGCTTTTTTTTGTGGAAAATGTCAGTATCACAAACAAACATATCCTCATTTGTAGATAGAGTAGAAAAAGGGGGTAACGACTGGCCTGCAAAAAGTAATTTCTATTCGGTTTATTCAGCACTGATTTAGATAGAGATCACACATTTGGGAGTATAGGAGCACTGTTTACTTTCGATGAATTAAGACTATTTAACAGGGGAGTCAAAGTTGGTTGTGATGTTTTTAATGGGTATGTTATACAGATTTCCAGAACTTCTATTGCCAGAGAAATCTGCGCTGTACTAATGCCAAAACCGCTGCATGCAGACTCTTCTGTGCATAATTGGAAATGGTGAACTGGATCAGCTTATCTGTTTTTTTATTGACAGAACCTGCATGAAGTCTGGATGTAAAACCTGAATGTGTAAATTATCCCTAAAATGCCAAGACACCGGACCTTTTCCTCGCAACTCAATCTGAAGATAAAATACACAATATAAGCAAAGCCTGGTCAACCACACATGGACAGCCACCCCGGGAACACCCCACAAGATCTGCCGTTTTGGCGATACTCTGACCCAGTCATCTGGCCATCACAATTTGTCGCTCAGATCCTTACATTTACCCATTTTTCCTGCTTCAAGAACTGACTCTTCACTTACTGCCTAATATATCCCACCCCTTGACAGCTGCCATTGTAAGCAGATAATCAATGTTATTCACTTGTCAGTGGTATTACTGTTGTGGCTGATTGGTATACAGTGTGCTGAGGCATTGAATACATAACAAGCACACTTTTCTATTAAGCAACATACTTTAAAAAAGCAGCAGGGTGCCATCTGGAAGCTAAAAGTAAACATATGTACATGTGGCTATAGCAGTTTAATGCCCAGATGAAAGGAGATGGGTATGTCTTGGGCAGGCTTGACTTTTATTGCAAATGCCTGGTGCCCATCTTTCACTACACTTGTCCTTTAGACCGAGCGCAACAGGATCATTTTTATTGGGCAGATTCAGTTCTGTTTGCTCAGCCTATACAAGGATTGCATGGGAGAAAAGATTAGCAGATAACAGAACAGGATACGCATTCAATTGCCACAAGCTGAGCGAATAGAATGTCTCGTTTGGCCCTGCACACTATATCAGACAGATACTGTTGTGTGCGGACAGACGTACACATGAGGGCCACTTAACTGTGACATTATTTCAGCCTTGCATCTCATTTTGGTTACGCAGAACACTGTAGTTCTGATGATTTTGTCACAGAGCAGACTATAGGTACAAGACTCTTAGATCGTGTATTCCTTTCCACTGTTGACATATTAGTTTTGATCAGATGGACAGAATTGTACCAGGTTAAACAAAAGAACATAGAATCGAGGAACCAGCAGGATTTTTTTATTTTTTTTTTAGCAGCCAGGTACAATGTGCTTTCATTGATATAAACATTAATGGCTCCCAAAAAAGTAAGGTGCCAGCAGCAATCTCATTCTGTGAAAACCGTTCTTCATGGCTCAAATCCAGTTTGTCTTACATGCAAGTTTCGTAACATTAGGAAAATTATAAAACAAAGGGACCACTAAAGCATGTCAAGGAAGTGGGGTAAGGATTGGGCTGCCTTTTTAGCACCCTGAAAACATTTGGGAGAGCCATAAATGGACGGGAAAACAACATTTTAATAGGCTATTCTGCCACGTCATCTGCACAAAAATTTGATTTATTCCAAAACACACAAGTTAACATTACGCCAATATGGCCATTTCACCAATTTTAAACACTTATATCGCCAGCATTATCTGTACAGTGCTGTCAAAATATTATTTATTGGTTTCACATCCATGCTCACGGTAGTAGCTGAAACAGGTCAGGAAAAACACCATCCTACTGAAACCAATTCTCTCCTTGCAGCTAATGTATGCCCATTCTCACCTCTTAATAACAAGACTGTCCCAGTAAGTTGTTGCACCAACTCTACAGAAGAGCTATGGCAGCTCACATTCAAATCTGGTAATAGTTGGTAAATATCATCATTTCTGAGGTAGAGGCCAAATATTCCTTCAAAATCAGCTGAAAGTGTTTTTTTTCAGAGTCGGAAATGTAATTTTACTGCAGTGAGTCACTAATAGAACACATGTGAAATCTATTTAAGGAATACAAAGTCTTTGAACACAGGGAAAAAACACAATATAGGCAATGTGCAGGAGTTACTGAAAGCCAGTTTAACTAAAAAACTATACTTCTAAAATGCTTACTTACAAACCTTGAAAACCGCCTTCAGCTTATACAGAACTAACTTCTTCCTCTTTTGTCATGTCACGCACCTTTTCCTGTAGGACAGCAACCACAGTGACTAAAATGCTGCTGGGTTGGATGGCAGGAGCTGGGCAGGTTGGACACTCCTTGGAAAGTCGCATTAATGTGTATGAGCTTTTGGCAAACTGAAAAAGTGGCTATTATTCTGCACCCCCACCCACGTCACTTCCACTAGTTAGTGTTAAAGTATAGGTCCACCCAACACCAAAAAGTCAGTTTCAGGTGGTGAAGTTATATAATAATTCTGAATTCCCTACATCCCCCCCAGTTTGGAAGTTCCCCCATCAATCAGGTGCAATGCCACATAGACAGAAACAGCGCCCCCCCCCCCCCCCCCCCCCCCCCCCACACACACACCTATGAGAATGGCCAGAAGGGGAACACAGGGAAGAAGGCAGAGGGAGAATGGTTTATTTAAAATGTAATCATCAAGTACCTGGAACATTTACAGAGTAAAATGTGAGCGATGTAGCAGTAAATATATACAAATATATATATTTATATATTGGCTAAGTGGTTAGCACTACTGCCTCACAGCTCTGGGGTCAGGAGCTCAATTCCCGATCATGACCATATCTGTGTGGAGTTTGTATGTTCTCCCCGTGTTTGCGTGGGTTTCCTCCCCTACTCCAAAAACATACTGGTAGGTTAATTGGCTGCTATAAAAAAAAAATTGACCCGTGTGTGTAGTGTGTAAGGGAATTTAGACTGTAAGCTCCAATGGGGCAGGACTGATGTGAATGAGTTCTCTGTACAGCGCTGCAGAATCAGTGGCGCTATATAAATAATTGGTCATGAAGGAGGCTTTGTAGGTCATAAAACATCATATGACATTTGTCTATGCAGCACACAAATTAAACCATAATTTCAAGGTATTTAAAAAGAAACCACACAATAGGACACTATCTATGGAATTACATATATAGCAGACAACAGTCTTTTAGCAAACATCCATACTTCTCACTATCCCTTATACTGAAAATTGTTTATATTAAAAAAAAATTAACAAATTAAGAGTAGGCAAGATTGGGAAAACCATTACCATTCAGTTTTATCATAACATATGGTCATGATAATTTTCACCTTAAAGTCTCAATTTTATATTAAAAAGTCCAGGTCATTATATAAAAGAGACTTAAGGTGTAACCTAGTCCTGTGCTGTAATAGAGTTCTGAATTTAGCTGCAAGTGTAACTCTTCTGGAGTGTAGAGCCAAGAGAAGTGAGACACTAATACAATAGATACTGCGACACATGTATCCAATGAAACGCTTTTAAAACGTTTTTTTTGTGTTACAAGTATAGTCAACCCGAAAGCAAGCATGGAAAACACACCAGCGCTCTTAAGCCAGTAGTATAATAAAGGATTTGCTTAGCAAAACAGCACATGATCACAACATTAGAGGCAATGGAGGTTGGACTAGACAAGTTGCCTGCGACATGAACAGTTATACCAAATGTAGTATTCTATGGCTTAAAAGTAGCTATTTTATGACTTATCCAATATCTTCAGCTTAGGTTTACCTGTATAATTTTAAATGGCAGGAACAAAAAGTATTATAACGGCCAGTAGCAGAACTACTGAAAAACTATTCTAGTTTGACCAATAGATGTGGAATGCCTTAAAAGTTCCTATTTTATACAATTGCATTACACTCTATTAACACAACTACAGCCTGGCATTCCATGAGTGTTATCACAGCAATATTGTACCCTAATAAAACCAATAGAAATACAAAGAAGCCAGACACTCACTTGATTGCTTATTTTGATAACACAAATTAATGTTGCACTATCTTGCAATGACATCTCTGCAGAAAGGCTGATCCTTTGTCTAGTTGTTCAAAGGCAAAAATGGATCAATGTATTTGCAGAGACACAACATTAGAAAAGGATTATTTTACATCACCTCCTACAAACATGAAGATCCCCTATGCATCATAAAACAGAAGTACTCCCAGACCCCTTATTCAAGTTCCCTGTACAGCCTGCACGTTGTCAGTACAAAGCACCCACACTTCCACACCTGCAATAAGGCAACACACCTCTAGTGGACTGTAAGTGTTTGATAAAGACATGTTCATTAATATTAACAATACTCCCCCCTATTATAGGTATCCCATTAGCTAATAGGAAATGCAGCAGCATGAACATAGGGCATAGAGGTTTTAGAACAAGTCTAGAAAAATAGAGAACATGACATATGGCCACCTTACCTGAACACAGTGCACTGGAACTAGAGCACAGACACTATACAATCCATAGGTCACAATACCCTATAGCTGCACCACCTGACTTACCTGATTCCCAGAGGCTATCTTTGCCCACTGCCACCCTGCTATACAGTAGGCCTACCCCGGCTGTCTCGTTTCCTCCCCTCTTTATCCCTCTCTATCAGCAGGGACTCTCTGGCCATTCCGCCCTCCACTAAGACTGTCCCCTCCCTCCACTGTCTCTTACTCTCTAAGAGACAGCTACAGACCACGCCCCCTCACGTACCTAGGAGTCCTGTCACTCACACGCCAGAACCCCGCCCCTACCTGCACCCGCTCCTTAGTGCACAGACAGTTGTGTCAATCAAATGGCACGGCCCCGTCTCCATCCGCGCGGGAGCTGTGACTGTCCTGCTCTACCAGCTGTCACTCAAAGTGATGAGCTCCACCCCCTTCCAAGTCCGCTAGCTAGCGCATGCGTGTTAGCGACCTCCAATCCTCACAAGCCAGCCAGGACAATTACATGCCAGGTAATGACTAATGGCTCCAGTGAGGAGAGACTGAGCTGTAGAACATTATACACGTGTTCAGCTCTTCAAATTTCACTTTTAGGTATGCGAAAAGTAAGGTGGAATAACTTTATTTCTTATTGTGCCCAAATGAGTTGTACAGTATATTGTTTTTATTCAGGAACAAACAGCCCTTTGTTTTGGCAGCACATTGGCCCATCTTAGGGCAGTAATGGGTTACCTGATATATTTCATGGGCCTCTAACCGTCACAAGGGCCACATGTAACCCTAATTCTCTGTAATAAGTTAAAACAATATATTTAATCAAATGGGACATCCGTGTATAACAACATATCAGCAGCCATTTTAAATAAGTGTTACCAGCTATTACAGACACATCTGACAATAAAACAGGAAGGAGCTGGGGGGCCACAGGTAAAGGTTCGTAGGGCCACCTGTTGCTCATCACTGGCTTAGAGTAATGCAGGCAAAAATATACAGTTTGTGATAATGGTTCTAGGTACTCTAATGTTATCAGACAAGCTCCTACAATGTGCTCCAGATGTACCAGTTCTCAGTGGTACCAAGTATGTGCACTTTATTCAAGGTCTGGTGTAATTAAAGAGCTAAAAATACAAATCTTTATTTTAATTGTTAAAGCTTTTTGCACCGTCGTACAATAATGTCTTGGATGGGAGTGAGTATAGTCAGGGCTAGGTTTGTATAGACAAAAATTGGGGGGTGTTGAGAACATTTTGTGGATTTGGGGTAACATGCCTTCTGTGTAACATTTACATATAGTTGCATGACATCCATGGCATATGCATCCGTGTGACGCCGGATATGTTCTGTAGGATGGGTGATGTAGTTTGAATGGCCTGGGAAAGGAGTTAGACCAACGACAGGTACTTTATCGAGTTTTATTTAGTTTTTTTACAGTTAATAATATTTTTACTTTTAACATTATTTACCTTTCTCGTTTGTTTACTTTGGTATCTGTCTTCCATGCTCCTCAGCAATGTCAGTAACAGCTATCATTGCTACTGAGAGGCAGGAGAGACAGAGATTGAGTGGTGACACCATTGCAATGTGCTTTTGCATTGGTAAAAACGGTGCTCAGACAGAGGGGTTTACTTTTTAAGATTCCTCTGAAAACAATATTTTCTAGAAAATCTTTTACCACGCAATTTATTAAGAAAATGTCACCAGGGCAGCAGAGCAATGCATGCCAGTTCTTGGACCCTCTCCACGTGCTTGAGCTGACATGCCAGCTCAGACATGCAAACTGTAACTGGCAGCCAGGACTTGGTAATCCATTTCAAGATTCTACCAATAATAAAATAAAATAATATTAAAGTGAAAAAAATCAATAAAAAAATGCTTTAGATTAATAATAAAGCATTTTTTCTTTTGGGCACCCCCAATTAACGCCATCCTGAGAAGGTGTTAAGCTGGGTACACACTACAGGGTTTTTGTCCAATAATCGGCTCAACCAGCTGACATACGACCGCTCGTTTGAAAGTCGAATCAGTGTGTGTAGTGACAAGATGGTCGAAAGTCTGCCCAAATAGACGATTATCGCCTCATTTGGTTGGTCGTACCGTTTAATTTTTTCCGATCAATCACCTAACGATCATGCAGTGTGTATGCACTCAGGCTGACGATCATGTAGTGTGTATGCACTCAGGCTGACGATCATGCAGTGTGTATGCACGCAGGCTGACGATCATGCAGTGTGTATGCACGCAGGCTGACGATCATGCAGTGTGTATGCACGCAAGCCGACGATCATGCAGTGTGTATGCACTCAGGCTGACGATCTCCATAGAGTTTACAAAGTCGGGCTCTTTTCAGCCGATGTTAGCACTGAATGTCCGAGTGAATAAATGTAGAGAGTGCTGTAGAAGGAATAATTCATTTGTTCGTTCTGAGACAGAATATTTCGCTTCAGAGTCACAGAAGCTAACGAAATTCGTTAGGACATGTGGATAGTTATAACAAGGCGTTTTAATCAGTGTGACAGTAGTGAATGAATGAATATTGTGCTGTCATTCTCCGGACTAGAAGACCAGACAATGGACCAGATGAACAGCACAGATCTGAAGGTAAATCGTGTAAGTGTGTATGCATGAATCTTCAGACTGATCGAACCTTCAGTCGTAGGTATAATCGTTTGAGATAGCACGTCGGTCTGAACAATTCTTCAGTGTGCACGCCAGCTTTAGTAATTAGAAGACAGCTGCCGTACTTGTACCTCTGCTGTCCTTGGCAAATAGCCTTCCCCATGCATTGTGACCATGATCATTATTTAGGGCTTATCTCCCTTTAATAAATAGACTCCTGAGAGCTGTTTTTGACCGATCCTGTGACCAGGAACCAAATCTAATGTTTCCCACTCACAGTGCTGGAAGTAGAGGCTGTCAGTGATAGTCATATGTTATATTAGTTTCTATAGCAACTCCAGTGCAGCAGAACATCTTCACTGTTGGATTACATAGAGCTCAATGTGAATTCTATCTAAGGAGCGATGGAGTGGCTGGAAACCAAATCAATGGGTTCCAGGGCACAGTGCTGATACTGCAGACTGTCACTGACATCCTGGTTCCAGAGCTGGCGTCCTGTTCAATTACCAACTTTAGATGTCTATAAATGGTAGCTCAAGCTTCATTGAAGTCTGAGCTACAATTTACATTCAGTGGACGGTCGGGAAGCAGTAAATACATATTAATATATGCAGTGTCGTCTCAAGATAGGAATTCATGCAACTTAATGATTATGCGCATTACATCAATTTTTCAATATGAACCGGGCGACATTTACTAAGCGTAATATGGCATTGCTCACTAAAAAAAGCTGTTCTTGTACCATATTGTGCTGTCATACTATGTTTCTCTGGCTGGTTTTACGCAGCTGGAACCGAGATGCTGGGCAAAATAGCATCATTTGTGAAAGAGCATTTTTCTGTTACAGATAATGGGTGAAGAAGGGTGGTCTTTATCCAGGACCAACTAGTCACATTTATGCCTGCGCATCTAACCACGCTAAGAGAAGATATAACTATGCACAAATATATTGAAAGTAGCTACAATGGATGGAGATGCTGCAAACTTTATAGTGGTTTTGCAGGATGTTGCAGAACCTTTAGATTGCAAAAGGCCTTGACCTCAGAAGTGATGTTATCATCTTGTTTCAGTGGAGTCCTGTTTGCTCAACATAGGCATGCAAGATGAGACGTAATATTTAATTTGGCAAAGTATGCATTTCTAATCATTGCAATAAAAACAGCGACAATTATTTGAGACCTGAATGAGGTCAAACAGGCAAGAAAAATCAGTGAAATGTCTTAATAATAAGTAAGAGTAGATGTTTAAGTGTGCAAATAGGTAGCGATACGGCAAGGCTTTTTCATCTTTGCTAACTGCTGCACAGAGTAGTCACAGGCAGGGCCGGACTAACCCGAGGTCTAACTGGGCTACAGCCCAGGGGCCTCGGGCATCCAGGGGACCCTTGACAGAGCTCAGCAGAATTATTGATCGGGACAGGGGCGGGGGCGCCCCCGGCCCGATCACTGCTGAGCTCTGTCACTGCAGTCCTCCTTCTCCGGCGCTCAGTAATCTCCTTACTGAGGAGATCTCGCGAGAGTGTCACGAGATCTCCTCAGTAAGCAGCTTACTGCGCGCCGCAGAAGGAGGACTGCAGTGACAGGAGAAGGTAAGCGCTTGGGGGGGGGGGGGGGGGGGGGGGGGCGGTCGGCAAACAGGGGGGCCAGTCTGCTAATGGGAGGGGCCTCACGGGGGAATGGGGGCCCGGTTAGCCCAGGGGCCTCCATTCCGTTAATCCGGCCCTGGTCACAGGTCACGTACTTGTGCAAAAACAGTGCTGAGTGACCAGCACTGCTTTATAAATATGTGAAGTTATATATAACTCAAATTTTAAAACTGACACATCCTTTACCATTAATTTTTTTTTTCATTCTAAAGCTGAATTTCACTATGCTATGTTTTAGCTTTGATCTGAGTAAGTACATATTAGAATTACCTTCCTATATTTAAATAGTGATAGCACAGTTACGGCACAGTTAAATTCTGGTTGTAGAGCTACCCGTGCTACTTTGCCCTCTGTTATGCAGAGTGGACTGTTCTTAAAATAGTCATCAATAAATCAATATGAGGTCTACAGTGTCAGTCAGTGTCATACTGACTACAAATCCCACATTCTCACTTGATGCAGCAACAGTTTTTGTTCAGTGTTTTAACTTAGTATTATGAAATAAATATCTTGCAGGCCATCTACATTTCATTAATCTCACTCTGATTGCAGTGCAGGGCAACATACTGTAAGATACACATTTCACATGATGATGTACTGAACCAGGAGCTTTGTCCAATTGAGTAGATTTTATTGTTATTAGGGACATATTACATTCTACTGCACATACTCACATTCATATTACTCCCTAATATATATTATCATGATCAGAAATGTAACATTGTGACCATTTATTAAAAGTATTCAGCCGGAACAACACCCTCGATAAATGGCTGTCCCGGAGAACACATCTTACCTGATTGCAGCTTGTTTCCTGGACTTGCGATGACAACTTTCTATGGATAGGAATCTTCTCATGCTAAGCTTCAGGCGTGAGCATTAACATTAGAGTTAGAGCAAAGCACATGTCGCTTGCAGAGAGCTGAGCAACATATATATATATTATATATATATATATATTTATGTATCAGTAAGTGTATCGACCACAAGCACAGGACAAGCACAATGCATTGAAATATATGTATATATCTAATAAATGTCTTAATCTCAGTGTTCTATATCTTAAAATTAGATTATTTTGTTTAAAAATAAATTAAAATCTAGTTACATCAGTAAGTCATACCTGCCGACTCTCCCAGAATGTTCGGGAGACTCCAAAATTCCGGGTAGGTCTCCCTGACTCCCCGGAGCGCAGGCAATTCTCCCATATCCTGTCTGATACGGGTGTCAGTGATGTGATTCACAGTGAATCATGTCATTTTGTCCCCGCCCCCGCAACAAAATGGCGATTTTGTCACGGGGCAGGGTCAAAAAAACGAAATCCACAGCGCCTTCCCCTCTGGGATCTCCCAGAGGCCAGCAATACAAAGTTGGCAAGTATGCAGTATATTAGTAGCACAGGGTCAATCGATTTATTAAATATATAATTCTGGGCTTAATATGGGATTTTATCTTAACATTGTACAAATAGTAGAACATATTCTATCATAACTGCCATTCATTATGGGCCTGATTCATTAAGGAAAGAAAGGCAAAAAATTAGTAGCTTTACATTCCTTAATGAATCAGGCCCTATATGTTTAAAATGATATAAAGGTACAATGTTCTGATCTTAGTATATCAGTACAGGGGCAACTAATTGTAATGTAATAATATTAACATGATGAGAAAAATTGTTTAATAACTTATAAGCTTAGGCAAAACATGGTTTATTGGTATAATTATATTATGGCCCTAGTACATTATTGAGTGTAGTGGACTGATGCATACTATTTTAGGTTACAGAAAACAAATTATATATGTATATTATTATTAAATTGCTTTCATGGGTTATTGTTATGTGGAAATTATCTTTTTATTTTTATGTAAAGGTAGCAAGGATTTGTGGCTTTTTTTTTTGTTTCTTCTGGAAATAGCTCACAAACTTCACTTTAATCCTTTACATGAAATGCAAACTAGTCTGATAACATTTAACAATAGTGGGTGTGAGGGATGAGTGTCATTAGGTTGAAGATAGCAGCTTCATCTTTGTCTGTATCTAGAAGGTTTGTCTCTATAATCACTATGACCTTGCTGCTGAGTAATTATATATTTTATTAAGATACTGCAATCTTAACAAATGGGGGATGGTGGACATGTATTGTAGAGACTGCATTATTTTAGTTTGTTTATCCTTAACTCATTACTTTATAACTTTTAAATATAGGCAATGTCTGTTCCCATTAGTTACAATTAATTTTTTAGTTTTACATTTGTATTTCTAGAGTTTTCAGAAGCTATATGTTACGTACATGTTTACGAAGATTCACAGGATTATAAAACATATATCTTTAGACATAAAAAAGGTTAGCATGTACAAAAATCATCACACCATGCCCATTCATGATCGCACTCTGTGCCCTCCTTCATCCACACACTCTGTGCCCTCCTTCATCCACACACTCTGTGCCCTCCTTCATCCACACACTCTGTGCCCTCCTTCATCCACACACTCTGTGCCCTCCTTCATCCACACACTCTGTGCCTTCCTTCATCCACACACTCTGTGCCCTCCTTCATCCACACACTCTGTGCCCTCCTTCATCCACACACTCTGTGCCCCCTGCATCCACACACTCTGTGCCCCCTTCATCCACACACACTGTGTTCTCCTTCATCTCCACACACTCTGTGCCCTCCTTCATCCACACTCTGTGCCCTCCTTCATCCACACACTCTGTGCCCTCCTTCATCCACACACTCTGTGCCCTCCTTCATCCACACACTCTGTGCCCTCCTTCATCCTCACTCTGCCCCTCTTTATCCTCACTCTGCCCCTCTTGATCCTCACTCTGCCCCTCTTGATCCTCACTCTGCCCTTCTTTATCCTCACTCTGCCCCTCTTCATCCTCACTGCCCCTCTTCATCCTCACTCTGCCCCTCTTCATCCTCACTCTGCCCCTCTTCGTCCTCACTCTGCGCCTCTTTGTCCTCACTCTGCCCCTCTTTGTCCTCACTCTGCCCCTCTTTGTCCTCACTCTGCCCCTCTTTGTCCTCACTCTGCCCCTCTTTGTCCTCACTCTGCCCCTCTTTGTCCTCACTCTGCCCCTCTTTGTCCTCACTCTGCCCCTCGTTGTCCTCACTCTGCCCCTCGTTGTCCTCACTCTGCCCCTCGTTGTCCTCACTCTGCCCCTCTTGGTCCTCACTCTGCCCCTCTTGGTCCTCACTCTGCCCCTCTTTGTCCTCACTCTGCCCCTCTTTGTCCTCACTCTGCCCCTCTTTGTCCTCACTCTGCCCCTCTTTGTCCTCACTCTGCCCCTCCTTCATTATTTTGCCTCTCCATTGCTGTTTCCTCTCACTATTTCCCCTCCCCTTTCTTTACTTACTATACTTGGCATTCTTCTATTTCTTCTGTATTCTCTTCTGTCTTCTTACCAATCCGGTGGCGCCCAGCACCCAGCATCCGCCTCTCTCCCGCCGCTTCTCATCGAATATGTCGGAAATGATGATGTCACGCCCGGCATTTAGTGAGAAGTGAGGAGGGAGGATGCTGGTTCCCAGGTACCGCCGGATTGGTAATTTTTTTTATTTATTTTTTTTTCCTGGCCACGGCGCCCACTTTGGCCACACGCTGGACTAGACCAAAGCAAGTACTGAAAAACAAAAGAAGGCGCAGCGCTTTTCTCAATCTGAGAATGCGGCCTTAGTCGATGGGATACTCCGACAGTACAGTGTAATATTTGGCAGACCAAATGAGCAGAGTTATGGTACAGAGGCCAAAGAATCTGCTTGGAGAAGGATATCAGTGGGCATGTGCAGACAAAGAGCCAATGTTTGTTAAAAACGTTTCTCAGACAGTCAAGAGGAAAATGTCCACCATCCAAAAGCACGCTAAAGCATCCGGCGGCTCTGCAGTCCCCCATTACAGATTGAAATGGTTGAATGGGAGAGGAAGTTTAGGGACCATATTTCTCCTGATGCAGTCTCAGGCATCTCTACAGGACTCAACACATGCGATCAATCTTTACAGAGTATATCAATTGCTAGTTCACAATATTATAATTAATAAACTTATAACATTTTGAAAATGTAACAATGAATTAAAAAAAAGTAAAGTTTTATACGTTGTGCCTGCAACTGCTCCTGTATCAGTTATGAAACATTAATATTAGCACATTTTTTGAAAAATAAATGTGTTTATTTATAAATTATGTACAGTATATATCTGTTTAATAAAGGTAATTTATTTGTTTTTATCCATAGATTCTGTTTATAGAAAAAAAATCAAAGGAGAAGCATCATCATGCTGCTTCTGCCACGTCAGGTAAAAACTAAATTATATACTGCAAAGTTATAGGGCTAGATTTACTAAGCTGCGGGTTTGAAAAAGTGGGGATGTTGCCTATAACAACCAATCAGATTCTAGCTTTCATTTATTTAGTACCTTCTACAAAATGATAGCTAGAATCTGATTGGTTGCTATAGGCAACATCCCCACTTTTTCAAACCCACAGCTTAGTAAATCTAGCCCATAGTGTTAATAAATCATGTTATTGTTATTATGGAAGATCAAAGAGTAATGTTACCCGTATGGAAGAAATTTAGTTGTACAACCATATCAAGTTGATGTCTACATTCAACAAATTTAGTCAAGATCTACTATTGACACTATTCATAAATAATAATATAGGTAGCACAGACACAAGCACATCTTCAACCGATACCACATCACTAATCGCCAAATTTGTGTGAGTGTTGATAAAGAAAATGTTCCTGCCACATTTCATTGTGACCTACACATCACTAAATTTTTCATGTAATATATAGTATTTATGAGGTTATTGAGGATGTTGTAATAACTTTTTTTTGGTTTATAGAGTTTATATATAAAATATTAATACTTTTTTATTTGTTTGCATTGCACTTTAAAAAAATAGAGTTCTGTTTTGTTCATATTTTCCTATTATTGAATATGTTTTTACATATATTAAAAATTTGAATTTGAATATCAAAATTAAATGTTTTATTTTAATATTTTTGGAATGTTTAGTTTTGAAAATATTAAAATAAATGTTTTCTAAACTTTTTGCTGAAGCTACATTTTGCTTATTCCAGTGCTCTTATTAAAATGTTGCAAAATATTTTAAAATCTCGAATCTACCTTAGTAGATGCGCAGAAACCAAAGCTTTTTTTAACAAGGGTGTCAAGTTGTGTGCGAAAATTATATCTTATAGTATCTTATGGTAAATTAAATTTTATAGACACAATTAATAATGAATTATGTAAAAATAAATATGTAGTAATTGAACTCCATATTATATTCTTTAATATTGTACTAAAAGCTGGTGATACAGTAATATCTTTTATGAAAAATCTGATGCACAGTTTTAATGAAAGTCATAATTTAGAACAATTGCTTTAAAGAACAATAAAACATACAAATGAATTATTTGAAAACTTTATTGGTCATTCTCCAAACACATCACAATACTAAAATGTATATTTATCTGTAATATAATGATGACGTTTAGTATGAAATATATCATATAATGCAGTCTTCAAAACTGTTTACAGTTGTATTATATAAACATAAATCAGTTATTTGAACAATTGCTCAGAAGACCACGTCTTATACATATTATATAATGGTTGCACATAACCTATGTGTATATATATATATATATATATATATATATAAAAAATTTTTCTCATTAATTTTACATTCATAATGCTATTTTACAGATGTTATCTGTTAGAAATACCAGATAAACATATTTGTATACATGAAATACCTTTTTTTAAAGTATATTTACAAATGTGACATGGATAGAGAGATAAATTTTGAATGCAAAGATCGCTTATTTCTTCTATCTTCTTATATCATTTTGACGTATTCAAACTGCAAAAATTTTTTTTTCCTGTTACTGTTGTGGAGAGTTTATTTATTTGTTTCTACACTAAAATAATTATGTAAACGACAGTGAATAAATACATAAATATGTATAATGTATCAAAAATGCAATGTTGTATCTCAGATTTTTAGCATAGCTGAATAAAAATATAATTTTTAATATACATATAATTACTTGCATCTTGACAGTTGTATATTGACATCTCCGATCCAGGTTTTGGACACAGCAAACATGTTAAGCTGGGTACACACTACAGAATTTTCCACCAACTTTTAATGCCGATCGATTTTACATACGATCGATGGTCCGACCGCTCGGTCCATGGACTGCATACACACTAGCCTTGTTTTAGAAGATAAAGGGAAGAGCGGACGTCCCTTTAGCGACTTTTTACAGCCATGTTGTCCTGAGCAATGATTGCAATTTCGTACACATGGGTTGGAAGTTTATACACACTACACAACGGAAACGAGATTGGAACGAAAATATTTAACGGTACGACCAACCAAATGAGGTGACAATCATCCATTTGGGCAGACTTTCGACCATCGTGTCGCTACACACACTGACCCGACTTTTGAACGAGCGGTCATATGTTGGCTGGTTGAGCCGATTATTGGACAAAAACCCTGTAGTGTGTACCCAGTTTTACTCAGACTCTATTCTGCATCTGAATGGGCAAATTAAAACAATTATTGTCTTGTTGCTTGGATACAAGAGTTAAATTATATTTTATAAAAAGTTGCTCTATACAGCCAACCATCTACCTGTTTTATGTTAGAAAATCCAGCCTCGCATATAACACAGATTGGGATAGTCGTATGATTCAATGCATTTCAATGGCTTCTTACAATTTTATAATTAAATTTCTTCTTAAGGAGATTTAAATCATGCTCATTTAAGTTTTTTTCTTAAATCAATTAGTAGCATGGTATGTTATTTTATAGTTTTAAAATTAACTTTTTATAACAAACAAACTATATTCATTTATTGTAATAATTTATGTGAAGTAGACGTTAAAAAAAACATATTTTTGGTTTCAGTTATATTACCTTAAAAAAAATCCCCATTCAGACAGACCTTGTAATAGGTGTCCTTGGGAGTGAAGATAATTTGTAAGTACATATGCAAATAGCATCTTTTTCTTATCTTAATTCATGCACTAATAAAAGGTCTTCAATTGTGTTTGAAATACTTCTCAAGAGTACACATTTTTACCCTTTTGAACTCATAGGATGCCTTGAGAGAAAATTTAGTTA
Source organism: Mixophyes fleayi (assembly GCF_038048845.1). Taxonomy (NCBI): domain Eukaryota; kingdom Metazoa; phylum Chordata; class Amphibia; order Anura; family Limnodynastidae; genus Mixophyes; species Mixophyes fleayi. Next base: position 25,578,009 of record NC_134408.1, read on the forward strand.
TCAGTCTGGAAACAAAGTTTGTTTTTCCACCAATGGATTACAGGAAATTAATAAAATATTTTATATTGCTACCATTATAGTCTCACACAAGTCTAAACAGCATAATATTATCTGTCTGAGAGACAACCAAAGTTATGCATGAAATCATTAAAAGGTAATTGTTAAACTTTGACTGTTATTTTAAAGAAGGAATGGTGTTAAAAAGCTCGAGGTAATCCATTGTGTAAATACACGTTGAAAACGGTAAGTTTCACAAACTGCTAGATGTACAAATTTAATTAAATATCTTAAAAAATATATTTTTATTAATAAAAGCTATCTATTTAGTTGACAGAGCACAGACGTCTTGTCTTATGTATTAGTAAAGTAGGGGAGAATTAATTTTCAATAATTTTTTTGGAAGTGGGGATATGATATGAAACCTCTAACTACGGATGTATTTCTATTCTAATAATAAAGTTACATAAAGAGTGGAGGGAACAGATATATGGAAACGCCACGGACAAACACAACAACGTTATGCATAAGTTGCAATATCTGTGAGATATTTCAATACCTTACAGTACTTCAACTTAGACACACCTCTTTTGTGCGCTCACTTTCGTATGCGCTGTATTACTGATACGAATAGTGAGCATGGGAAAACGTCCCAGCTGTGATTTGTATATGTATGTATAGCATATGCAAGAGTGTATCTTCAGACGTAGGTTTAATTCTGTTAAAGTAATAATTTAATTTCTTCAGCAAAAGAAACTTTACGAATAAAATTATATCATTGTTTATTTACAAAAGAAAAGCTTGCGCTGTGATAATCACTCTCATTTTCAGTCTCTGAAAACTCTGCCCGGTCACAGACCAGGCAGTTACTTTTAGTACCAACAAAAGTAGGTTGTACTACAATTTACAAATGTCATATTACAATTGGCTGAGATGGCATGTAGGCGTGTCTTGGTCCTTTTTGGCTCCCCTGGATTAAATGGAGATTTTGGAGAAATACTTGCAAGTCTTCGTTCACAACATCTGTTCTTTGAATTAACGCCTTCATTCCTGTTCATATCCCTCTCATCAGCTCACACGCAAGGATCCAATTGACATAATAAAACCACATCAAATATAAATGATATTCTAAAATAAGATAAAACAATGTAAATATTTTCATGTTAATAAATTGGCTTCATCCAAAATAAAAAATCTTTGACAAATTTACTAATACCATTGTCATGTTTGTAGTAAAGAGATATAGGGCTAGATTTACTAAACTGCGGGTTTGAAAAAGTGGAGATGTTACCTATAGCAACCAATCAGATTCTAGCTTTCATTTTGTAGAATGCACTAAATAAATGAAAGCTAGAATCTGATTGGTTGCTATAGGCAATATCTCCACTTTTCCAAACCTGCCATTTAGTAAATATACCCCATAGTCTATTTCAGTGGATCCCAAACATTGTCAGTTCGAGGCACCCTTAGGGTCTCCATAATTTTTTTATGGCACCCCTAAGCCAAAATAATTACCAAGGAGTCCCCTGCCTTTCTTACCCAGCTTACCACCAGCACCCCTGTTAGATCGCTGCGGCTCACACTTTGGGAACCGATGGTCTATTGATTGATTCTAGGTTCCATTACCTTTTTCCTGGATTGATGTGTAAGGCTATAAGATTTTTGAAACCGGGAGTGGTGGATTTTGAATTTGCACAGGTTGCAGGAAGGAGTGTGAAGTACATTGGAGATGTAATGGGTGGAGTTATGGTATAGAAAGCTTTAATTTAATAAAAAAGAGAATTATTACAAACTGAATGTGTGGGATAAGAGTCCATCTAAATGTAATATAATGACAGTGTTCACTGTGCTTCACCAGATGTATTCTGGCAATAACTTCAAAGGATGGAATGCAATACCTGCCATGTCGAGCATTTTCTTCCTCATAGCTTCTATCAGGGGCAGGTTTAGATATTAGGGGGCGCGATTTATATTGACTCCTCCCCTCTTTGGTCTAGACTCCTTCCCATTTCTTGCCCTGGCTCCATTAACTTTTTATCTCCACTTTAGCCTTCTGGTTTGAAATATACTAATGTCGGGCATGCACTCACTGTACATCTCATGTCACTTATGCATCACATGTCACAGCACATGTCATCTGTCTCATATCGTATCAGAGTTCAATAGTAATGAAATGAATCAATAAATATGTCACAAAAATAATGTGCAATACACTTTCCTTAAAAATTAAAAATAATACACTCTATAGTTATGACTTGTCAAAGCCTCATACTGCAAGGTTTTACCATTCAGTGGTAAATAACAATAAATGCATGGGAGAAATGGCAGAATGGACTACATACTAACCCCCAGCTCTCGGTTTGACTGCTCTGCTCCATGTGAACAAAAAAACAAAAATAATGAAGTGGTGTTCATGATGGACTGAAACAACTGAAAAGGGGCAAGGTGTGAGGTACATAGACCAGAGAGAAGGATGTTTGTATAATGAATCTGAGAGATAAGGGGGCATTCAATGATAATTTCAATAGCTTCCATGGGTATAAAAAGTTACGGATTATGGAAATTTTTCAGTGGTGAAATTGGAAGGAATGAGAGAGTGATTCACTATTGGGAGAGAAGGGGTCAAGGATGACACCCAGGAAACTTAATTGAGAGACTGAAAACAGTTATTTTACATGTGAAAGATAGAGAGAAGAGGGGGTACAAGGGACAGCATAACAAAGATTTTAGATTTTGCGAAATAGCATTTCTAAAAACTACTGAACATTCAGAAAGACAATACGGAAATGGAGATTAGGGAAGGAGGGATAAAGAGCAGAGGACTCATAATAAAATGTGAGTGTCACCATCGTAGAGGGAGGAGGAGTAGATAGGGTAGAAAGTTACTTTGGTGGAATACAACTGGTAAGGAAAGAGGGGAAGAATAGAGTGAGATGTAGAGATATACAAATAAATATCTGTCATGTAGTAGGAACATCAGGAAATGGTATATTTAAAAGGGGTCTATTAAATGGAGGTTTGGAAAAATAAGAGGGAGATCTGCGGTATTCCATGCAGCAGAAATAATAAAAAGGAATGTGTATGATGGAGAGATAAAATAGTTGATGACTTTGTTAAGTGGACAGATCTGTCTACTAGAAAGAGCCAAGGACAAATTTCATTTGGTACAGTAGAGAGTGTTAGGAGAGGAAGGATGTGAGACATTTGTGAAAAACAAGCTCAAGAAAACTGGAAGAAAGATGGAGAAGGTAGATGGGGAGCAATTTATAACGGTAAAGTTGCTTTTTTTTTAAAACATAGGGTAGAAAAGGACCTGCTTGAAGGAGAAGGGTAAGGTAGAGCAAAATAGGAAAAGACCTCGTAGAGGGGGAGAGTGAAGGGTTGACAGAAGAGTATGGACTTCATTGAAAGACATTTGGGGGAAAGAAAGATAGGCTGGCTGGTCATTTTTTTAAAAAATGTATTATAATTTACAATGCCAAATATAGAATTGAAAAAAATATTAATAAAATTGTTTCACATTCAAGAGAAATAGCCTCTGATAAAGTTCAAACAACGTAATCTACTCCAAAAGAATGTTCAATAACTTCGCGAGTGGCTATGTAAGTACGTTTGTACCATTGTTCTGCCATAGTCTTGAACCATATCCATTATCACCTAAATGGGAAAAAATAAAATAACAATATTATTATTATTTTATTATTTATACGGCGTCACGTGGTAACGAGATGGGAGGTGAGACGGTGGTTGTTGGCTGACTGTAGAGGGTTAGAGGGAGTACGAATGGAGTTGAGGTTGAAGAGATAAGGGGTTGTGGAGCTAGAGAGGCTTTTGTAGGTGAGGGAGAAGAGTTTGAAGAGGATTCCTTGTCGGAAGGGAGCCAGTGGAGTGCGTGACAGAGAGGAGAGGCAGAAGTAGAGCAGCGAGAGAGGAAGATTAGGCTCACTGCAGCATTCAGTATGGACTTAAGAACAAGACGGGATCGGGAGAGGCCAGTAAGGAGGAGTTTGCAGTAGTCAAGGCAGGAAATGATCAGAGAATGGATGAGAGTTGAAAGCGGCAGGATTGGGTGAGGGATTCGATATGGGGGGTTGAAGAACATAGCGGAGTCAAGGATGACACCTAGGCAGTGAACTTGAGTAACTAAGTTCAGATTTGGCCATGTTAAGTTTAAGGAACTGTTGGGACATCCAGGAGGAGATGGCAGAGGCAGCGGGACACTTTAGTGAAGAGGGCAGAATATGAGAGATATATTTGAGTGTTATCTGCATAGAGTTGGTACTGGAGGCCGAAGGAACTGATAAGTTCATCCAGTGAAGAACTGTACAGGGCGAAGAACATAGGGCCAAGGATGGAGCCCTGGTGGACTCCTACAGGAAGAGGGGAAGAGGAGTCTGAGGTAGAGAAAGAGCGGTTAGAGAGATTGTAGGAGAACCAAGAGAAGACAGTGTCAGAAAGGCTGATGGTGCGAAGGGTGTACAGCAGGAAAGGGTGATCAGCTGTATTAAAGACTTCAGAGAGGTCCAAGAGGATAAGCATGGAGGAGTGGCCTTTGGATTTTGCAAAGAGTAGATCATTCGTTACTTTGGGAGGGGGAGGCAATACACATACTATGAATCAATAGCATGAAACAGTAATATTCTCAACATTATACAGATTTTACACATCGTTTGAGCAACAGCAAAGCTAGTAGCCCTTTGATTTTACTGTGGGGAGTTACGTGGAATTCCCCCAGAGGCGGGCAGGGCTAAGGATTTAGCTACACATCGGTTCCATTCAAACCGTATGATGTGGGGACAGGAGGCAGAGGAAGAGTAAGGGACTCCCAGTGTTTCCATGTCACAGCTTAACTGAACCTTAGAAATTATCTTGCCTATGGAGGGCAGCGTAGCTGATTTCCAGGCTTGGCCAATCACCGCCCGGGTAGCTATAAAATTGTGGCCTATGACATACCGATCCCCCAATAGCACTTGAGGGGGGAAGACATGTAAGAGAGCAACTTCTGGTGCACTAGGGATCGGAATTCGGGTAACTTTAGATATTAAGGCGTACACCTCTGTCCAAAGGTCTCTGACTACTGGACAACTCCAAAAAACATGGAAAATATCCCCTATCATCATCATCATCATCATCAACATTTATTTATATAGCGCCAGCAAATTCCCTAGCGCTTTACAATTGGGAACAAACATTAATAAGACAATACTGGGTAATACATACAAACAGAGAGGTAAGAGAACCCTGCTCGAAAGCTTACAATCTATAGGGCAATGGGAGTTAGAAACACAAGGGCATGTGCTACATCATTTTGTACAATGGACCAGCAAGACTGCAAAGGTAAAAGTACTGAGTGGGCTATGTGTGTTGCAATGTTGGTCAGAAGGTTGTTGTCTTGCATTAGCAGTGTAGAGGATGGTAATAGGGTAATCTAGGGAAATTAAGATGATTGTTTGAGGAATATCATAACCTTGTCTGAAGAGGTGGGTTTTCAGTGAACGCTTGAAGGTTTGAAGACTAGAGGAAAGTCTTACTGTGCTTGGGAGGGAATTCCACAAAGTGGGTGCAGCCCGGAAAAAATCCTGTTACTGAGAATGGGAGGATGTGATGCGAGTGGAGGAGAGACGTATATCTTGTGCAGAACGGAGGTGTCGAGTAGGGAGATATTTCGAGGCAAGTGAGGAAATGTATGTCGGTGCAATTTTGTTGATGGCCTTGTATGTTAGTAGAAGAATTTTATATTGGATTCGTTGAAATACAGGCAGCCAATGTAGAGACTGACAGAGTGGCTCAGCAGAGGAATAACGGTTTGTAAGGAAAATCAGTCTAGCCGCTGCGTGCAAAATAGATTGTAGTGGTTCAAGTCTGACTTTAGGAAGACCAGTAAGGAGGGAATTGCAATAGTCGATGCGGGAGATGATGAGTGCATGAATTAATGTTTTTGCAGTGTATTGTGTCAGATATGTGCATATTCTGGACATGTTCTTTAGGTGTATGTAACATGATTTAGATATAGAGTTGATGTGGGGAATAAACGACAGTTGTGAATCAAGGATTACACCTAGGCAACGAGCTTGCGGGGTGGGATTTATGGTCATGTTATTGACAGAAATAGAAATGTCAGGCAGGACATGTTTTGGGTGGGAATATTATTAATTCAGTTTTTGAAAGATTGAGTTTGAGTTGGCGAGAAGACATCCAAGATGAAATGGCAGAAAGACAGTCAGTAACGCGAGACAACACAGATGGTGAAAGATCAGGAGAGGATAGATAAATTTGTGTATCATCCGCATAGAGATGATATGAAATCCAAAGGAGCTTATTAGTTTTCCAAGAGAAGTGGTGTAGATAGAGAATAGCAGAGGACCTAGGACTGAGCCTTGTGGAACTCCAACTGATAAAGGAAGCGGAGCAGAGGTGGATCCAGAGAAATTAACACTGAAAGAGCGATTAGATAGGTAGGATGAGAACCAGGATAGGACAGTGCCTTCAAGACCTAGGGATTGTAGCGTTTGTATGAGGAGAGAGTGGTCAACAGTGTCAAATGCAGCAGACAGATCCAGGAGAATTAGAAGAGAGTATTGGTTATTATTTTTTGCTGTGATCAAATCATTGACAACTTTGGTCAGCGCAGTCTCTGTGGAGTGTTGAGAGCGAAAGCCTGACTGAAGAGGATCCAATAGGTTGTTTGCTGTAAGAAAGTGTGTGAGGCGTGTGTAGGCAATTCTCTCGAGAAGCTTGGAGGGGCATGGGAGCAGGGAGATGGGGCAGTAATTTATGAGAGAGTTAGGGTTAGAATTCTGTTTTGTTTTTTTAAATGGGAGTAATCACTGCATGCTTGAATAGTGATGGAAAAATACCAGTAGAAAGAGAGATTACAGATTTTAGTTAGAGGGGGAATGAGCAAAGGAGACAGGGACATACCAATTTGTGAGGAAATGGGATCAAGAGGACACATCCACGCCAACAGGTCCTGGGCTGATCTGGCCAGATTTTATGCAGCCTATCGGGGGTCATATCGAGTCTATAAAGTAACTTGTAAAGCATCTCCGAGTGATTCAAACACCTCGACATCCTGTGGGCATTTTGGTAGATTTTGTCCCACTGATCGGAATCAAATTCCCGGGCCGAATGGATTCTTTTTGACATGAGGGCATAGCATTAAGAGGTGGAAACCGGTAAAAGGTTACCCTGTGATGAAAAGAATAGAGGTCTGCTGCTAATATGATGTAGATGCACAGGAATAGCTGTATACATGTCAGACTAATAATGAATTAATGGGTAATCAGAAAAGCATACATTTAGTGATGCTCAAATAACTGGATTAATTTACATGTTCTAACATATGAAAAAATTCTATTAAATAATATGATAAAAATATAAATATATTAAATTTATAGAATTTATAAAATATTAATTTATTATATAATTATATGGAAACATACATATTTTCATAATAGAGTAAATGGTATATGTAAAAAACTGATATGTGAAAAACTATCCATACATCACAATATAAATACATATAAATTATAATAGAAAATTTCAAGAATTCGGCGTGGCCTAGCAGCCAATGTTGCCGGACGGGTTCTCTAGGAGTTCTGCGTATCCTGGAAGGATAATCTTCCCGATCTTTTCCTATTTCCTATTTCCAAATTCATTAAAAAAACAACTGGGACAATGCACCACACAATTGGTGCGAAAATCACTACCCTACGCCATCAGGGCCTTCATTTACTGCCGCCACGTGTACTGCACTAGTCTTTACTCCGCTGAAGAATGACACCACCAGCAGACCAACATCTCATGCTTTCCTCTGGGCATCACTTTAGTTGCGGAGCAGTGTCCGGGGGTTTGGGCACCTGACTGCCATGGAGGCCTCAACTGGCTACTGCTGCTTATTCTGAGCGGGCCAGCTCAGCACCGCTAAAGCGGCACCATCACCAAACCGAGAGCCTATACTTCCACCTGAGCATTACAGTCTTCACAGAGCACTGTCTCACTGGGAACCTGGAAGCTTGCAGACGTGTGCTGCAGCGGTGAACTCTTTACCTACCGTGCTGTGTGGGGTGCAGTGAGGACATCGCAGCACTCACCTAAAAGGTCCATAAAGCTCAGGACTCCTCACTGCAGACTTCCATCTTACCCCAGAGAGTGACTCAGGCTGCCCTACAGGCAAGCTACGACACACGTCGGGTAAGCACTGCATTTCATTAATCTCTCCCCACAGCATTTGGCAATCCACATTCTGCAGTAAGTGTTGTAGATAGAAGTGTAGGTTCGCCCCCGCGCTCTTTTCTGCAGTATCTGTATTGGGACATTGGTCACTGGCAGCATTAATTGAGTATGGGCATTAAATCTCCAGTTGTGGGTGACTTTCTGCTTTACTGACTGACATTCCCTCCACAGTCGCCTAATAAGGACCCATATGTCATATGCCTGGAATACATACATTCCCTTCTTATTGAGCTGTGTACTGAATTGCAAGAGACATTACTGTACTTTTCTACACTTCCATAAGTGTCATATCCTGTGATTTTCTTTGATCCTCTAATGTGGACCCCTATATGTACTTTCTCATAGCCTATATTTATTCACTACACTCAATTGCTCAAGAAGGCCATCTGTTAAAACTCTGCTGCCACCTACTGGACACTGCTCTTACGCAGGCTACACCATACCAAATTCTTCATGAAATATCCTCTTACCTGTTCAACTTTTATCAACATGTTATTGCAATGAATCTGAAAAGCCCCTGACTTGGGTTCTATGGCTGCATAAACTTACAATGGGGCAAAGTGACCAGTGACAACCCACGCTTCCACAATCACATCCTAGTAACTTAAACCTCTAATTTAGAATCCTCTATCCGTCTAAATGGGTAAAGAGAAGAAAGGCACTTCGAAAAGAGACCTGGGGAGAGTAGGTGAAACCCCTCAGTCTTCAGATCTACATTTCCTAAAGATCTCTACTGCCTCCAGCATGAGCGACAACACGCCAGCTGCCTTGCCTTCACATATGTCTTCCTATTAAACATCTGCCCCATTACTCGGGATAAGCAGGACATTGCTGTGGTCCTACAGCTTCTCAAGTCTTTCCCACAAAACAGGAGCTACTGACCAACACGACTAGGAAATGCTAGAAGTCAAATTGACAACATAAGACCAGGACTAATTTACACGTTGAGCTGGAGTCCTCCCAAATGTTTTCGCCTTTAAGATATGTCGAAAGCAAGTTTTTATCCCATCCCACACAAAGTTTCTTATTAAGCGGTGAAGTTCTATAAATCAACATCGTGGGATATGAACAGGTAGACAGGTAGGACCTGTAAAAGATATAAGATTCAACGGAAGAATATTCATTTTGATGATATAGTGCCTCCCTATCCAGGAAAACCTTTTGTTTCACTACTCTCTCAGATCAGTGCGAATTTTGTTCAAAATGGGGAGGAAGTTGTCATTAAATAGCTGTGAAATGGCTTTATTGATAATCACTCCCGAGTATTAAGATGGGTTGTGTGCCATTGGAAGCAAATGCATATTTTAAACCCTGCACCATGTTGTGGGGAGAAGAGTGTTTAGTGCACCAGAAGTAATACATTGTAAAGTTAGAAAATTCTCCAAATTACTGGAATTCCTCAACCAGATCCAGAATGGAAACTACTGGATTGGTTGCAAGCACATGTTATAGCATGTATACACAGCTGTCAGTACTAGTACTTACAGACCTGTATCTGGTGCAAGTGATATGACTGAACAACACGTACCTCTGAGATGCCCAAAGCGTGAATCTGACACTGCTGCGTGCGCTCAAGATTGGCACAACCGTACTGCACATTAACTTTGTACATACGCCCCATCCCTCCCCGTTCCACTCTTGAAATCGTAGACTGTAGTAAGGGTCCTTTGTTCTCGAAGATGAATTTAGATCTTCCTGTGTTCTCTGGCGTATGGTTAGTTTCTGGGCATGTGCCGAGCGATTTATGGCCAAATACAGCACGTATCGGCATTTACGTTTGTTAAGGAATCAGGCCCTATGTCTTTATCCATGCCAAGGGCTCCATATAGTATTCCATCAACCTTGTTAGTTATGCCTTTCATCTACAGCATATTCTTAAATGGAAATACTCAGAAAGTGGTGAAAGATAAAAGAACATATTTTTATGTTATCAAATGATATTCTCGAAAACATATACGATAAAATCGCAGTTGATTATAGCTGCTCTTGTCTGCCTCACCTGCCAAAGTGCCTTGTATCCATTGTTGTTAAACAGAAATGCAAATATACCTGTCCATAATTGTAGGTTTTCCAATGAAATAAACATTTTGAAGTTGTGTACGGAGGTGTGAGACAAAGAACTTACACTTATTAAAGGCATACGACAGCTTTTTCTTTAAATAAAAAAAAAAAAAAAAAAAAGCACCTGTCTCCTACACACAGCGGATGCAGCCATTTTGTGCATTGAACGATCATTCGAAAGCATCCAAACTGCGCACTAGAAACCTGTGCCAAAACAGAGGCATGTGACACACATTTTGTGGACACCTATATTCCCTTCATGCCCCAGAGTTGTCACTGGTTCCTGGTAAATAGCTAGGCTGCATTCTGTTCAGTACTAGTTTAGTTCACAGAATGGCTGCGTGTGTCAGTGATAGCCCCACTTACATCAGATATTCCTCCCAACATGTCTGTCCCTGGCAGCGGGGCAGAGGGTGTGACCACATCACAAAGAGGGCGTGTCCATGGTGTGCAGAGGGCTGCAGCGCTAGGCTGCCCATTACATACCTCCCTTCCTCCAACATTCCTACCCCTGGGACAAACATGATCCCGGGCGGGATAGAGCCCTAAAATCGGATCTGTCCTGGTGAAATTGGGACAGCTGAGAGGTATATTTTTATGATTATCCCAGGTTCCTCAAAATGTCCCTCTTTTTCCTAGATTTAATATTCAATATACAGTATATTGATTTTGTCGCCCTTCTAAGTGTGTAAGTTATAGGCACTCATAGGGCTTGGAATTTGCAGTAAAGGCTGATTGTGACTTTTTTCCCTTATGTCATACCTCCCAACTTGTCTTTTATTAAAAATCCCGTGAGGCAATCTTTCTCAATGAGACTCTTAAAGCATTTTTGCAAAAAATGTTCATAGGTTTAATCAGGCTTTCAGCTAAATCAAAGCCCCATGAATATCTTTATTTTGCTACATCAGAAACCTTTACCTTATGAGGAGCACCAATTGTAATATTTATCTTTCCCCATTTATATCCCTTCTATGTTTTTTTTTCCTGTTTAGCCCTGGAACAATATTCTCACAAATTGTCATTTTAACTATTTATCCTAATATTCTAATTACCCAGTACTTCCCTCCCACTAGGTATCTCTCTGTAATCTCCAAACAGTGATCTGTTAAAGGGGACACATATACCTTATTGTAATTGTTTTGGTTTTTAATGTAACATATACAAGTCAACAGAGGTTTCGGTTTAAATTGTTTTAAATGGATACATTTATAATTCTGAAATCTGAGACAGTGAACTTAATGAAGTTATAGCATATAAGAGGAAGTTAATGAGAATACCACAATACAGTCTTATGATGTGCTGAATAGAAATTAAATACCTCGCCGAAGCAGCAGCACAAACGAAAAAAAAAATGGACGTTTCAAGAAAGGAGGGTCTCAGATTTCAACGGGCTCACATATAATAAGGAAAAGGCATTTTGTAAAATTTGCCAAAAGTCAAAATTTAGAAGGTTTGGTCAGATTTGTTACTAAAGCAGAGTATTCTCTTGTAGATTTAGTAGCTGGCTTTACGCGTCAGAATGGTTCCTTAAGCTAAAAAATGATTTGGTTATGATGAGTGTCGCCAAGAAAAAAGAAATGCAAGTTACACGTCTGGTGTTAGGAAATCCTTTATATCACTTAAATGTCTGGCTCAACAAGGCCATGCTATGCGTGGCCATACAGATGACGGATCTATTGACTTGATTTTATTAAGGTTGAGAGGTGGAAATGAAAATAACCCAATACATACAGCAAACTAATTTCTAGTATCTCTCACACGAAGGTACCACCGAAATGCTCAGTATATTATATACAGATGTGTTAACAAAAGGTCTTGCAAATATATATATATATAAAATTATCATGATTGACGAAACTGCAGACATAAGTATCCAAAAACAAGTGTTTTGGCAAGGTGCGGCTTAGATTTTAGAAGGTGCATGGTACAATGTTTTGATGGGGCTAGTAACATCTTGGGCATAAGGAAGGGAGTATAGGCTATAATCCGTGCAATTTTTGTGCATTGCTTCCCACACTCTCTAAATTTGTTTTTAAAGACTCCATCTGTAAGGGTAAGCTCAATGAAATCGGAGAGCTCATTCATTTTGTTAGCTCGTTCCAAAAAACAACATTTTAATATCTGCAACATGCATCTGATATTCATATCCGACTACTGTGACCATTTCCTCTGACAAGATGGACCCTTTGTTCAGCCAGACTGAAATCGGTTTGTAAGGATTACAGTAAACTATTTAGTATTTTTTTCTGAGAATTGCTTAGGACGATTGCCCTCAGGATACCGACATTGGGGCCAAAGCCCATGGATTCTTATCCAGACTGGAAACATTTCCTGTGTACTTCGTGCTACAGCTACTTCTCAAGTTACCCTCCTACGTTGATGCTGCAAATACAGCTTTATACGCCAGCATCCTGAGTCTCCAGGTAACATCCGCTATTATTGAAAATCTATATTTGAGGAATAATTATGATGTAATTTGGACCGAAACAAAATACCTGCCAAAAATTCTTATTTTCAAAAAGCCAGCGCTGTCTCGAAAGTGAGAACTCCCAATGCGGTTTGATCCAGGTCATGATGAACAACACACACAGAAGATTACTACAGGTCCAAATATATTGACTGATTGACTGAACGTAGAGAGTTTAGATTCACTCCTACAAGTTGAGAAATTCATAGTTGGGGAATAATCATAAGAAAGATTTCTTTAGTTCTATGGAAATTATTTTTACAGCTGTAAACTAATTATTCAATGGGATATGATACTGGATGTAATATAAGCAAATCAGTTGGCAGTATGAGTCACCATTCATTAGTTAAGGGATAATTATGATTTAGAATTTGGCCCAAACCAAAGATCTAGAAAACAATCAGTACATTAAAGAGCAGAAGTGCACAGCCCCAAAGCTGATTGGTTCAGGGCCGTGAAGAGCGACACTCATTTTGTACATCAGCAATTCATTCTCTAAGGTGAAATGCAGATAATAAATGTTTGCTTTTATACTCTCTGACAAAAACCACCCATCAGGAATTTGGGAAGGCAGTTGGTGTGGTATTTTGAAGGGGAGGGTGGGTTGATTGTGTTAAATTGAGCACCCCATTCATATTGAAAAGCTGGCTGCTATGACTAGTAATAGCTTACTAGTAGTTCTCACTGAGCAGTCCAGGTGGTGTAAGAAAACTGCAGTCTGTGAGGCCTCCAGCTTAACTACAACTGTAAATGCATTTTGAAATCCCACCTGATCATGAAAGTCTACAAGTCCTCCAATTAACCACTTTACCATGTAGTATATTTTACCCTCTTTCATCCTCCATCTCTCCCACTCTTGCTTCTTGCCCTCAGATCCCCTTACCTTGGCTCACCCCCATGTGTCAATCGTTTATCTGCCCCTTTCCCTTTAGATTGTAAGCTCTAGTGAGCAGGGCCCTCTTCCCTCCTGTTCTCATTACCTATAACCTCTGCTCACCAGTTACACTGTGCACCTCCTGCTTGGGCTCTCTGCCCATTGACTCCACTCCTCCATTGTCTTTGCACCTCTTTTCAGTGGCTCTATGCACTAGTTGCGCCCACACTAATGGGCTTAGGTTTCAGCATGTACTGAATAAACCTTGTATCCCAGTAGCTGTGTTGAGATTTGTAGTGTTATGTGTTTTGTATTGTACTGTTATACCATGTACGGTCTTGTTGGTTGCCCACATGTGGCTACCTATAAATAAATAATTATAATAATAAATGCAGCAACTCAGTGATGTTTCGGGAACTAATGAATTGATAGGCAGATTTTGGTTTCTCACATAAAATGTGGGTAACAGTCAATTTTAAGAAGAAAAAAAGACAGTTTGAAATGAATGTTTTCTCACTTATGGAGCGTACGTAGTAGCACACTACAAATCCTTTGCAGCACATGTAGACAGTACAGTCCACACAGTTATTCATTCTTTCAGATCTTTGCGTACATATCTTTATCATTGTTTAGAAAAACAATATTTCCCACTAATAAGTGGCGGAATTCCAGGTGCCCACACAGTCCCAGATGTGCATGACTTCCACACATCTGGTGTTGAGTGGGAAACCATCAGTTCTTGGAGCTTGGCCTGTACAGGTTACTGGAAAGGCAAGGGACAATCAGGCCAAAAATAATGTTTTTAACCCAGCGTCTGAGAGATGGAGTTGTATAGATACTGGAGAGAAAGGAAGAAGAGGGGGCACTTAATGAAACTTGTAATGAATGCAGGGAAAATAGTTGTTTTTTTTTATTACTGAACCAAAAATGACGAATATACAACATAGTAACTGTGTATTTTAGTGCATTGAATGCTAATCACAAGGACCGGCAGTGATTTACTCACTTCTTACAACACTGCAAAATCAAGATTGTATTTGGCAGGACTGATGGAGATCAGGGGGTAAATATATCAAGCTGAAAGTTTTCCGGCGGGTTTGAAAAACCAATCGGATTCTAGCTATCATTTATTTAGTGCAGTCTACAAAATGACAGCTAGAATCTGATTGGTTGCTATAGGCAACATCTCCACTTTTCAAACCCGCCGGAAAACTCTCAGCTTGATACATTTACCCCCAGGTCTGATCTTGTACAGTCAACAGGCTGATCTTGTGCCTTGACGTGTGCGTTTTGACTAGTAAAGTGCATTTCTGGTCCGATGCAAAACAAAGCTTCAAACACATAAAAGAGTTAGATGTAATAAAAACATGATGACCCACACCCATAATTCATTTAAGCCCTAAAGGAGGCAAAATTGAGCAGTAGTTTAGGGGGGAAAGGCAGGTGGCATATTGATGTGACATTTACATATCTGCCCTGTGAGCATTTTCCAATGTTTGTACCAGTGCAGTTCTAGTTTCCTGAGAGCAGATATGGGCCATCTAGGAGAGTGTTCTGGACTTCACATTGAGTAAATAGGGAATTTGAAAGTAGCCAACATTTTTAGATGAACAAGTACTCATGATAATGCAGCCTATCAAGTAGGTACCAGTGATAGATCTGAGGCCAAGCACTAATTCCTAGTGTATTGTTAGCCTGCATTCTCATAAATAGTGGTTAAGCCTTCCAGTTGAAGGTGTATCATAGTGTCTGTAAGGGTTTTACTAAAATGACTTGAATTATTTTAATTATAGTTTATTAACAAGTCTATAATTTATTATATAATTAAAATTAGCAGCCTCTGTTGGCTTCTTTATGTACAGCAAGTATTTGGAAATCTACCAACTAAACTGTATTCTCTTAACCAGTAGCATTTGTGGTGCATGTCTTCTATAGAAATAGTGATTTGATTTTTATAAGTGTTGCAAATTTTACACCTTACGTAATACATTATTTAAACGACATGGTCCAATGTGGTGTAATTCCATAATTGCTCAGTAGGGGGCAATGTTGTCCTTTAATACACAATAGGACTGTTTCTCACTGGAATAGATAGAGCCAGCCTCTCATTGTGTCTCAGGAAACTCTATGTGATGTTGAATACTTTCGTATCAAAAAGGACAAAAATATTATAGGAGTGATACCTTTATTGAGTAAAGGTCAATAAACGTATCACTCCTATAATAGTTTTTTCTGTTTTTATACGAAAGTATTCAACATCACATAGATTTTTCTGGCTGACACGATACTGCAATAAGAAAAAAAATATTTTGCTACACTTTCTCAGGAAACGCTACATGTAGAAAAATGTTTAATGCTGAAAGGCATGCAATGCTTGAAAGGTATTACAAGATATTATTATTTATAAAGCACCACAGATAAAAGTACTGATATAATGTTATAGGTAACGTACACTGTTGTGCATGGTAGAGTCATTTTGGAGACGTTCATTTAGACCTTGATCCAGGGCCGGATTAACCCGAGGTCTAACTGGGCTATAGCCCAGGGGCCTCGGGCATCCAGGGGGCCCTTCAAAGTCTGCAGCAGCATTATTGATCGGTCCGGGGGCGCCCCCAGCCCGATCAATGCTGCTGAGCACTGTCAGTCCAGTCCTCCGTCCCCGGCGCTCAGTACTCTGCTTACTGAGGAGATCTCGCGAGTGAGGTGGGGATGTTGCCTATAGCAACCAATCAGATTCTAGCTGTCATTTTGTAGAAAGCACTAAATAAATGAAAGCTAGAATCTGATTGGTTGCTATAGGCAACATCCCCACTTTTTCAAACCCGCAGCTTAGTAAATCTAGCCCTTAGTCTTTGCTGTATGTATCATTGATAATTTTTGTGAGTGCAGTCTCATTGGAATGTTGGGAGCAGAAGCCTGATTGCAAAGAAGGGAGTTAGAGGAAACGAGATAGGTGGTTGTACACAAGTCGTTCAAGTTTGGAGGCAAAGTAGAGTAAAGAAATAGGGCTGTAGTTGAAGAGAGAAGCTGGGTTAAGGTATTGTTTCTTTAAGATTGGTGAGTTGAGCACATGTTTAAAGGATGGAGTGTAAGATTGGAAGGAGACAGTTTGGAGGTGAGCTATAGGTGGACATGCAATCGATGTGAGGGAGCAGAGAAGTAGTGAGGAGGCAGGTTGTATGATGAGAGGATGAAATAAATGTAAGGACTTAGTCCTCAGTTATTGACGTGAATGAACTGAGGGTATATTGGGGAGCGTAGGAGAAGGTGACAATAGGAGATATCTTGTCCAATGTTTTAAGCTTTGTCTTTTAGGTAGGTGGAAAGGTCATTGGCTGGGAGGAAGGAAGGTGTAGGTTGTACAGGTCTGTAGAGAACGGAGTTGAAAATGGCAAAAAGGTATCAGGGTTTAGAATACTATGTTGATTAGTGGTGGAAGTGGGGTGTATACAGTGATATGCCATACCGCCACTTCTCCTACTGCCTCCATTGTAACACTATCACATTCCAGTCACTTACATTATATATATATATATATATATATATATATATATATATATACATATACATATACACACATACATACAGTGGTAGAAGTGGGGGTGTATACAGTGATATGCCATACCGCCACTTCTCCTACTGCCTCCATTGTAACACTATCACATTCCAGTCACTTACATATTATATATATATATATATATATATATATATATATATATACATATACATATACACACATACATACAGTGGTAGAAGTGGGGGTGTATACAGTGGTATGTCACACCTGCCACTTCTCCTACTGCCTCCATTGTAACACTATCACATTCCAGTCACTTTCATTATATATATATATATATATATATATATATATATATATATATACATATACATATACACACATACATACAGTGGTAGAAGTGGGGGTGTATACAGTGGTATGTCATACCGCCACTTCTCCTACTGCCTTCATTGTAACACTATCACATTCCAGTCACTTACATATTATATATATATATATATATATATATATATATATATATATATACATATACATATACACACATACATACAGTGGTAGAAGTGGGGGTGTATACAGTGGTATGTCACACCTGCCACTTCTCCTACTGCCTTCATTGTAACACTATCACATTCCAGTCACTTACATTATATATATATATATATATATATATATATATATATATATATATATATATATATATATATATATATACATACAGTGGTAGAAGTGGGGGTGTATACAGTGGTATGTCATACCGCCACTTCTCCTACTGCCTTCATTGTAACACTATCACATTCCAGTCACTTACATTATATATATATATATATATATATATATATATCAGTGGTGGAAGTGGGGTGTATACAGTGATATGCCACACCGCCACTTCTCCTACTGCCTCCATTGTAACACTATCACATTCCAGTCACTTACATTATATATATATATATATATATATATATATATATATATATATATATATACACACACAGTGGTAGAAGTGGGGTGTTTACAGTGATATGCCACACCGCCACTTCTCCTACTGCCTCTATTGTAACACTATCACATTCCAGTCACTTACATTATATATATATATATATATATCAGTGGTAGAAGTGGGGTGTATACAGTGATATGCCACACCGCCACTTCTCCTACTGCCTCTATTGGAAAACTATCAAGATTCCATTCACTTACATTTCCATTACATTTTTCGTACATTCACTTCTAAATTTCCACTTCGACCACTGGTGCTGATATGAGAGAGGACTCCACATTGAATACTTTTTCCATAATTTTTCCAGTGTGAGTTGCTCACCTTACAGTCACTGAAGTGGGCCAACATTGACTTGTACACTCACTGTTTAGTACAGTTTGAAATTTACACAGTGGTTCCATCACTGCAGTCCTCACACCATTCAGAAGATTAGGAGCAGATTACCAGGAAAGGGACTTCCCCAGTTTTACCCAGAGGTGGAGACTTTATAATTGGGAAACTGGATTTTAAGTTATCTTTGAAGTATCTTTGGCATGGGTGCACCAGCCTTATTTGCAAAACAGTACAAGTTTAACTATATCACCCAACAGTCCTTATTTTCATAAGCCAGTCATGCTTTACCATGAGTAAAAGGATCTGTGGCCTACAATTTAGTAGGTGAGCCAAGGCAGATTGTAGGTGTGATTTGCTGAAAGGAACTGTCCAATAACCAAACAGCAGTAGAAACATAGAATGTGACGGCAGATAAGAACCGCTTGGCCTATTTAGTGTGCCCATTTTTTAACCTATGATAACCTCAAACCCTATTTGATCCTTTATTCTTTGTAAGAATATCCTTATGTCTATCCAATAATCTCTAGTTGGCTCAGTACAGTTATAATAGTGAAAAAGAATGACTAATACACCTCCAATGTAACAAGTAAAGCAATGACTGCATTAAAAGGACACAATTTAACACAGGTAAGATGAAAGCTTGGATTGACTTGTGCCTAGAGACCATAGGAAGCCTGATGTAGATAAAAGTGTCAGTAAGTGAGCCAGTGGTATTAGAAGTGGCAGTGTCCTTTTCGGTAGACAAGTTAAAGAGCGAATATTTGAACCAAATGGAGCCTGTTGGGAAGTCAGAAGCACTGCAACACTTAAAGCCAATTAAAGCTTATATGTTTAATTAGGATAGCAGCCAGGAGAGGGCTGTATACCAGAGGTCGCCAGAATGAAGAGGCTTGTAAATAAGGGGAACAAACCATGTGAAAGGCAGTGGAGAAGATGAAGAGAGTAAACAAACAGAAGTCGTCCTTAAATTTTAGAGAGAGTGTGTTTCTTTGGCCACAATTTGTTGTTACTGTTTCAGTAGAGTGTTAAGTGTGGAAACCAGATTAGACAGAGCCAAGCAAGGTGTTAGTGGAAAGTAAATGAGTCATGAGCCTGTGTATGATGAACCTGGAGGTGTGATAGGGTAACACGTTGGAAGCTAGAAAAGGGTTATTGGGTCAAATGTTGGCTTTTTTTTTATTAAAGTGGTCCTGTCATCTACAAATAAAATCACACTAGTGTCTTTCAAACATCTTGTCTGACTGAGTGTTAAAAACAAAAAGGAATTACCATTTGAGTGTTATGAGCCATCGTGGCTTGTCACTTCCGGTTGCTCCGCGTCCCGGTTGTCCTGACGACCTGGACGTCATGTCCTGCCCATCCCGGCTGTCTCTAGGACAACAGCCGTGACGCTTTCAGTTTCAGTGCCGCACTCCAGCTACAGCTGACAGCCGGGTGCGGGCACGCGGGGGTCAGTGAAATTATTTGCACTCCTGGGAATAATTATGTGGGCTGATGCCCTAGGCTCCCTGTTGATCCTTGTTTGTATATAAGTCAGGGATGTCTTAGCCTCCCTGCCGGTTATAGTGCTCACTCCTGCGGTAGCTGACCTGCTCTTTGATGTCTTCTGACATCTGATTGCCTTTCCGTTGTTGACCCCTTAGCTTGAGCTGGATTCCGATAGTTTTCTGATTACCCTGACCTCTGGCTTGTTACCTGGATATACTCGCTACTGACACCTGACCTCGTCCTGCTTCTGTCTATCCGCTTACATTCAGTCTCTGCCTCATATTTTCCTTGTTGCAGTATTAGTCATAAACGTACACTACACTAGAGTTAAGACCTGGGAACATCTGAGTACCTGTGAGCGCGGCTAGCTCTATGGGAAAGGCGGCTGCTAAAGGCGAAGACCTCTATTCCTAGTTCTGCAAGTTTATCATAACAGCCGCTAGCCCTAACATTGAGGGACATTTAAACCCTCCAAAAATTGATTTGAGAGAACTATGACATCTTTCTTTCCAATACCATTATTTTTTGTTTATTACTTCTGTATGGATGTTTTATCCCTCTGCCTTGTTTCCCTTGCTTTAGCCTAATTTGTGATGTACTGTGATATATGGTGTTACATATATTTTTCTTTGATCATATACTGACTCCCAATACAACATTGTTAAAAAGTAAAGTGCAATGGATATTTTAAACACAGTATAAACATATGTCACACCCATTTATTACTGGAGGAGCACAAGGTACGTAGTATAAGAATGGTCCTTCACCTTTAACAGCCTTCCCCTTCATTTATAGTATAGTCTTATGGTAGTTGAGTGCCACCAGCCTTTCTACACAAAGCCCTTGGGACTCCAACTGGGGTCAGACAGCGATATCAGACCAAATATTGTGTAAGAAGCATGAGTCTGTCAGAATCAGAGTTAGAGAAGCAAGGACAGTGGCAGATCATGAAATCTAGAAGTGGAACCATTAGGCAGAACTGGCACAAAAAATACAGTCAGATTAAACTCATAGTTATGGTCAGAGATCAAAATTTAAGCGATAATCAGGAATTGAAATAGGATCAGAATATGAGAACTGGATAAAGGACTTGAAAAGGTTATTGCACTTAGAAACTCCACAAGAAACTTAAAATAATCAGGCACTGAACTGCAGGAAGTCCTTGGTTTAAATTCCGAATGGCGGTGATTGCATATTTTGGGAGTTCCAAGTTTAGAGGGTACCAGCAAAGGGTGGCAAGGTTTGGGCAGTGCCCTGTGATGTCAATGTGTCTTTCCAGGCCCCCCATTCTGCTCTGATAAAGTATCATTCCTGAGCAGAGCGGTTGCTTCAGGAGATAATGTGGTAGCCCCATGGGTGTGAGATGTCTCTCACTGGAGCCCCAGAGGGGGCATTGCCAGGACCTCCTTGCCTCCGGGCCCCGTACCGGCCACACCCCCTGCCCACACGGTAGTTATGCCATTGTGCAGAACCCATTTTCCCTTCTACAAAACCTGATTTTACAGGTGTTGGAGGTAGCAGAGATTGACTCTATTGGACAGTAGCCACCAAGGAATGGACTTCCCTGGTAGTCACTAGAGATGGGCAAATCGATTTGGTCAATTCTGAAATTAAGTTGAATTTTAAAGATTTGACATAAATTATGCCTTCTGAAGAATCAGGCCAATAGCAATGCATGGAATATAAAGCAGCCAATCAGCAAGTAACAACAAATCACATGTCTATAGCCTTATAAAAGGAGCTTACAGCCACTCTGACACTCATTCTTCCTGGATTATACCAGGGAAAAATATCTGTATATTCTCTATGACTTGTGATGTGAACTGTGACAATCATTAGCCCATACTATTCTCTCCTTTTGTGCATTTGGTACAAAGCTGTATAAGCAGTACAGCAGTATTGCTCGATTTGTATTTTATTCACACATTTTACACCCTAGTTAGCCCTATTGTCACAATCTATTGGAGTACAATAGATCTGTAGAGGGTTTTTCCATTATACAAATTGCTCTCATCTTTACAGTCTCCACCTTTGTCAGTACTATCATAAGTCCCAAACCCAGTATTTTCTGTACTTGCCATTAGCACCACTAGCTATATAGGTGTAAACCTATCTGGTTGATACAGCACCAAAACCAAATTTTTCCGTACGCATCATTATAGCCATTAGCTCTCTAAGTGTACAAATACCCAGCCAATAAATACATTGTCGTATCAACTGGTGTGTGGTTTAAAATACACTGACGGGTGCTAAACCCCATTTTTCACATTTTCTCGTCATTGGTGCCATTTTTTACAATGCACTGACTGGTGCTAAACACAATTTTTATTTGTACTTGTTATTAATGTTATTAGCTATATAGATGAATATAATAATGAATTTCACCATGATCGCTAATTGTGTCCAAATGTATTTCTGAGGATATCTTACTGAGTGTAATACAATGATTTTATGCAAAGGTTCCTGGCAGACACACACACTGACACACCACACACACACTGACACACACACACTGACACACACACACACACACACACACACTCAAACTTACTAAACCTGTTCACTAACCCTCTTTTCATGATCACGTTGGACGTTACCATCACTCTCACTCACTGTCCTGTAAATAACTTTATCTGAATTAATTTATCTGATTGGAATCTGTCAATTAGTGAATGTCTGGTCTTTGTCTAATTATGTTTAGTTTAGTAATGTATTATAGTTTGTTGCTGTCAGTGTATTCTATACTACTGTAGATGTAACGTACGGCTTTTTTGTAGCGCCTTATAAATAAAAGAGAATAATAATAACATTTCGGGAAGTTGAGAAAAAAAGACAGTGTTTAATTTTCTTCTGCTCTGGTTATCGTACAGGCAGATAATTGATATAGACCCATAGTCCGTTACTTGACTCCCGAGGAAGCATATGATGATGGTGTAGGCATAACTTGTCCCGGATGAGGCTCAGTCAGGGACCTCCGGCTCGGTCTTTATCTACAAACAATATTTCTAGGTCTGCACCAATTCTATTTATTGGCACAGTATAAAATACATATGATTAATGATGAGCTCTGCCCATGATCATCAGGGTCACTGCTCTGGTATATACTGTGTGGGTTCACTATCTAATATTACCTTTAGTGCAATGTGTGGGGTTACTGCTGTGTTTAGTGTGTGTGTATGTAGTGGGGGGGGGGGGTAATGTGTTTTTAGTAATAGTTGGAATGGTAAATGAGGATCACTTGAGTGGGGGCATGTTTGCTTGTCCTGCCTGTCTCTGCCCTGATCTAAGGAAATAACAAATCTCCTCTTATTGTTATCTGGATTCCATTGTGAACTACATTTATATTTTTAATAACTATGTAATGTATATAAGTGTAATTTGTTCCATTTTGTATACAATATTATCACTAAGAAGCATCAGAATTACAAAACCGATTGCTAAATCATGTAAGACTACCCTAAGACATGAAGTATAAAACTGTTTAATGTGTACGGACCACATTTCAATGACAATCTTGGGAAGACAAATGGCTGCAGGTTGGAGCTGAATATTGACTGTGACATTTTGCAAATGACCACTGCTATAAGATTTCTGAGGAGGTCTATCCCACATTACCCAGCGTACTTTAAAGAGTATGCCTACTCTCAGCACAGCACTAAACATATGAATAGAGTTGCAGACAAAAGTGTAAATAGCACTTCAAAGTCCATCCTCCAACACTTTAGTACCATTCTTTATTAATAGTATAGGATGAGATCAGAAGACTGCCACAGAGCATGGAACACCCATAAAATTGCACTCTTTCCACCTCTGTTTTCTCATCAATAATGTTGCTACACAAATGACAATCTTGTTTCTGCTCTGCCGGGTAAAACTAGGCGCATCATTGCATCTACTCCGGGCTTCCCGATGAAGACCTTCAATCTAATCCCCCCCCCTCTGCCTCTTCAGACTTAAACGTCATCCTCTTACTCTACAAGCCCACGGGCCTTGGCGGAAATCTAGGCACACGTGAACAAATACAGTGAACAGTGGGGTCCAAAGCGAGTTTTTGTCACTGTGCAGCAGATGGTTTACACTTTGTCAGTGACTTCCAATATATTTAACCTATTTATCACTATCAATCTTCCACTTTAATCTACATTTTTCCATTCTATTCTAATAAATCAGGGCCACTGGCCCCATCATTCAATGTGAGCGTATTCTGCGCCAACCTAATGGATTAAATCAAGATTAGAACAATTCTCCTTCCATTTTGTGTATGTCATCAGCCAATTGTTATACTATAATGACACAAAATAGATGATATAGTATTATTATAGATTTTTAGTGACTCCCGCAAGGAAGTATGGGTTTAGCGGCTCCCTAACCACAGGTCACGGCCCTCACGGAGGGTTACGAGCGAACCTGGAAAGAGAACCTAGTATGCAGGGACTGGACATACAAGGGAGGAACAGTGGGGCGTGGAAGCCCTAGAATCTGAATGGCTGAGAGGTGAGATACTTGCAGCTGTGGTAGCTCTGGAAGTTCTGTGGAGCTGAGAAGCTCCTAGAGTCAGGATGACCGTGAGGTGAGATGTTCTGCAACTGTGGTTGCCATGGAAGTTCTGTGGAGCTGGGAAGCCCCTAGAATCAGGATGACCGAGAGGTGAGATGTTCTGCAACTGTGGTTGCCATGGAAGTCCTGTGGAGCTGGGAAGCCCCTAGAATCAGGATGACCGAGAGGTGAGATGTTCTGCAACTGTGGTTGCCATGGAAGTCCTGTGGAGCTGGGAAGCCCCTAGAATCAGGATGACAGAGAGGTGAGATGTTCTGCAACTTGTCTGTAGCAGAATGAAGCACCAGAGCGTAGGGCACAGACTAATAGCGAGACCTTCCAGCAGACAGTCAGGAAATAGTGAAGATGAATGGAGGAATATCACAGCAGCGGGATACTGCAGATAGCATAGAGAAACAGGAGTTAAATCCTGAGAGCGACTGCTCAGTAGGTCAGACCTGCAGATCTGGCACCATTTGCCTGTAGAAGGTGTTTTTTTTATATTGGAGCAAGTCAGCTGATTGGCCAGACAGTTTGAATATGCCTGGTCCGCGGATGCACAGAACCCGGCAAGATGGCGACCGTTCAGGAGAGCCGCTTCGTCCGTCCAGAGAGATACCGCTGGCGATGAACAGATAAGTGACAGCGGGGGTGTCTGTCTGAGACCAGCAGGTCTGAGGCGTGACATGCTGTAACTTGAGTGTACGTTATTTATGTTTGGGTCTTTTGGTATTGACCAACACAGTTATGTCTCAGTTGGTAAATCACAGAACCAAAACTAGAATTTAAGCCCTCTGGGACAGGAAGACAAACGCATTCAATTAATTGTCAATGTTAAAAAGTGTTTCTAACAAATTTGTAAATATTGTTTGTAGTAATTTACAGATGATTTTCACTTCATAAAAGTGATTCATATTATAATAACATTCTTCACTATCTTATTTTATTTTACTCCCATTATTATCCAAAACCACACACCAACCAGGACCATATTCACCCCAACCTTCCCACAGGGATCTCCATGTGATTGAAGGTGTGGTTAAGTGGCTACGCGTTTGGTGTTAACCACACAAGCATGTGGGTTTGGTTTTAGCCGCAGCTACTTGTACTCACTGTGTGTTCTTGTAGGCAACCTTTTAATTCCACATTCATTTGCTGAATTAACCATATTTTGCTATAATCATTGGAAACAGTATTAACCAAGACTATTCTTTCCACTTGAGACTACACAGTGCTAAGTATAACAAGCATTTCTTTTTAGCTGAATGAGCACATATTTCCACCCTGTATCTTTATCTAGGCCCAAAATTTGTGTTGAAGTGAATCCATGGTAACCAATTTTTCTTTACTTTTGATCAATGCTTATGAGTATGGTACGGGTATTAGACTGCCAGAATATATAACTCAAAACATTTCGAATGCTTAAAGAGGGACCGTTAATGGACCACTAAACGCCAAAATTGAAATGTTCAGATATGAACTATGATGTTAAAATATATTGGTGGTTATTTACAAAGCGCATAGCACAGCACAAATTCAACTTTGTTCTTGCAATATGCTTCAGTTTGCACAAATGTGCCTACATTTTCACCAAAATACACATGTTTAGTGAGCCAGATGTCAGGGTTTGTGAGGAGCAGATTGGATGTACGAAATATGAGCCTGATTCATCAAGGAACGTAAATCCCGATACGTGCCATATTTTGCGTTTGTAATATCCCCTTATTCCTGCTGTACATGTAAATATGTAATATGTATGAATGTTTATATAATGACCACCAGGGGCGACTTGGGAACCGCTTGTAACCACACACACTTCACATAACTCTGTCACACGGTATATAAAAATATTTACTGTGAAAATATATATATTTTAAAGTTATGTACTGTCAGGAAATAAATCATAATTAAAATCACAAACACTTATGTGAGGTTGAGTATTAGACTCACTATAGATATATTCATAAATTTGGATGTTATAGTATATATGTAATTTTGATATTATGCTAACTAGTTCTAAAAGACTACAAAATTCCCTTTATAAATGAATCTTAACTCACTATAAGATATCACTATGTCTAACACCTATATATATATATATATCATATCCCACTAAATTATTTTATAATAGCCTGAAAGTAATGCTAAATTATATTCGTTACTTAGAATAAATATTAACTAATTAATATTATAACACACTTAAGACTTCACAGTATTGATTCTTGTAGTATCCCTCACTTCCAGGTCAGGCTGCCGTTGGCGCACTTGGTTGCTACTTCTCACGTAGTTATATGTACATTTTATTTTCTCCAGATATGAATTTTAATTCTATATCACAACGATTCAGGTGATTTAATAAATTGATATATAATTCAGTCTCTGAAATAAGTATTTCTAATGACTCAGATAATATATTGAATGGAGCTATATAACAGTCTCTGAAATAAACATCTATATTGATGCAAATGATATCTTGTATGTATCTATATCACAGTTTTGAAATAAATATTTATACTGATGCAGGTGTTAAATCTATATCTTCCTCTCACTTCAGGTTTATGTAATATAGGGATATGATAGTTTCTCAGGTTTACTCACAAGAACCAGGGTTTGATTATACCAATACCGCTTTTCTCACTGTTTCTTTTCAAATAGGGCTGGGTTTTTTTTCAAAATGATGTTTCTCCTCACAGACTCTTTGGCTTCCTAGATATTTTTTTTTAGATATACTGTATTTCTATCATGAGATGCTTTTTCTTATAAATGATCTCCACAAATACAGCTTTTTACATATACATCTCTTAATAGATCTATCTCATTGATATATATTTGTCTTTTCACAGATCTGTCACAATGTTTTCTCCACCTCACATAGGACTGTCTCCTATGTCCCTCACCCTCGTGTCCAGTAAAACAGTTATTCCTCCTCTCTCCACCGAAACTGACACACTCCCTTGTCAGTTCTGGTGCGATTCATGAGTAATATCTTTCCGGCTGCCGGTGACTATGGGGTATGCAGTCCCAGCCAAAGCAGGCTTCTATATTTATTTTCAATCTTCGCTCGGCGGCAGATGTTACACGTAAAATTGCTCTATGCAGAGGGGCTTGGTCTGGCAGCCATCAAGGTTGGACTTGGTTTCCTGGATCTCCGCATAGAGACCTGAGTCCCTCTACATCGGGGCCTGACACAGAACCTAACCGGACACACGACACCCCCTTTCATTGCATGATTATCTGGAGTCTCTTCGATCTCCACATTGCACCTCCTAAAGTTTCCTACGTAGCATTCATTTCCTGGTCACCCCAGAGTCCTACATGTCTTGTGGCTTGGAACCAACTGCTTACAGCCCATAGACTACTGGACCCTACCAATCTCACCCGGTTTCATAGCTACCCTCAAGCATCTTGAGAGGCGCGAACTGCACAGCTTATTCCACCCAGTGGTTCTTCCAGTGACCGGGACCCAGCTGTGGGAGCAGTGCACACTGTCATCAGACTTAATACAGTGACTTCCACTTGAGACGGATGAGCGGGACACCGGAGGGTTTTGAACACCTCAGTGGTTTTTCAACCCACTGCCCTAACCGCTCTACCCCAGACTCTCTCCTTCAGTCTGCATCCGACGCCCGCAGTCTCCTTTGCTCTGTAACTTCTAGCTGCATCTTGGACCCAAAAGTCTGCATCACTACCATTTTAACAGTCCTACGGCTACCAGTCCCTCTCCAACATAGGCGTGACTATACCTCTCACTCCTTACTCCTCTCATCCCCCAAAGGTAGCTCATACATCTGTAATGAGTGCTTCATAGTACGCAACACATCTCTGACAACCTGCAGACACCAAACTCTGAAGTATCGATCAGCGTATGCACCTTACCTGACAATCTAATGCCCCTTCGATCCGCGAAGTCACCTTACCTGATAATCTAATGCCACTTCAGTTGGGTGAGACTTTCTTCACATGGTCTGGGTTTGACCGAGGAGAGATCTCTCTGTGTAGTTAGATTTAAAGCCAAGAGCCTATCTATGCTATAGACTTCCATCATATATTATTATTCAGAGCTCTAACACCACCTAGTGGTCAACTGTGGCACTATACCCCTCTCACATCATCTGATTAAAGCACTCTCTTTTACCATAATAACAATGGTGAAGTAGGCATTACAATCCAACATCACTGAAAGAGAAAAAGTAATACTGGTTAAAACATAAAGCATTTTGAACACTTAAGAAGCATTGCATTTGCTTTATTTTTGGTGAAAGCGTTAAATTAAAAACATTAGCAGATAAAATTGAAAATGCATAAATGAAAGGGCATTCTTCTAAATAAATTTATTAGTTTTTCCATACATGTCTATATGTGACTGGTTTTATACAGTCAATTCAATATGTGTATAACTATTTAAAAGCGCTATAATCAAATATAACACCACATGGCCATTGTTATAATAACAACTGGTGATCACTATACATTGCAGACCTCAGTGGTGACCGACCATTGTACAAAGCACAGCTCCCCCTTCTGGTGGCTAGTATACTGCACAGACCTTGTTATATAGTGGCAGGTATGCAGTTCTGCCCCTCTTTGTTTTCTGGTGGCTAAGGTTCAGTAAAGACCCAATTCTCTTAACAATTAATACCCTATTATTAGGTAGCAGTTATACAATACAAATCAACACTCTGGTGGCAATTGTTCAATGCAGACAACTTTCCCTTATGGTTAGTATATAATACAGACTTCATTCTCTGGTGGCTAGTATGCAATACAGATGCTCTACCATTTTTATGGTAAGTATACTATATGAACGGCATTCCATGGAGATTAGTTTACAATGCAGCCCCCAATTTTGGTGGCAAGTGTACAATACAGAACCCATTCTCTGACAGCTCTAATAAAATACAGACATCATTCTGGTGGCTAGTGTACTATACATAAACCATTCGCTGGTGTTAGTATACAAAGAAAAGGAAGAGAGCGCTGTACTAGATAATAATTTGTATTGGTTAAAAAACTCAAGATTCTCAGGATAATTTCCTCCTAATTTGTGTGATTAATTGATGTGTAATAATGTCTGGTACTAATTAGCCCTGTTTTGTATTTTTTATTGAAAATATATGTATTGCGGTTGTTGTGGCCTAAAAAGACTCCTTAAGCCTTATATGTTTTTATTAAGAACGTTTTTTTAATCAGTAAAAATGATTATTTAGTACAGCGCTCTCTTTCTTTTCTTCTTTTCTTTGATTTTGACAGGCTTCAGACGCCTGCATCTGAGAGCTACAATCTAGATTGATACTGTTTATGATTTAAATATAGCACCTGAAATTTAAGAATTTGTTTTTATAATAGTGTACAATGCAGACCTCATTCTTCTATTGTATTAGAGCAGGCTCCTGTAGCAACCATCAATATACTAGTCCTCATATTCTATCTCATAGAAGCAGATCTCTTTCTCATAGATCTCTTTCTACAGTGGACTCTGATTGGCTGCTGGAGTCCAATGTACACCCAGCAGTACAGAGTGCTGTGGGGTTTGGTTGTTATTACAGCTTCAGCATCAAGCACAGATCACGGCCACTGTTTCTGTCATGTCAGTACAGGCGAGGTAATGATCTATGTTTCTATAGCTTCATTCTGCTGATTTAGTTGAAGCAACAGTGGGAGAAATTTGACCACCTCCCTCCTGATCTCAGAAATATAGGAGACTGGAAGCAAAAGTCCTGACATTGGGAAACATTGGTCAGTTTGAGGAAACTCATTTAAAAATATTGAGAGCTAACAGATCTACGTTAAACTCTTCCAAAGAAAAACTATAGAGATGCTAAATATGGGCTCTTTACTCAGTCTGCCAGAGACGAAGGGCCTGATGCTGAGTTGGATGCATGTTGGATGTGATTTATGCTCAAAACAGCTGCCCAAATAAACAGTGTATTTACGCCCATATGCTGAGTCGTAGGCATGGTGGTCTGCCATATTGGTAAGAACATGCCCTTACTGTACTCAGTCTAGGTTAGACCGCCCCTTCCCTTCCCCATTCCACATCTCCAGTTATAAGGAGGCACAAGTGTCAGATATGTGCATACACATGTTCTCCCTTTGTGGGCATGCGCAGTGCAGTTGTCAGGTGCCTTCCCCGTTAACCCACTTTTGCATGGGGACAGACACCTCCCAGCACACCGGCTCTTCCTTTGCCGCCCTGTGGCTTCTTCTGGGGCATCTGCGCCCGTTATCAGGAATTTCTCATCTGTTATTGCACCCATTACTTCACTTACCCGCAAAGGTGCCCATCCTAAGTCTTGATCCCTGGTTAAGCTCAACCTGAGTTTTTGCAGCCTCTCTTCATGGAGGTAGATGCCTCTTCCATGGTGATTGGAACACCTCTGGAAAGCTTCACCCCTGCAGAATCTTTTCCAAAACATTTACTCTGTGTGAGAAGAGTTATAGTATTGGAGACAGATAGAGGGTGACCATACATCCGGTCACAGTATTCACTGACCATAAGAGCCTCACTTAGCTTCATACTGCCCAATGCCTCAATCCTCGGCAAGCTCGCTGGTCCCTGTTCTTCACACAATCTCATCCTGACCTTCAGGTCTGTGGCCTGCTATCCATTCAGATGTACTACATTATATTCAGGCCTGTGATACTTGTGTCCGGCATAAAGTCCCTTGCCAGCTTCCTTCCAGTCCTTTACTTCCTCTACCCATTCCTGACTAACCATGGTCAAGCATTTCTATGGACTTTATCAGCGAATTAGCAGTTGGTCATGGTTTTTAATACCATCTAGGTGGTAGTGGACAGATTTTCCAAAATGGCATACTTCATCCCACTCAAGAGACTCCAATCCGCACCTCTCTTGGCAACCCTATTCATCAAGGAGATTTTCTGTCTACATGAGTACCCCTGTGAAGTAATTTCACACCGGGGGTTCCAATTAATTTCCAAGTTCAGGAGGGCATTCTATATGGAACTGAGGACCAGCCTTAAATTCTCGTTTGGGTATCATTTTCAGACCAGTGGCCTAATAGAGAGGGTCAACCAAGATTTATAACTTTTCCTAAGAAGTTACTCCGAAAATCAATCCGACTGGAGTGGTCTTCTTGCTTGGGCTGAATCCGCCCATAACAACCATTTGCGTGAATCCACCAGGGCCTCTCCATACTTTATCGTCTATGGTTCCCACCACATACTGCCTGAATGCTTCTCAATCTGAGGCTCTTCCCTTCCTGCAGTTGAAACTTCGGTATGAGACTTTTCTCTTATCTGGTCGCAGACTAAGTCCAAGTTGTCAGAGACTTCACTGAACTATAAGAAGAACGTTGATCGCCGGCGTAACTCGCTTGCTCTCCTTCAAGTTGTTGAGAGTGTATGGTTCTCTACTCGCAATTTGAGGCTTTGTGTTCCCACTATGAAGCTGGCTCCTCGCTTCATAGGACCTTTCCTTATAACGCAAGTCAAATCCGGTGATGTTCAAACTTCTTCCTCCCTCTCTCAAGGTTTATAATGTCTTCATTATCTCCTTTTTGAAAATCCCGATCCTTAATAAATTCTTCAAAGAGTCATCAGTTCCATCTCCGGACAGGATGGATTCTGGAGAAGAATATGAGGACAAAGAACTTCTTGATTCCAGAATTTTCAATAGCCATCTGCAGCACCTGATCGATTGGCAGGGTTATGCTCCTGAGGAGAGGTTCTGGATAAAAGTGGAAGATATTCATGGATCGCATCTCTTGACCAAATTTAAAAAGGAAGTATTCCTAAACAAGACCCGGATGAGGAGAGAAACATGGGGTACTGTCAGGCACTGTCCACGCTTTCCCATTCTGCATGGGGACAAACGCTTTCTTCTTCTGACGGGCCAGCAACGGTACGCACTTCCCTAAATTCTGTTAGTGGTCAGTGACGTCACTAACGACCATATTAAAACCCCTTTTTAAGGCAGTATTAGGACTTCAGTGTCCTGCTCCAGCGCTACTGCAGTCCTGATCTTGACCTCTGCTGTGTGACTACTTGGATCCTGATTTTCTTCTGCTGAGTACCCAGTTCCGACCTTGCTGTCCTGACTATTCTTTATGATATTTGATTTGGCTTAGTCTGATACCTTGGCTCAGACCTCTGCAGTTCTTGACTACCCTTTGATTCCTGATTTGGCTCTAATCTGACCTTACAGTATCGACCCTGGCTTGTCTGACTGACCATTCTGTTCACTCGTTGCTTCACCAGTGACTGACATTGAGGGCCACATCCTGCACCTCCCACGCAGCCAAGCTCAAATATTCTTGCTGGGGTCCCTGATGAAGACCGGGGACATGTTAGACTCCGTGCCTTCCTGCTCAGTTGCGCCAACTACTGGTTAACAGATGCCATCAATTCTAGTGCGGTCGTGACAGCAATTTTTCCTAACTTATACTACACATAAACTACACCCAACTCAGCATCAGCCCCAAAGAGTTATACATTTTTGTTTTTGCTAATAGCATGTTTCCTCTGCACACTTATGCAAATAACTTGAGTTTCTGGGGGTGGGAGATTGGTCCAGGAGTGGGTAGGTGAAAGTTTTGGGGCTGGTTTAAGGCCACCTTTAGTCCATTTTACATTCAAACATTTTTGTATATATAAAAAAAAAAATACTCTGCTTTTTCCTATAATACTGGTAAAATGCAAAACATCTGTTCCGCGGTGCGAAAGCAGCATTATACCACCATGAACCTTGATTTGCTCAATTGTGCCTAAACTTTCACCAGGGCACAAAGGTTTGCAGAGTGAAATGGGCGAATTTGTGGAATAGCCGCTGTTTTCTCAGGCAGAGGGGGGAGTTGGACGGCGTGATTGGTACCCAAGGCGCTGGGTGTGCTTCGTTAATGGCCTTCACTTCCCACATTTGTGGCTTTATTTTTTTTACACTAATATAGTGGTTGCCGAGTCTTGGAGATAATACATTATTTAAAGAAATACTTTTGGGTTCTCCAAAACATTTTCCAATTAGTTTCACCCTAAAATGACATAACACATCCAATAAAAAGTTAGAACACATTTTTCCAACTTTGGGCTAGAACACAGGTGTAGTGAGGTATGTTCTTCAGAATAAGAGCACGTCTGGTTGTAGAAGTTTCACATTACCACCACCAGAATATGGCATGGCCTTCTCCCTTGGGATGCCAGATCACCCATTTAAACTACACAATCCTAAAATATACCGTATGTATAGCTGTTGAAAATAATAATAATTCAGATGCATGTTTTAAGTAACTACGCATTCAAACTGACTGCAAAGTAATTAAATTGCATTTATATATCATGTGTTCGGTTTTAAATGGCTGACCTGGCAATCCTACCTGCACCACTACAAAAATATACTCTCTGTTGAGTTAATCAGTATTTTCATTGTTTCACCTGTGTTTCCACAGGAGAATTCAGAGTTATGACCTTTTAAGAGTTCACTGGGGACAGTTTTGAGAGCCCCTCTTGTAAATGAAAAGTGATACGTCAATAGGAGAGCAGCAAACAGCAACTGGCATATTGTAGCAGGGATTAGCGGAGGGCAGATTAGGGCAGTGATTGGCAGAAGGTGGGAGGGAATCCTGGGAAAGCGATTTTTCTGAGGAGCTGTGGGAATGACTGATGCTGAGAGGGTGAATGAGCCTTTGATGAGAGGTGCAAGCTCTGGAGACTGAAAGAAGTCATGAAGATCAGAGAGGAGGAAGGGGTGAGGCTGCCTGCGTGTGCCAGGAATGTTGCTGTGCATATAACGTTTAATACTATATAAGGAGACTGCGAGTAGGACCAGAGAGGAGACGAGCACTGACTTTTCATGGAGGGGGAGAGTGAACACCCATTCTAGATGCCTGAATCCATAGTGTGACAAGTTGTTTATATTTAACCACTAAAGTGCCATAACCCTGCCTGGAAGTCAGCATCTGACTGTTGCAAGACACAGGGGGCCTGATTCATCAAGGCATGCATTCTGAGCGCAACCCGCGTTTACTATTAAACGCACATATTTCGGATTTGCGTGTGCCTGAATTCATCAAGGTACGGATCTCAAGATACGTTCATGTTAGGGAATTCAGACTGTAAGCTCCAATGGGGCAGGGACTGATGTGAGTGAGTTCTCTGTACAGCGCTGCGGAATTAGTGGCGCTATATAAATAGCTGATGATGATACGTGTGCTGTTAAAATTGGGGGCAGGTCTGTTGCGCTCTGCTACACAAGACGCTGCAGTATACGTCCAATACCTACGTGGAGTATAAATTCACAAAGGAAAGCAAAAAAACATAATTGAATTAATGTCATCTGTTAGTAATATAGGCATTAATGAGCATAAAATATATTTTTACAGTTGCTTGCGATTGCAAACTCATGTTATAGCATGCGTACGAGACTGTCATCACTACTGATCAGATACGGCAGAAAGACAAGTAACTCTGAGATGCTCAGAACTTGATTCGGACATAGCTGCGTGTGCTTTGCACGCCCCTAGTGTAAATTGAGTACGGCAAAACACTCCTTCCCCACCCCATTCATTACCTAAAATCGTAGGCAGTAGTACATGTCCTTTGCGTTCAAAGATGCAACGGACAGGGCTGTGATTTTGCGTACGATACGCTCCAAATTGGCAGATACGTGCCTTGATGAATCGGGCCCAGGGTGTATTACTGAAACTCAGCAGAGTGCAGATTTCAAAGTAGTGCTGTGTTACCAGGTGGAATTGGTACTAAGAGGAAGTTATGGTATGTATTAAGGAGTATACTAGCATGTCAAGTAAAGCGCTACGGAATTTGCTGGTGCTATATAAATAAATGTTGATGATAATGATGATGTTTAGTTATTTTCTTTGCTCCAAAAAGGACACAAAATAAGATTATTGTGCTTCACTTGCTGAGAATCCCTCAAGAAAGGTGCAATATAACATCTTCCAGGACTTTCTTTCACAGACACTGACTGAATTAATTTGTCAGTAATTGATCTCACCACTTCCTCCTGTTTGTATCTGAGCAGCGCAATGGTGAGAGCAGGAATAGAGGAAGCTATCGATCTCCGTTCTCATCTGTGCATTTCTCATACGCTAATAGGAAGTGATTTCCTTGCTTCATTCCAGGAATGCCCATGGCTTGGGGCTCCATCTCACTTGCAATTTTAGAGCCAATAAATCACTAGCAATTTTCTCACAACTTACAAATTTGAGCTTGACATTTTTTACTTCATGTAATGAGTGATATTAGTGATATGGCAAAATCTGAGCAGATTACCCCTCAGACATATAGAAGCACCAGACCATACTGTTTAGTAGATATTAAAGACTTTCTAGTTCTCAATTCATATGGGAGAGTTCAGTACTGTGCTCCTGACGTACAAAGCCTCCAGCTTCTGCTAAACAAAACAACAATGGAAGACCAAGCAGCCTGTGTAGCGTATGGGTCATAGTAAGGCATACTTGCCAACTTTTAAATGTTGGCCTCTGGGAGATCCAGGGGAGAGGTGAGTGTGGGTTTGGTGCTCAGCGAATCGCATCATTTTGACCCCACACTCAATGACGTAAGCACGTCATTTTACCACGGGGGCGGGCCAAAATGACACGTTTCCCCGAAAATCGGGTCATGCAGGCTCCGAATCCTGCCCACTTTACTAGGAAGTGGGCAGATGCGGGAGGATGTCCTACTCTCCTGGGAGACCTACCTGGAATTCTGGAGTCTCCTGGACATTCCGGGAGAGTTGGCAAGTATTTAGTAAGGCCCCCAGAGCCCCTGGGTCATGGTGTGGTTGCTACGTACATACAACAGTTGTATGACTTATTCTTACATAAAGATGAGCAAAACTGGGGAAACATTCTGCGCAAATCAATTTTTGTAATGGAACAAGCCTCTTAAAGCATATCCTAAGGTAAAAGCATAGGCTCTAGGTGTTTAAATAATAATTTTAAAAAAGTGTCTCCCTCCCTAAAATAAAGCTTAACCTGCCCTAGTGCTGCCAGCCAAGGCTGGTGCTGACAAAATCAGGGGGGACAAAAAGCGAATTTTTCAGTACCAGCACTAGGCTTTGCTAGCACGGACTGGTGACACTATAGCAGGGAAACATCCAACGTGAGTTACCCCCGCCATAGTGCCAAACCAGCCCTAGACTGGGCTGTATTCCCTAGTGCACCCGCAAAAATGTTGGCCCCCACTCCTAGGTATAACCAGGCCTGTTCTGAAAGCGCTAGGACTAGTCTCACATCCAGGTGCGGTGGGTGCACACTGAGATGTACGTTATTCTATTGTTCAAAAAAGCACTTTTAGCGCTTCCGTCTGACTCTGCTTGACCCCCTGTATTTGTAAATGTTGCCCATCTCTAAGCCTAAGCATAAATATTATTTCCTCTGCGCAACACAGCAACATGCAAACATACATCCAAGTAACATGAGCAGCACAGGAAAGTGACCAGTGTTATTTATTGTATTTTTTATTTTGTATGAATGCATGGTAGTCTGACGGTATTACCGCTTAGGGAAAGGTAACTATGGTCTATTTTTAATTCCCTTCATGTTGTGCTGTTATGTATCATCCTATGGTCTATTTTAAAAATAACTTTCTTCCAATCACACTAAAACAATGTACATGTTTATTCTCCAGCGAAACATTGGAGTGATACATCTGGCATAGACTGCAAGATGAATCTGCACAGCTTCATCTTCTTCCAGAACAGATATCAGCGCATACTTACTATTGGGCCATTAAGCCTTACATACACAAGAGGGCCTCTCTTGGTCTTAAATTGTTGCTCTGGCCTTAAAAGGCCTAAAAAAAAGTCAAAAAAGCAAGGCCCTGCCTTTTCCCCTCACAAGCTGTGTAAACTTTTTCTCAGTTAAGTAAATACAAGGAAAGCAGAGAAAAAAAGTGAACGTTATTTTCATAAAGTTTTGGAGAATTTAATGCCTGGGAGGAGTCCGGAACATTAGTCCTACTGTTGTACATGTATTTACAAGTATAGCGGGGTCAGATTTAGTATATATGTGTTTCTATGTAGACTGGGTACAGAGTATGCACAGCCTGTGCTATGTAACAAATTGACTTTTAATTAGTGACCAGACAAGCAAGATGATTGGTCAAGTTTGGTATGGGTAGTGTTTGATGTCTGTATAGAGTGTAATAGAATTGTATTATGATCATGTCCAGTGGTCAGGTCATGTTGGAGGTGTACTGTCCTATGTCTGTATAGAGTGTAATAGGGTTGTATTATGATCATTTCCAGTGGTCAGGTCATGTTGGGGGTGTAGTGTCCTATGTCTGTATAGACTGTAATAGAATTGTATTATGATCATGTCCAGTGGTCAGGTCATGTGGGAGGTGTAGTGTCCTATGTCTGTGTACAGTGTAATAGAATTGTATTATGATCATGTCCAGTGGTCAGGTCATGTTGGAGGTGTAGTGTCCTATGTCTGTACAGAGTGTAATAGAATTGTATTATGATCATGTCCAATGGTCAGGTCATGTTGGAGGTGTAGTGTCCTATGTCTGTATACAGTGTAATAGAATTGTATTATGATCATGTCCAGTGGTCAGGTCATGTTGGAGGTGTAGTGTCCTATGTCTGTATAGAGTGTAATAGAATTGTATTATGATCATGTCCAGTGGTCAGGTCATGTTGGAGGTGTAGTGTCCTATGTCTGTATAGAGTGTAAAAGGGTTGTATTATGATCATGTCCAGTGGTCAGGTCATGTTGGGGGTGTAGTGTCCTATGTCTGTATACAGTGTAATAGAATTGTATTATGATCATGTCCAGTGGTCAGGTCATGTTGGAGGTGTAGTGTCCTATGTCTGTATAGAGTGTAATAGAATTATAGTAAGTCTGATATGTTGTAGGACTTTTCCTACAGTGATACAATCATTATTATTATTGTATATTTATAAAGTGCCATATAGGACAGAACAACTACAAAATATACAATGAGCAAATATATGAATTTAATAATGGAGGGGGGCAATGAAAGTGTTCCTCCTGTACACTTACAATGGTTAATGTATTTAATAAATTGGGGTGAGGGGATTAATTGTAGCAGAATACTTGAGAGCACATATAGTTCCTCTGTTTATCTCTGGGTAAATCTTTACAGATAGTTACTGTTTTTCCATGAGTGTACAGCTTTACTTATAAATAGGAAGACACTAAAAGTCATTTACAAACCACTCAATCTGCGGTCCTGTAATGCTTCTTTATGTGCACAAGTGAGACTACTTGTATTTCAAGTTGGATGCCAACTTCACAGTTATGAGAACACCCTTGTAAAATCATTCTGTTCTAATTTTGCAAGTTGCTGGATGCACCAGAAAATATGCAGTAAACAGTAATAACATCACATCAAGTCCAATCTACATGAAAAAGTACATTAATCACCAAGGGGGCGCATTGTGTACATATCCACTAGGGGTTAATACAAGAGGTTAGTTATGTGCTGTATTTTTTCCTGTTTGTATCAAAGGCACATTAATTCCTATGGCCCATTCATTTCAATGGGGTTATGCGGTACATGTAGAAACCCCATTGAAATGAATGGACCATAGATATGAATGGGCCTTTGACATGAATGGACCTGCCCCGCACTTAAAATAGTTATTTTCCCACATTTCTAGATGCAATTTATCTCTATTAATGTGATATGGAAGAAGGGATTACCCCTCACCACAAGCCAATTACACCATAGCTAGAGTGAGAAACTGCTTGTGATTGACTGAGTGGCTATGGACACTCCCAGTCAGTTGATTTACCACTCATTGTACAGATTTTAATGTGGATTAAAATAAGATTTTACACATTTCCTTAGGCTACCTATACACTGTTTGCTCTCCGAGTAACCGTTCCACCCCTACTTTGTAGTCCCCCGCCCCCACATCCCCTCCTACCGCTGTAGTACACTCTACCAACACTTGTGAATTCCTAAAAATTGGTCATTTATTATTGCTCGCCATGTGGCCTCAGTCACCCTCTTATACATTGAATATCTGTTTGTTTCGGACTTTCCATGGCGATTACTTTGTAACACTTGCATTTTTCCCTGTTTTTGCCGCACTCATACTGTTACGTTTCCTGTACAATTTTGACTGGCAATTTAAAATAAAGAAAGATTTTCCCCTAGTGTTACAATTATGGAACTTTTCCCTCTGGATTATAAGAATACATTTTTCCATTTGTATTACAAGACGACGATTACTTTGGAATACAAGATGAAGATTTTTATTATTAATGATTTGGTTAACAAGGGTTTTACTTAAACTAAAGTTTATTTAACAATCTTGCCTGTGTTTTGTTTACATTTTATTACATTTTTTGTATAATAGAATTGGGTATTATTGACCCCTTATATTGGGATCCCCTCTGGCACTCAATGGTTTGACATTCCAGGGGTTCCAATATTCCTTATTACCCCGTTACCCACAGCTCATGGGAAGAATTACGATGCTGGTGGTCTTTAAGTGGAGGGTCCACACTTTTGTTTGCGCTCGTTCCAGTTCTGTGCTGACCAGCTTGGGCTAGCTCCACTCAGGCTGTCTGGTTCTAGGGCTAGTTCAGGGCCCTCTTAGCATTATAGGCCTCCGGGCCCAAGCAGTGCAGTGGGGCTCTACCTACACAACCACTCACCCACTTATGTACAATTAGTACATGTACGTTGTTGCCAAGGTCAAGCTATGTATTGGCAACAGCAAGATCACATGTACAGATCACAGCTGATACTGAGGTAATTAATCCACCTAAACCTTTTAATAAAGAGGGTTTGAAGGTTATGACTAAATCTCTCAGAATAATATTCTAAAAAGTTGGCAAGGCTATGGGGCCCCTATGCTCGTGGGGCCCCTGGACAACTGCCCAGCGTGCCCATGCGTTAATACAGCCCAGGGCTAGTTGGGTTATTTTTAGAGGGGCAGCTCATTTTTAATGTACAATGTTTTTTTCTTTTATTTCAATAGTACAGGTATTTCAATGGGTTTCTGCACACAAACACTGGAAATCCTATTGAACTGAATGGACTGTTGAAATAAATGGGAAAAGCGCTATGCCACTTGATTTCAAGACGTGTTTGCAAACACATGTGAATACATCCAGCACATATTAATTGTGGGTATACTGCACTGGACTACTTTGGGAAAGTATTTTCATACCCAGGCAAATATCTGAATAATGAATTATTAAATAATAAAAAAAATATTCAACACAAATATTCACCAATGGTGCTATAGCACTTTTACAGAAAGGGTCAACAATCATACTTGTAACATTGCATAATAACAGTATCGGTCTTTCTAGCCAATCCCAGAGGTATCCGTCTCAGGATCAGTCCGATGGACAGAAGGGTTCTCTACCTTCACTCCCTTGTAGGTGAACTCTAAACACCTGATCAGTGCAAAAGGGTGATAATCTAATAGTGGATATAAACCTCAAATAGCAACGATACCTATACATTTACTTACAGTAATTTGCAAGTAATAAATACAGACTCACAAGAAATGCGCAATGACATATACAGAAGGAGACATAAAATACATATACAAGTTCAAGTACTAATATGACATCACGACAGATTATGACATTATGCCAATATGTTTTGTATCATCAGGAAGAAGGTGAATATATATATATATATATATATATATATATATATATATATATATATATATATATATATATATGGTGAGCATGATATAAATAAATGTTACTAGTAATACTAATCTTGCAGTTTGCTCCTCATCAGTAAACCCACACATAAGAGGGACAGTTTGTCCATGTTATGGATTAAAAAGTGTAATTGCTATATGTGATAAAATAAATGTAGTATCAAAAGATATTTGTTGACCAATTTGCAGATTATCAGTCATACGCAATCAGTACGCAGAAGCCCTCCTTGTAACTACTGACTTCTTTTTGGCTACAAACTTTTTCCGATCCTCCCTCTTCTTAATTTAGTTTTCACAGGCAACATTTTTCTTTTTTTCTGGCCTTTACTTCTTTTAGTTCTCCCTTCATCCGATACATAATTGTTCTTTCTGTCTCTCTCTTTTTTTTTTTATCTGTATCTCTGTTATGTCCTAGATTCTATTTGTTCCAAAGTCTTTTTTCTTTATTTTGCCCCCTTTCCATTTTATAACTCTTTTTTTCTTCTTTTCACATTTTTCTCCCCTTTTGCTCACTGCTGTCCCCCCCCCTCGTATCCCAGTATCTTTTAATCTCCCACTGACACTTCGTGACAGAGCTGGGTGACAGTTGTATTCATATGCTAATAGGGGTATGAAAAGAATGAGAGGGTGTTGGGGGGTCAGTGCCAGCCCCCTAGTGTGTGGCATAGGGAGTAATACAGCCTGGCAGCACACCCCCATCTCACAGGGTATATCTTTGTGTTGGGCTGGCAACAAAGGCATAGGGTGTCTATGGGGTGGGCAGCACCTCTCATTATAGTCCCTTTCAGGCTGTAGAGAAAGGCTATGAAACATTGTGCTTAAGCGTAACTATAAAATAAAATATGACCATTCTAGGGTGGTCCTAACCTTTCTACCATTCTTACCACTAATACAAGACAAGATTCATGCTTTATAGTAGAGCCATTTGTTCAGATAATGGGAGTTTATTTACTAACACAAAAACCCAAAGCAACCAATCAGGAATGTGCTTTCATTATCTAATATAGTAGATTTATTAAAGCGGTGAAGATTGATTGCTATTGGTTACGGCACATTTGGTCTTTGTTAGTAAATAATCCCAATAAGGGTGCAATTAAATTTTCCTATAGCTGTTTTTTACAATCGTATGCATACTCATGGACAAAATGAATGAATTGGACCCTTGATTGTTGTTGGACCACTTATTTTTTTTGTTACACAAGGGCTTTGGCCTTGTGATACAGTACTGTCCTTGTGGCTGCTGTGTCAGGAATAGACTGGTCCTGTGGATTCCCTGGCTGGCGAAGACCAGTCTACTGGCCTGGTGTCTCCCTTTGAATTGTTACTGCCATGTTTCTCCTCTGCCATATATGTTTGTGGCTCTGTGGCTTGTCTGTTAGGTGAAGTGTTCCCTGCTCTTTGGCTCCTGTGGTTGGTGGATAGTTTCAGGCCTTGTCCCTTCCCTCACAGTTTTCTACCTCTTTGTACCTCTAGCAGTGAAGGCTTTCTCTTATCTGTGGCTCCATTGGTCTTAAAGAGTATCTGCCTCCATTATTCATTATGCAACGAAGGGTGCCTGGTTCATTGGCTTACCTGGCAGGTGATCAGTTTCTGGTTCTGTAGTTTCCCTGTCATGTGATGGATGTCTCGTGTGGTTTTTCTTGACAAATAAAGGGTTTTTGGATCCGTGTTTCCCCTGGCAGGTAAAGGTGATTTTCCTTGTAGATGAAAAGTTTCTGGCCCTGTGATTCTCTTGACAGGGGAAGGGGCTTTGGACTTGAGGTTCGCCTGGCAGGTAAAGGGTGTCTGGCCCTGGAATTTGTGTGGAGGTAATGAGTTTGTGATCTGTGATTCCCCTGTTAGTTGAAGGGTTTCTGTTCCTGTGCTTCCCCTGGCTGGGGAGGGTGACTGGTCCTGTGCTTTCCCAGGAAGGTTATGGTGACTGGTCCTGTGCTTTCCCAGGAAGGTGATGGTGACTGGTCCTGTGCTTTCCCAGGAAGGTGATGGTGACTGATCCTGTGCTTTCCCAGGAAGGTGAAGAGTTTATGGTTCTTTGGTTTCCCAGGATGGTGAAGGGTTTCTGGTCCTGTGGTACCCCTGGCAGGTGAATGGTTTCTGGTTCTGTGGTACCCCTGGCAGGTGAAGGGTTTCTGGTTCTGTGGTTTCCCTGGTGAGTGAAGGGTTTCTGTTCCTGTGGTACCCATGGCAGGTGAAGGGTTTCTGGTTCTGTGGTTTCCCTGGTGAGTGAAGGGTTTCTGGTCCTGTGTTTGCCCAGGATGGTGAAAGGTTTCTGGTCCTGTGCTTCCCCATATAGGTGAAGTGTTTCTGGTCCAGTGCTTATACAGTTAGGTGAAGGGTTTCTTGCCCTGTGCTTCCACGGGTAGGTGAATGGTTTCTGGTCCTGTGCTTCCCCTGGCAGGTGAAGGGTTTCTTGCCCTGTGGTACCACTGGCAGGTGAAGGGTTTCTGGTCCTGTGCTTCCCCTGGTAGGTGAAGGATTTCTGGTCCTGTGGTTCCCCTGGCAGGTGAAGGGTTTCTGGTCCTGTGCTTCCCCTGGTTGGTGAAGGATTTCTGGTCCTGTGGTTCTCCTGGCAGGTGAAGGGTTTCTTGCCCTGTGGTTCCCCTGGCAGGTGAAGGGTTTCTTGCCCTGTGGTTCCCCTGGCAGGTGA
Organism: Mixophyes fleayi; assembly: GCF_038048845.1. NCBI lineage: Eukaryota > Metazoa > Chordata > Amphibia > Anura > Limnodynastidae > Mixophyes > Mixophyes fleayi. Next base: position 25,621,806 of record NC_134408.1, read on the forward strand.
AGGGTTTCTTGCCCTGTGGTTCCCCTGGCAGGTGAAGGGTTTCTTGCCCTGTGGTTCCCCTGGCAGGTGAAGGGTTTTTGGCCCTGTGCTTCCCCTGGCATGGGCACATAGAGATGAGCTTCTTGTTTAATCCTGTGTGACCAATCTGTCCTCACTAGGAGCTGCTCTCCAAGGGTACTTTGTTATGCTAATCACAGCTTGCTGAGTGAAAGGTGTGTGTCCTGCAGTGTGTGCATGTTTAAGCTGCTTTGAGCCCTGCTGTGTGTTTATGTTTTCCTACTGCGTGCTGCCGAATATTTATACATCATAAAAATTGGTGTGTGTGCCTGTGAAACATATGTTGCATGCTCTGAGTGTGTGTGCAGAATTATGTGTGTATATATTAGTATTTAAATAATAGATTTATTTGCTTTTGTCTACTGATATAGTTACACATTTCCTCTTGTGTTATGAAAGTGAATGTCATGGTTATTGTTATCTTGATAGCAAAGATTATCATGTTTGAATAACATCAAATATAATTAATGCTAAGGGAATTTGTGAGCTTGATTTTATAGCAGGCATAAGTGTTACAGTATGTGCTTAGGAAGGAAAAGTGGAGTTGTTGCCCATAGCAACAAATCACATTCTAGCTATCATGTTCTAGTATGTGCTAGAAACATGATAGCTAGAATCTGATTGGTTGTTATGGGCAACACCTTCACTTTCCTTTTTTAGACCTTTTGATAAATCTACCTCTTAAGGTTTTTTTCTGTTCTAGTGGTTTACAGAAACTCAAAGGTACATAGCTCTAATTAAAGAAATAAATCTCTATTCTATCACGCACCGCTGATATACAGTCTTTAAATACTGGCAATAACCATAATGGGTTTTGCTGTAAAATCTACGAAAACATATTGAAGTTACCTATGTCTTATCCGTGCTACCCTAGTAATCCTTACCTCATTAAATGGGTTATTAGTGTTCTTCACAGTGACTGTAGGAGATGGTACATTGTCATCATGACTGTGTGCATGACATTGTCAATGGACAGCAGCAATACATTATTTTTTTCCTTTCTGGTTTTGAGTACTGAATGGATACTAGGGGCTAGATTTACTAAGAATCGAGTTTGGAGGTGGTTTGAAACCGCCACCCATCGCCGGTTGTTTAGTGGTCCAAACCGCCGCATTTACTATAGGGCGGTTTGAGGGTTCAATTTAAAAATGAAGGGCGATGTATGGCGGATTGAAAAAGATAAACCGCCAACAACTTTGTCCAAACCGCCGGCGGTTTGGTTAAAACCGCCATTCAAAAGACAAGAAAAGGACAGGTTTTTTTTGGGGTTATTTTTTTATTTATTTATTTTTTAAATACGTTTTATTAATATCTGATCTTGAACAGCATTACAAAATATAAAACTCTAGAAAGGTACATTAGTGAGATGATAAATGCAGATACAAATTTGACAATGTGTATGACACTCTCTCACAGTGCTTTTACAAAACAAATTCAGCTTCATATGAGCATGATAACATAAAGATGTTATTTTGTTTTAAATTATACAAATAAAAGGAAAAATATGAAGGGGGGGTATAGGGCAGAGTGGAGGAGGGGAAAGAGCAGATTGGGGAGGTTAGGGGAAGGGGGAGGGAATTCACGCTTTTATGTTTTTTGCAGAGGGTAGTCTGGGATTTCAAGCAACAAATCGGGTATGACTAGAATTGAAGCAGGGGTTGGTTATGGTATGAGGCCCATGGAGACCAGACTCTGTTGAAGGACACGGAGGAGCCCCTAAGCACGCTGGTGACGTATTCCATCTGATAGGTGTGCCAGACACGACCACAGACCATTTGGAGCGTTGGAGGCGTGGGATTCTTCCAGTGAGCAGCAATTTGGCAGGTAGCTGCACTGATTATATGCCGAAGAAGCTTATGGGTGTGTGTTGGAAGGTCTGGGAGAGGTAGAGGCAGTAATACATGCTTAGGGTCGGAGGGTACGGGAGTATCGAGAATAGCTGTTGCTAGTGCAAGAACTTCCATCCAGAACGGGTGCAGTTTGGGACAGTCCCACCAAGTGTGCATAAAGGTGCCAGTGTGGCCACAATCTCTCCAGCACGCTGGGCTTGTTTGAGGGTATATGATATGGAGCCTAGAGGGGACGTAATACCATCTATGCAGCAATTTATTAGCGTTTGCTTTGATACGGACATTTATGGAATAACGTGCAGTCCACTCATAGATGTCCGACCATTCTTCTGGATCTAGGGATGTTCCCAAATCTGCCTCCCACTGTGTCTGAAAACGGTCCTTGGCCTCCGTGGAGGTAGGAAGTAGGGCATTGTATAGCGTTGAGATCAGACCTTTTGAGGATGGTCCTGATAGGCATAAGTTCTCAAACACAGTGAGGGGTCTAGCAAATAACTGAGCCCTGACCTGCTGGTGATAGTGTCTGATTTGTAGGTATTGGTGGAACTGTCCCATCGTGAACCTGCACCGTTCAGTCAATTCCGAGAACTGGGGGAACGTTGGGGTCCTTGTTATGTGGTTTAGCAGTAGCAATTTACCTTCCCCTACCCATTTTGTGTACATAGGACGTGATAGGCCTGGTGTGAAAGCTGGATTCAACCAAAGAGGTATAAGTACCTGGGGTGCGGGGGATAAAGATGCCATTCTACTACTCCGAGACCAGAGTGAGAGGGAGAGGGCTATTACTGGATGGTGAGTATAGAACAGATCGGTGAGCCTCCTAGTAGATCTGATTCTATATCAACCCAGACCCTGGTCCCAGGCGGGGAGTGCCATTGGACACACTGAGCTAGACATGCCAAATAGTAATAATTGCGAAGATTAGGGATGCCGAGGCCACCTGCCATGGGAGAGCGTTGTAGGATACGTGCAGAGATCCTGGATCTCTTATTTGACCAAATGAAGCGCATGATAGAAGTTTGCAGCATTTTAAAAGTAGAGGGAGGAACTTTGATGGGAAGGGTATGGAAAAGGTAAAGCAGCCTGGGGGAGCAAATTCATCTTCACTGATGTAATCCGGCCCACCCAAGATATTAGGAAGGACAGTTTTAATACCTGCTTCAGAATGGCTTGATAGCTGAAACATGCTGTTTGAAATATTTTGCCATTCAGAACATAAGAGAAAGCACCATTGACATTTAAATTATTTGAGCAATCATTATTTATTGATTAAGGGGCAAAATGAATTTAATATTAACTTATGGGGCAAAATAAAAATTCATTACATTAAGGGGACAAAATTATTTAATTAAATAGTAAATCTGGTGTTTTGTATGTTCATCATTGTCAAAATCGCCATGGCGGTTTGTAAAGTGGTGGTTTTCAAAAAAGTAATTTCTGTCCGTTTTAATGGCGCTTTGAACTTTAGTAAATCCGGCGGTTTCAAAACCGCCAGGAAAATCACCGAAAACTGGCAGTTTGAGCAAAACCGCCCTTTAGTAAATCTAGCCCCAGGGCTTCAGACTAAAGATCTCTTAACTACACTTACTTATGTTTTCCTGAGCCTCTTATACTTAAAAGGAAGAAGAGCCCCTACCTGATTATATTTTACCCTGTACTCCCAGGTCACTCTCTGCTTTTAAATGAACTCTAGTCCTGTTAATAATTTCATGAACTCTATTGTCATTTACTTGTATGTCAGTTATGTTGATATATATTTCTTAGTTTGTTGACTTTAGCACAAGTCATCAAAGGGTTACGTCACACATATAAATGTAGTCTCCCCCCCAACTTCTCCTGTGCTTTCATAAAAACTTTAGGTTTTACCAGTGATCTCACGGTAGTCAGCACGGATGTTTCAGCCACAGGTGTTCTCGGTGGGTGGCAGGTGTGATGGGGACAGAGTGACGGAAGGACAGGCAGACAGACATCTAGGGAACTTTTTTTTTTCATGAATATCAGCACCCGGTGGAGAGAGACAGGAGGATTTCCTTGATATTACCTGGTACTGACAGACGTGCGGCGTGTATGTGTCTGCAGGTGTCTCACTGCAGGTATGTGTGTGTTACACGAGCATGCATTTCCTCTCTGTTATATACACTGCATGCAGATGTCTGCTTCCACTGTATTTCCAATCCTCTCTCTAACATTCCGTTATCTTGATCTCTGGAAGTAGCTTTTTCCATATGTACTATCATTATATAACTGTAACCGAAATATATTTTTCGGTAGTTTTGAAATATTTGGTAGTAACCAGATCACTTTAATAGGATTAAAGTGAAACATGATATATGCAGCCAAAAAACTACTGCTAGGTTAATGTTAATTTGTGTGTGGTAAAAATTTTTTAGATTGTAAGCTCCTTTTGGCCAGGACCTGATGCGAAATGTGCTAAATAAAAACAAATTATGCAGTACAGCTGCTCCTACTTATATATATTTAGGGGTGCATTGAACACAGGGTTCCTAGACCCCTATTATATAGACAACTGAATAATAATTTCTCTGATTTTTTAAAACTACAGGCAAAAACCGGAACATTGGTGTGCTCCAGGTGTACAAATAGAAAATAACTAAGGGTGCATAGTTTTTCCTGTTTGTAAATGAGACCCATAGGGGCATATTCAATTGTCGGCGGAAACTTCGAAAATGTCGTGGTCCGCGCACTATTACCGTTATTACAGTAATAGTGCGCAGATAAACCGTTATTACGGTAGTTTTCTCGCTGGATTTCAGCTCACGGCTCAGGGAGCTGTGAGCTGAAATCCAGCTAACTATTACCGTAATAACGGTATTACGGTAATAGTTTTAACGCCCAGCGGGAACCGGACAATTGAATATGCCCCATAGAGTTATTAATTCCAGGAGCTAAATTTACACATGTGAATGTTTATTGAGAACCGTTCCCCACCCAATTTAAATATAATATGCAATTTTCTAAATTTGATTTCCTATGTGACTGCCAACTTAATTTGAATCTGGTATTCTGCCAAACCCTAAAATATTAATTTGGGTTGGCACAGTGGTTAGCATTGCATCCTCGTAGCACTATGCCCATGGGTTCAATTCTAAACAGGGTGTTATCTGCCTGGCCTTTGCATGTTCTCCCATGTTTGCCTGGGTTCCCTTTGGGTGTTCCGGCTTCCTCCCACTCTCCAGAAACAATACTGGTAGGAACATTGACTTTGGGTGAAATTGACCCTAGTTTGTGTGGTAGAGAATGATTAAAACATTCTCTGCACAGCGCTGCGTAATATGTGGGAGCTACATTAACGGTTATTAATAATAAAACAATAATCCATAATATTTAAAGATGCAATTGTGGAGATAAAATGTAGTCCCACTACATAACAAGTTATGTTCCTGTGGTTTAACTGTCCATTTAAAAGAAAAAGTAATACATAGGAACTTTCCCATTGACGTTGCATGGAAGTGCATATTCCTTTTTGGTGAGAATCTATATATTATCACTTCCAGAGGATGATGTCTGCACTGCCTGCCATGTTGGCTGTCTTGTCACAATAGCTCCTGCATAACATACAATCATGACACACTGAGCATACTAGTGGCAGCAAAGACTTTCTCGATGGAAAGAGCGCCATTGATAAAAATCACGTGTACAGTATGAATCTACCTATTCTTCACTGCTAAATGGTCTCCAAGTCAAAGAAGTTTTACTCACACTCATCTGTGCTACTTATGTGTAACTGCTTAGTGTGTTAGTGATTTTCATTATTGTATTAGTTATGTTCTTTCTGTGTACAGTACACTTGACAAATAAGTGCTATTTATTAGCAGGGCTGTCACGCACGGTTAGATTATATCACTTATGTGATATGACTTGCTGTGTTTCAAATAATGCTGCAATAAACATGCAATATGTGAATGGAATTTGCTAGTAGTACAATGAAAGCAGTCGGAGAAGTGGCGGAATTCCACTGTAGATATATATTAAATTTAAGATGCCTATCAACCAAATATATTTAAAATAAAGATGTGATTGTAGTGGGAGTGTTTTCCTATGTACATTATGCTTCCAGTATATAAACCTATTGCTACTATTAAAGATATCATCTTCTGAAACTGTTGATAAGAGATAACAATGGCTTACACCAAGCTTCATAGCAAATGTTAATGCAAACTCAAACATACAGAGTGTTAAGGTATGGAAACTTTTACTTTAGGTCTAGCGATTCTGTAATACAGAGTATTAGACGTGATACAGAGTTTTATAAACTTCTAGGTAAAGATGTTGTGAGAGGTGCCAATGGATAGGGAAACTTGTAGGAATGTCAGCGAATGCTCATTTTTGTATGAATTTAGAGGGGGTGTCGTTGTGAGTGAGCAGTTGGCCCCACTTTGCATTGTGGAGATAGTAAAGAATTACAGAGCATGGAATTGGCTAAGCACTTGCTGAGTTAAGTGAAGGGGGGCACAAGATTTTCATTAGTGTAAGTGACCTGCAAATAGCTGACAAGCACTAACCCATGACACACAAAATGAATAAAAAAAAAACCTGATAGCCTCCGTTCCTCTGCAGCATCCATTCACAGCAAGGAGCTTCCTAATACTGGGGAGGATATGGTTAAATGGGAAGATGATTTTGTAAAGAAACAGAGAGGTAATGGAGAAATATTCTACAGAGTAAGAGAAAGCTGCTTAATCTCTCTGTCCCCAGTGAAACGAGGCAAACTATGCCTGGCTTGTTTATAAATCAGTATGCGTAACTGCACAGCATTAGAATACAGTATCCAGCACACTCTGCTGCTCGGCAGGTCTGCACGAAAATACAACCCACTATCATATGAGCAGTAGACTCATAATACAAATGTATGATATAACATATCTTACATAAATATAAGGCCTCGTGCACACAGGCACTATTTGTGTGGCTCAGGTCTACATCAGTTGTTTCTTATTGCATGCACTATTTTCTCACTTCCACACTCCATCCTGCATTCAGATTAAACACTTGTGTGCAATGGGACAATCTCTTCATAGTGATGAGTGATCGCTATTTTATGTGCTTTCAAGCTCCTCTTGTGTTGAGACACATTACAGTAATAGATACTGTATATACACAGCCCACAGATGCATAAAAAATAGCTGTGTAAACAAGCTCTAATCACGCAGAATTAGAACTGATAAGAAAAACAGGGACATACATTTCCAGGGACAAATATATAGTAATATAAGGTCCTGCCTTTGTACATGTACATAACACTTGCCACTACAATTTAAGATCTAAATGTGCACTATCATATTTTTTTTTATAACTAGTATTCCTGTTTAAACATAGCTTTAGGTCATACTTGCCAACTCTCCCAGAATGGAGACTCCCGAAATTCGGGTCGGTCTCCCGCATCCGTGAATTACCTTCCCAAAATGACGCGATTCGTGGTGAATCGCGTAATTTTGGCCCCTCCCCCCGCAACAAAATGGCATTTCCGTTGCGGGGGGCAGGGCCAAATTGACGCATTTGCCGTGCCCTGCCCCCTCTCGCTTTCCAGTCACGCCCATCGCCCATCTTAGGTTGAGTATATTTGACATCTGTATGATATGGATAATGTTTTGCTAGAATCCCACTTGTGCAAAATATGCTGGCTCTATATGTATAATATTCATCTGAGGATTCTACCTTTACTTTTAACCAAAAGCAACTTTGAATAATTGACATATCATATAATATATGGACAATTATATAAATATCAAATGTACATAACAATTGCATAGTATGAATTATGTCCTAGCATAGGCTCAAATAAACATGGTTTCAATGGGAGGGCCCTGCAAGTACTCTGTCATCCTTGGCTAACATTGTGCATTCTGGTTGAGTAATATTCTTCTAAATCAGTGGTGGGCAACAGGCAGCCAGACGAGCCTTCACCTGTGGCTCCCAGCCTACGGCTACAGATCTAACTTGGGATCTGCTGGCTTCCACGTCACATGACCTCTACACACTATTGAGAAGGTCACGTGATGCAGCACATCCAATCAGGCTAGGAGGAGAGAGTGTAGTGTATTCTGCAGTATACAATATGCTCTCCCACCTTACTATACAGGCTATAAAGGTAAGTATTTTTTTTACTGTCAGTGAGTGGGTGGCATGTGAAGTGCCAGTGAGTGAGGACTATAGTAGGGAATATATGGGGTCTGCCAGTGAGATGGGGTGAGTGCAAATGAATAGTGGCATGTAGGGGAGGTGTGAGTGGCATGTAGGGGAGGTGTGAGTGGCATGTAGGGGAGGTCTGTGTGGCATGTAGGGGAGGTCTGTGTGGCATGTAGGGGAGGTCTGAGTGGCATGTAGGGGAGGTCTGTGTGGCATGTAGGGGAGGTCTGTGTGGCATGTAGGGGAGGTCTGTGTGGCATGTAGGGGAGGTCTGTGTGGCATGTAGGGGAGGTCTGTGTGGCATGTAGGGGAGGTCTGAGTGGCATGTAGGGGAGGTCTGTGTGGCATGTAGGGGAGGTCTGTGTGGCATGTAGGGGAGGTCTGTGTGGCATGTAGGGGAGGTCTGTGTGGCATGTAGGGGAGGTCTGAGTGGCATGTAGGGGAGGTCTGAGTGGCATGTAGGGGAGGTCTGAGTGGCATGTGGGGAGGTCTGAGTGGCATGTGGAATAGATTTGAAGTACATGTGGGAGTCTTAAGTACATGTAGGGGCAGTTTTGGCAAGCGGAGGCTGAATGCATGTGGTTGCATTTTGTGGCAAGTGGGATCTGAGGGCGTGTGTGTCTCTTAAAGTATATCAGGTTGCCCACCACTGCTAAATATTTATAATAGTCCCTCAAGCTAAAATCCTATAAACTGTTATGTACCTGGCTGCAGAACTAGACATTTGTGGGCCCCATAGCAATATTTTGTAAGGGCCCCGATGTACGGCTAAAGGGTGAAAAAAACCACATACATACATATGCTAATTTGTCAGGGGAGAGGGCCCCATAGCAGCTGCACTTCATGGTACAGCAGGTAGTTACGCCTTTGGCTGTAAAGTATCTATACGAGGCACTACATCCTTGCAGACTTTGTACCACTGTCTTATTCTTACAGTAACATAATCCTCTGTGCTTCTTTCCAACCATATACATACCTAGTTTTTCAATCATTAAAGCCCCAGAGGCATCAAATTCATTTCTCAGAACCTACCATACATTTCTAAGATATTATGGACTCTTTGTTGTTTTAAAAAATCCTTATAGCTATGTATTCTGTGTGTTTACTTTCCTGGTAATATCGGATACTGCATCTCTTCCAGCTCTCTTCCCTCCCTTTCAAACCCCAGGGTCAGTTCATTCATCTCCCGCTTCTGTAAATATTATACAGACATTTCAAACAAGCCCCACAGCATTCCCCTGCTCTGTCTGGCAGCCATGGGGTTAACACCTTCAGCCCCAGGGGCTTTCCTCCTTAAAGGAGTCATTTAATGAATGTAATAAGCTGTGTCATAAGGTCAGCACACAGCTTTGGTCCCCAGCAGTAACTCAAAATAGGGAATTAGTGGCAAGTGTTCGCCCATCAACCGAATAGTCAAATTATGGAGAACCTTGTGTGCATTGGTAAGAGATCCGTGGTTTGCGTCCTAGCACTTGTTTATTATAACTGTAGCTATTGGCTGCTTTTCATGGGGCCCTAGAAAGGGCCCCATGCAATGATGAAAAAGAAAAATGATACCCCGCTGTCATTTAAAAATAAAACTATAAAATTTAATCATACAGGTGCCTTTTATCTCTGCCCATCATTATCATCATCAGCTATTTATATAGCGCCACTGATTCCGCAGCGCTGTACAGAGAACTCACTCACATCAGTCCCTGCCCCAATGGAGCTTACAGTCTAAATCCACTATACATACACACACACAGACCAAGGTCAATTTAATAGCAGCCAATTAACCTGTTATGTTTTTGGAGTGTGAGAGGAAACCCACGCAAACAGGGGGAGAACATTCAAACTTCACACAGATAAGACCATGGTTGAGAATCGAACTCGTGACCCTGGTGCGACCCACCTGTCATTCAAGGGGAGTTTGGGATCTCTTGAGCGCGGTTGGCCTTCGTTAATGATTAATTCTTGCATCTCCTCCTCCCCGCTCACACACACGCCCGGCCCCTCTGTAACCAGCTATAGGCGTGAAGCTTAATCCAGGAATTACAGAATGCTGTGACCTCTCCCAGCTGTTGTGGAGGACTGCAAGTCCCAGCATATCTTCATGCTAGGAGACACTGGCAGTTGCACAGCAGGTTTTGGTGTTTGATTACGTAAATGACAGGTGAGTCGGAGCACATGTTTCAAGTACCCTATAAAATTAACATTGGGTCAGTATTAAAATCAGTTCATCCCTCTGCAATTGAAAGGCCGGTGCCCCCTTGCCAATGACCTAGAGCTGGCCATCCATTTGTTGCAGGAGTTAGGAAGGGGTTAACATAAACTTGGCATTGGCCATGTTCTGCTGAGTAGTGTTTTGACCAGTTAAATTAACGCGTCTCTCCTAAAATAAATATTTCCTCAACGCCTCTGGTTCTGAGATTCTACATATAAATGGCATGTCTAGCGCTGTCCTTTTATCTTCTACATTCTCACCCTCACACCATCTCTTTGTCTCAACACTTGCCCCTTCTCTCCCTCTCTTCACTACTAAAGCATTCACGTACTTTTATTATTACTAGAATCTATGTTCTTTTTATGTGTCTCCGACAATACACTCCATGTAGCAAACAGCGATAAGGAAGACATGTAATAGATGAAGTAAGAAATGCTGATTATATCATGAATGGGCAATGGAATAGGCATGATGGCTAATTGCCAAAATAATGGATTTACGTGGTGTAAGATTTCTTGTGTATTGTCTTTTGTCTTTTTTTTTTTTTTTTTCAGATATCTTTATTAGTTTACTGTGTAAGAAAAACTAATGCATTCATATTAAAGGCAATTATGAAATAAGTATTCTACAATATTATTATAAAATATTATAGTTCTAAATAGCAGCACACCGTAATTGAAAGATGGGCAGCGAACCACTCTTAGGAAGAGAGACTAAAATTAGTGACATGTATTATTATGTATGATAAAAACATTATCTCAACACTTGTTATCAGTGTTGTAATAATTTAACCAGGGAATCTGTGTTTCAGAAGATTTATTAATAATGCATGTGATGCATTTTATATACATACCAGACTTTATTTCTAACAACTGTGAGAGAGGGTGAGTCTGGATATTTCCAAAGTGCAGCTATTTGAGAAGTCGCAGCACTGTAGGTATGACATTTATTGAGGTTTTTGTTAATATCTGGGATCAGGAGCGGAAGGAGAAAAAATTCTGGTGACAGAAAATATCTAAGGCAGTTACAGCTCTTATAAATTTCTTATTTTCGGACCAGCAATTTAAGGCAACACCACCACATATGGGCAAAATTGCCCATTTGAGATCTTGAAGCCCTCGATCCCATCACTTGGGGGTATATTTACTGCGGGTTTGTAAAAGTGGAGATAGCTCCAATCGGATTCTAGCTGTCATTTTGTAGAATGCACTAAATAAATGAAAACTAGAATCTGATTGGTTGCTCTAGGCAACATCTCCACTTTTTCAAACCCGCAGTTTAGTAAATTTAGCCCTTGGTGTGTGAAAGACCGTACATTTCAGTACATTGTGAGATCTACAATGCTAAAATGTACTTCTTAGAGGCTTTTAGAAAGGAGCCACCATATGCCAAAGTACAGTTTCATTTGCACCTGGGGGGGGGCATTTCACAGCACTAACAAATTTTGAAGTAATTTTGTCTAAAGAAGAAAAATATGTATAAAGGACTCTAAGAGGAAGGTCTGAATAAATATAATAATTTTGAAAGTACTTTCATTTTAATATCGGCCACTACCTAGCCAAGAGATAAACATTGAGTGTTGTCTAGTCAGGTCTTTTTTTAATCCTCTCAAGGCTTGGAGTAAAATTAGCTGAAAATAGCTTATCATAACATTCAGTTAAATATATAGCTGAATATATTATCTAAGAAGATTACCAATTAAATTTGAATTTAGATTTTAAAACATTTTTGGTCATGGGAGCCAGGTTTAAATCCTGTTTAGAGTAGAAAGCAAAGTATATATTTGGATTTTGTCAAGGAAAGTTGGGAGAGAGGCTTTTGGGTCAGTGAGGTTGAGAAGGGTATCATCTGCATAAAACTCAATTTTAGATTTGTTCTTAACAAGATGGACACCCAAGATATTGACATTTTTTCTATATGTTGCTGCAAGAGGTTCCAACACCAAAGCAGATATCAAGGGTGAAAGTGGACAACCTTCCCTAGTGCCATTTTCATCTGAAAAAGGGTCCTAGAAAATCATTAACAGAGAAATGCAGAATTGTTTTCATATAACGACAAAGTACCTAGAAGGAAATTGCCCTTTTTTCCATAGTTGCCTACATTACCGGAATGTCCGGGAGACTCCCGAATTTCTGGACTCCTGGGAGAGCAGAGCAACTACCTGGGTCTTGGATACACTAAATTAATTAAATGGTGGGGTGGGGCTTAGGACGCGAATCACGTGTCATCGTGGCACCGTCCCCTGCCATAATAGGCTAGAACTGATGATGTGTGTTTAGGGGGTGGGAGGGAAGAAACCGCACGATTTGCTGAGCCCCGTCCCCATACGCCAACCAGCTCCCCGCATCTTCTGGAGGCAAACTTGCACCAAAGTTTGCAAGTATGCTTAATTCCCATATGAGACAAACTTAAACTCATAAGATTCCAACTAACTCTATCAAACCCCTTCTCTGCGTTTAATTCCAGGATTAAAGAGAGAGTCTTAGTAATTTGAAGGTGGTTAATAATGGTACTATTTTTTGTAGTATTGTCGGTGGCGTGGGCCTACCTATCTTAAGTAACAATAAGGGACGATCATTTTCACAGAGCATGGGGGCTCTTTGTGAATCACAACAATTTTAGAGTGTGTTACCTTTTGTGCGGTGCAAATTTCATTCACAACAAAACTCGACATGAGTGCTCAGGAGGTGCCGGTGGACAGGAGTCATCCTATACTTTCAGTACACTCATTGGCCAAATAATTAAAAAGACCTACCTCCAATAGAAATATTAAAAGCAAAGAACTTAGTACAGCTTTGCAAACATTTACACAGGCCAACCGATCATAATAAAGCAGCTCTTTAATTAGTTAGTTCTTCTATTAGTGACGGCCATGGTGGCTTAGTAACTCTTAATAGCGAGAATAGCCACATTGGTTTGCATATGTAGGCGTGTACCTATGTATGCACTAGGCCATACTTGCTTACTCTCTCGGAATATCCTGGTGACTCCAGAATTCCAGGTAGGTCTCCTGGACTCCCGGGAGAGCAAGCCATTCTCCTGCATCTTACCCACTTCCTAGCGAAGATGGTAGAATAGTCGCTTATATGACCCGTTTTGATGCAAATCGAGTCATTACGTTGTGTGGTCAACAGGCCGGGGAGAAAGAAAATGTTGCTAAGTATGCACTAGGCTGACATATTAAAAATGCCCTGTGGGGGGAACATTTCACACAATGGAAATAGAATGGACTTTAAAGGGATTCTTTTTTTTACACTTGCCAACCTGCTGGTTTTCACGTGGACCCGCAATCCTGCAAATGTAGACGCATCCCCACTTTATGGGGCAGCGGGGGCGAATCTAGAATATTATTTCACCAGGGGCGATTTAGGAGGGGGGGGGGGGGGGGGGGTGATTTAGTCCCCTTCTTCCTTTTTGACAGCTAATGCTGCCTGCGGCTGCACACTATGTGCAGGTCCGTTCGGCAGAGACAGACAGGGAGAGTATGCTGGCAGCCGGGCAGGACTCTCTGTCTGCCTGTCTCTGCCGAACGAACCTGCACATAGTGTGCAGCTGCAGGCGATTGCCCCGAAAGTCTTCCCAAATGGACGATTATCCCCTCATTTGGTTGGTCGTACTGTTTAATATTTTTGTTCCAATCTCGTTTCCGCTGTGTAGTGTGTATAAACTTCCGACCGATCCACAACAGTGAGTACGAAATTACAGTCATTGCTCACGACAACATGGCTGTAAAAAGTCGCTAAAGAGACGTCCGCTCTTCCCTTTATCGTCCTAAACAAGGCTAGTGTGTATGCAGTCCATGGACCCAGCGATTGGACCATCGATCGCATGTAAAATCGCTCGGCATAAAAAGTTGGTCAAAATTTCTGTAGTGTGTACCCAGCTTAAGTGACTAGCGCACTGTAAGCACACACATTCATTTACAGTAACATTCCCAGGAAGCACAATAGCTGAGCAGTATGGAATGATATAATTCGACAAGACCTGAGGTGCCATGCATTGCTTTTCCCTTACTCTGTATCATATTTTATTTTTCTCTCTTATTTTTAGACGATTTTCTACAGAGCACTCTCAGTCTGTCTGGCTGTGTGTTTCTCTCTTCCAGCTCACTGCCAAAATCTGAACTTTTCACTTCTTCCTTCCTCTTCTTTTTTATTTGCACATTCTTGCTCATTTACAGCAAAACATCTGATCTTCTTCCAAGATGGTTGCACTGGGGGTGGACACGAGGACAACCAATCAAAACAGGACATGTAGCTATAGCCAGAGAGAGACATAGAGACTGACCAATTCCATTGGAGGATACTAAGCGTGACACAGATGTAAAGTAAAATGCACACCAAAATATCAATGTTTAACTGTTTCCTACTGCAAGCTTTGTTGCTGACAACAGTTACTGGATAAGTTATACACTTGTGATGAGAGTAATAAACTGTCTTCCAATATAAAGACATTAGTTAAACAATGATTTAGGACTGTTTCATAAATCAGACACAGATAACTGTGTATTAATAGACAAGAGCTATATATAAAGATGTCTGTGTATTAGTAGGGTAAGAGGTGTCTGTGTCCTGATCCCAATGTCTTGGGTATTGGAAGGGGGTCTGTGTCTTGGCAGCAGAGATGTTTGTGTTTTTTTGTCTGAATATTAGGATGGTAGAGGTCTTCATCCTGCTGTCTGTGTATTAGGACAGAGAAGGTCTGTGTCCTGATATCTGTATAGTAGGTGTAGGGTAGACGTATGTATATTAGGATTGGGAAGGTCTGTGTCCTGATGTCTGTGTATTAGGAGGAGGGGAGAGGGCTGTGTCCTGATGTCTGTGTATTAGGAGAAGGGCAGCAGTTTATGTTCTGATGTCTGTGTATTAGGAGGAGGGGAGAGGGCTGTGTCCTGATATCTGTGTATTAGGAGGAGAGGAGAGGGCTGTGTCCCGATGTCTGTGTATTAGGAGGGGAAGAAAGGGCTGTGTCCTGATATCTGTGTATTAGGAGGGGAAGATAGGGCTGTGTTCTGATGTCTATGTATTAGGAGGAGGGGAGAGGACTGTATCCTGATGTCTGTGTATTAGGAGGAGGGGAGAGGGCTGTGTTCTGATGTCTGTGTATTAGGAGGAGGGGAGAGGGCTGTGTTCTGATGTTTGTGTATTAGGAGAAGGGGAGAGGGCTGTGTTCTGATGTCTGTGTAGTAGGAGGAGGAGAGAGGTGTGTCTCCTGATGTCTGTATATTAGAAGCAGGGTAGCAGACAAAATCCAGTGTTGTCCATGGCAGTAAATAAGTATATAATGCGTTTTCGCCTTGGAGCCTATGTATTTATTTAGAGGAGATATATTTTTCCAGGTGTGTATTAGGAGTAGAGAACAGGTCTGGGTCTTTATGCCTTTATATTAGAAGATGTACCTAGTATAAATATATAATATAGAGTTTAATAGTGTGTACAAATAGTATAAGAGGGAGAGGCATATATCCTGCATATGAATCAGGTAGGTGAGTGCAGGTTGTGGCCCTGATCTCTGTGCAGCAGTAGACAGGAAGGTGAGGTATGTGTCCTTGATGAATTGCAGTAGTGAACAGTTTGGAGAGGTATGTGTCCCTGATATCTGTGGCACTGGTAGACTGGGGCTTGGGGGGGGGGGCTTCTCTGTTAATCACCGCTTGGCCTAATTGAAATATAAAATGAAGTGCGGGTCTCCAGTTTCCAGGGAGCTGTCAGAAGTGCAGGTGTGAGTCCAGGCAGCCTGAGGTGGGTTTAGGGGGGAGAGGGCGGCTCTTTTAACTGGCGTTGGGTTACTGGCAGCGATGAGAAGAACGGGTGGAATCCTGCCTCAGCCACAAGGCTCAATTCTTCCTTTTGGAATGAAAGGCAGGAAAACAGACCGCCCCTGTGCACCTGTCCTCCCTCCATGCTGGCCAACACAGGAAAAGAGTGAGCGGACATTAACCCAGCACATGCCAAAATCTTCCAAGACTATGATGTGTTTGTAGGCAGCCGGGGACTTGTGTGTTTATGTACTTCTTCTTTTAAGTATATTTATGACTTTAGTGTTTTGTTTTTGTAGTGAACTGTTTAGCTATCCAGAGATATAAAAAAAAAAGCATCAAGAGTTAAATTTAAGCCCCTTAAGTGAGTCAGCTTATGTTTAAAATGTAAGGATATTGTTAATTGCCAGAGGTAAATATCATATAGCTGTGGTGCCACTAAGGTGATCCATGTACTGTGTGTTATACACACCATGCATGTCGATGTATGCTCTCCACTGGATCATTGTGGAAATCCCAATCTCATAGTGACTTTTTGCTTATACCACAACAGATGCTATCTTGCCGTGCATATTAACATACAAAAAAATAAATAAATGTCGGAACAGTATTTATGGACTTTAAGTGCTGAGCTTGTAAGCTCTTGCTGGCAGGGTCCTGTACCCTATGTCTTATGTCTGTCCGGTCTCTGTCTTCCTTGTTTGTCCCTGTCCCTTGTCATGTCATACTCTGAATTTGTTCTGTTAACTGCATCCATGCATTTATTCTTCTACACTGTATCCATATACATGTTACCGTGTTTACCATTTTCATGTATATCATATTTGTACTATTATGTCAGGTGCTATGAAATCGGTGGCACCATACAAACAAACAATGGTGATTATATATTAAATGGATCGATAACCGCCTGTTTTTCTACAGTGCTTTCCCCCCACTTAGAGTTTCGCCGACACCACTACAGTACCCTGATTTCAGTCGGGGTCACACAAGGAAGATGAGAACACTACCGTTGCTGGAGTTCCATAGTAGTCTCTGCTATGGACAGGATGTGTGTGATGGAAACAGCAACCGATTGTATTGGCTGTGGCTCTTGTCCAATCAGGTTATGCTCTCATTACACTCCTCCATCCTGGGAGGTTTGAGTTACCCATCCAGACTGTATGTATCTGAACGCTACAAGCCTTGAACACAATAATTTAACAGCAATCACAGGCATTCATCTGAACCAGTTCAATTATAGCCAGGATCATTCTCAAAAGATAAACTGAAAAATAAAATAGTTAAAAAATGTAAAAAAAAACCTCAAGGGCTTCTTATATACAAATTAGTAAATAGTGGACAAGTGAATAAGTCATGGCTAATTAAAACCTGTTGCCAACCGTGGAGGCAGCCAATTTGTGTCCAGGACCAATATTCATTGTAATGCAGCCTATCAGTTTAATAGGAACCAGTGTCGTCACTGAGGCAGTTATTCCAAGTATTGTCTCCGGGTATATTGAAGTTCTGCAAAATGGAGATACCCAGCCCTGAACGATAAAAGAAGGCAGATTATCAGTGTGCTAGGGAAAACATAAACATATTTGCCTGGGTAATAGGGTTCTCTGAAGACAAGTATTCCGTTTAAGGTAAAATGACTATACTTTGCTGTATTAAATTAGATACAACGCTGTAACTGATTAATGATCTGAAAACAGTTTATTAATTTTATTGTTTTTGTTTTTCTTAAACAAAATAGAATCAGTGAAGAAGATTCTTTGGAATAAAAGGAGGTACTTTGGACAGACAGTTTATTATTTCTGGCAGATGTAACATAAATAGCACAAATTGTTTGAACTCCTTTGAACATTTGTTGCTTATTTTTTAGTTTTAACTTTACTCCACTATTGAGACTATGGGACCAGGGCCAAGATGGCGCTGTAGTGTTATTTGGACGGCCATTCTCTGTACTAGCTGCACCACATATCCCTATTAAGTATAGGGTCTTATATTCTAACATGGTACAATGTGCACAAGTGTAATGTAACTCATGGCAACCAGTCAGATATTTGCTTTCAATTTCTATCCCACGCTGGAAAAAAGGGCAGCTATAATGTGATCGGTTTAACACCTTACAACATTAAGTTAGCCCAGGGGTCGGCAATCCCGTCTGGCACTCAGGAGCTCAGAGCTGTCTCACTTAGGAAAACAAAGATGGCTGAAACGGAGCTGCTGCGCAGTTTTATTAATCTTTGCTTGCTTTAGGGAAGCAGCTCCCAGGCTCCGTTGTGGAATGAAAGATGCTGACTCCAGGTAAGTGTGAGGGATTACATATACTGGGGGCACAACTATGAGGGAGAAAATGTACTGTGGGCACAACTATGAGGGGTAACATGTAATGGGGGCACAACTATTCTGGATAACAAGAATTGGGGGCACAACTATGAGGGGTAACATGTAATGGGGGCACAACTATTTGGGATAACATGAACTGGGGGCACAACTATGAGGGATTACATATACTGGGGGCACAAGTATGAGGGATTACATATACTGGGGGCACAAGTATGAGGAATTACATATACTGGGGGCACAAGTATGAGGGAGAACATGTACTGGGGCACAACTATGATGGATAACGTACTGGGGACACAACTATGAAGGATAACATGTACTGGGGACACAACTATGAGGGAGAACATGACCTGGGGGCACAACTATTAGGGATAACATGAATTGGGGGCACAATTATGAGGGTTTACATGTACTGGGGGCACAATTATGAGGGCTAACAAACTGGGGGCATGACTATGAGCGAGAACATGAACTGAAGGGCACGACTATGAGGGAGAACAATAACTGGGGGCACGTCTATCAGGGTAATGTGAACTGGAACCACAAGTATGAGAGATAACATGAACTGGGGCACAACTATGAGGAATAACATAAACTGGGGGCACAATTATGAGGGATAACGACCTGGGGGCATGACTATGAGTTAGAATATGAACTGAAGAGCACGACTATGAGGGAGTACATGAACTGGGGGCACAATTATGAGGAAGAACATGACCTGGGGGCACGACTATGAGGGATAACATGTATTGGGGGCACAATTATGAGGATAACATGAACTGGGGGCACAACTGTGAGGGAGAACAAGAACTGGGAGCACGACTATGAGGTATAATGAACTGGGAGCATGACTATGAGGGAGAACATGAATTTAAGGGCTCGACTATGAGGGAGAACATGAACTGGGGGCACAACTATAAGGGAGAACATGATCTGGGGGCACAACTGTGAGGGATAGCTTGAACTGGGGGCACAACTATGAGGCATAACATGTATTGGGGCACAACTATGAGGGATAACATGAACTGGGGGCACAACTATGAGGGATAACATAAACTGGGGGCACAATTATGAGGGATAACGACCTGGGGGCATGACTATGAGTTAGAATATGAACTGAAGAGCACGACTATGAGGGAGTACATGAACTGGGGGCACAATTATGAGGAAGAACATGACCTGGGGGCACGACTATGAGGGATAACATGTATTGGGGGCACAATTATGAGGATAACATGAACTGGGGGCACAACTGTGAGGGAGAACAAGAACTGGGAGCACGACTATGAGGTATAATGAACTGGGAGCATGACTATGAGGGAGAACATGAATTTAAGGGCTCGACTATGAGGGAGAACATGAACTGGGGGCACAACTATAAGGGAGAACATGATCTGGGGGCACAACTGTGAGGGATAGCTTGAACTGGGGGCACAACTATGAGGCATAACATGTATTGGGGCACAACTATGATGGATAACAAACTGGGGGCATGACTATGAGGGAGAACATGAACTGGGGCACAACTATGAGGGATAACATGAACTGGGGGCACAACTATGAGGGATAACATGAACTGGGGGCACAACTATGAGGCATAACATGAACTGGGGGCACAACTATGAGGCATAACATGAATGCGTATGTGATGGTCCCATTGCTATTAGTATTAAATTGATAGTGTGATAAAGTAAGAAATAATTATGTGTATGGACATATATATATATATATATATATATATATATATATATATATACACACACAGTGGTCATAGAGAAGATTTAGAAGTGGTGGTATAGAAAATGAATGAAATGGAATTTGATAGTTTTATAATCAAATTAGTAAAAGGACTGTTTATACGCCATGCCACCATATAAAGCACACTTCGACCACTTTATATATATATGTTTAGTGCTCATCTTCACTAACTTTTGGTTGAGAGGCATTCCAAACAGAAAGCATCTCTATTCCCACCACTGAAGAAATAGCACGATATGGAGATCAATAGAGAGTTGCTTATATTGTGCACACAGGCCCGGGGGACACTGTGAGACATTATGCAGTCACTATTTTTGCGCAGTAATGTCTGAGCTGGGTCTTATACTGGATCTCTATTCTGCTCTATTTGCCCTGCAGTATCTTCTCTTTGGAACAAAACTGGTGTGGAGCTGCCCTAATAGAAAGCCCATTGATGTCTGTGAGGAAACATTCTGTGCGGTTTACTAGATATTTAGACGCATACAAAACATTTTTAAAAAATGTACACCTGTGTGCCAAAGCCAATACTGTTTTATAAATTAAATAATATATCACCCAATTGTAAATTATAAGGACATCGGACAAATTTACTTCTAATATAAATAAGCATTTCTTTTGAATTTAAATTTATTTTTTTTGTTATTTTTTGCAGTCTGTCAATGTAAGAGACACTTATATTGCCTTTCTATTATATTGCCTTTTTTTCCCTCAGCTTGTCCATTAGCTTTTACAACACCCAGGTGTTCTGC
Source organism: Mixophyes fleayi (assembly GCF_038048845.1). NCBI lineage: Eukaryota > Metazoa > Chordata > Amphibia > Anura > Limnodynastidae > Mixophyes > Mixophyes fleayi. The sequence goes on from NC_134408.1 coordinate 25,642,665, forward strand.
TGATGATAACGCGATGAATTATCATCTCATCCCCTGTGAATCTGTCCTCACTTCCCCCTTCCCCATCAAGATTTTCCCTCCGCTCGTTCCCTTCCAGGTGTTTCTCTTTTATGCACATTTCTACCTCCGTTTCTCTCTCATTCTACATTTTAATAGCATGAGGAATAAATCCAAGAATCTATCTGCAGCTAGCACATTAAAGTCAACCCAGCAGACATACATTATCTGAAGTGATAGTATATATGATACACTGATAATAATAAATGCACATATTTAAAGGGAATATATTCCCAATTATCATTGGTTTATTTCATTCTGCAAACACAGCCCTGTTTTTTATTAACGTAAGCAGAGATGTTGGATACTATACAAAGTCATTCCAAGGTTAGCTATTTAAAGAACACCTGCACACAATGAAGGCAGCCGTTTTGTGAGCTGAACCAATATTCATGATTCGGACATTCACTGGGAACAGGTGACGTCAGGGGAACATAAAGGGCTTGGATACGGTCAAGGCTGGCAAAACACAGCCTGGTTAATGCGACAGGAGTTGCGCCACACTTACAGGGATGTCCTTCCAGCCCTCGCCGAAAATTTATTTCTCTGTCACAGACGACTTGCCCTGTTATATTCCCCACTCTGAATAGAACAGGGATCGGAAGAGGTATGGGGGAGAGGGGCATGCTCAGTGCAGCCACAAACTCCGGCATGGAAGGGCGCTGGAGATTCAAAGGCCGGCCCTAGAAACAGTCTCAATCATGTCTCAGTGATGACTCTAGTTCGTAACAAATTAGAAGACCACATTCTTTTGAATATTATTTAAAAACTGGCCATTTCAATCTCCTTTAACCACGATCATGTAAAATTATATAAAGGGTCAAATTAATGGATAATTCTATCATTATATAATATTTGTAAGAAAGTTCATGTTTACCCAAGAAATGTGATCCTAGGAATACCATTGGTAGGAGTGTCTATAAATCCCTGTAGCAGATTTCTGGCTGTTCTAGTGGGAGAGTGGCAGATTGTAGGGATAGCACAGCACTGTGTACAATGATTGTACTAAACTACAATTGCAAACATACATCCAATAGCAGCAATACACACTGTGTATCTCACCTATGACATCATCACCTAGCTGAAGGTAGCCTGATTGCGTTGTGAAGAGCTAATACCTGCAGAGAAGGTAACACAAAATGGGAGAGGCAAACCAGGCCGTCCTAAGGCTGCATAGTAGTGTTTGTTACTCAGAGCAACTAAATATAAAAATATTACTCCACAGTAGGCCAGGCATCGTGGATCTTTTAATCTAAAGCTCACAGGTTCCGTATTGTTTTGGCAATTATGAATATTTAGGCCCAATATATGTAATGAAAGTCACTAGATTGCAAGTGAAATTATCCTTTAAGTTGTTTGGAGGCACATTAATTCACGGGTGGTCTGAACACTCTAACGAAGTGACACTATATGGTTTGAGGGATAAGGAACATCTTTAATTCCTTAATCTTATTTTTGGCTAAATGTACTTTTTTTTTTTTTTTTTTTAAATGGCTGATTCTAAATAAAAAAACACTAAAATATGATTGCCATTCATAACTGAAATTATATAATTGTGATATAGAATAGCTTAAATACAGTCTTGGACAAAAATGTTGGCACCCTCACGCTTGTTCCAAATAACTCCATTTCCTCTACACATGAATTGAAATTAACAGTATTTGGTTTTCACAATTCTATCTCTGTTAATATTACAAAACCTTTGTTTTTATTTGAATTTAATATTGTAAATACGTTTGAACGAGAGCGTTAAATGAAATGGCATCATAATATTTGGTAGCACAAAATAACCTCTTCCTATAGCCATGGATGGGCTTCCAGCTCCTCTCTACTGGCAGTTTGGTTCTCTCTTCTTATGCAGACTCTTCCAGTTCTCCCAGCTGTAAAGGTTCCATCTCCCAACTGCTGTTCCCAGATCTCTCCACAGTTGTTCTATTGGATTTAGACCTGGGGGTAAATGTATCAAGCTGCTTGTTTGAAAAAGTGGAGATGTTGCCCATAGCGACCAATTAGATTCTATCTGTTATTTTGTATAATGTACTAAATAAATAACTAAAATCTGATTGGTTGCTATAGGCAACATCTCCACTTTTTCAAACCCGAAGCTTGATAAATTTACCCCCTGGACTCATCACTGTCTACTTCAGAACAGTCCAGCGACTTGTTTTGAACTTTTCCTGGGTGCTCAGACAATTCTCTGGCTTTCTTTCCATTCTCCATGCTCATTGCAGTACATGCAGGGGCACCACACAGGGAATTAGTCAATTCCTCTATTCAAGCTCATTTAATGAGGGATTTTTAGATTGCAGACTTACTATAGGTAAATTCACTTCCAACGTGATTAGAATCACCTGCTTGAAAGTGAATTATTTCTAACTACTTCTAAAAGATGCCAATACTTTAATTCAGTTCATATATAGATTGTGTGGAATAAGCTACAACATTTCCCTGCCTTTTGTGTTTTATTCCACTGAAAACCAAAGAAATTTGTGGATACCAAACTATTTTCTGATTTCAGCAATTTTCTGCAACAAATGTAATTACAAAAAATTCAAGGGTGCCACGAATATAAATGTGGGCTGCAATTAAAATGACTACCGCCCGCTAAATAAGAGAGAGGGGGGTGAAAATACAAATTTAGCAGAACTTTTACTGTTCAAAATTGCATCTATTTTATGGCACAGTACATAAATAGTTTCACGCTCCATAATGCAATCCGTGGTCCATCTACACAGAAGCTTTGTACAATCTTTGCAGGTTTTTTACTGTGATTCAGAAGTACATGTATTCCAGGAGACTTTAGCGTGGCGGGAGACCCCATGGACTTCCAGGAGAACAAGTCATTTTTAGGCAAGTTGGCGGGGATGTGAATTTGTATCATCACGCCATGCCCACCCATGTGATTACTGAGTGGGCAGAAGTGCGATGCTTCATGATGAAAATGGCGCAATCAAGTCACACCAACCTGTTTTCATTCCTATGAACAGTAGGTGAGGTAATGCTTCCGCCAAAGTGAGTTTTGTTTGTGCTGTTTATGCTTCTGAAAAGTTTTCCTCAGTTTCACAAAATGTAGAACATCTACAAATATGCTAAAATGCAGCATCACCTACTCTTGTATTCCTTCCTCAAAACATAATCTTCTTTTTGTTCAAATATTATTGTAAGAGTGTTTGAACTTGCAATAAAGTTTCAAAAAAACGTAAAAAAAAAATTTGTTCCAGTGTCCCACTATACATAATACAGGCCCAAAAACGGCCATGATGCCTGACTAATCCGATTGAAATCAATGGAGTCATTATCGATCATGATGGCAAATGTGGCTGAAGATGATAGTCATGTGACTGTGTATGGTCATATTCCTACCGCTTAAATGTTGGAAGTGATCCGGTCTCCCACTTGATCTTCCACATTGGACAGTGATCCTGACACAATGTGTGGCTGGCGTATGGCACTGCCTAATTTAGCCACATCTATCCATCACCCAAAGTAAAAAGGTGCCTCTGCAAGATACAGCACCCTGCGTAAACACCGGTGTAACTGAAGTGAGCGCTGAGGTGTGAAATCACAAAATACTTTTGCATTGTGCTGTTTGTTTGTAAATAATCCCCAGTGTTTGGTATTTTGTTGCTGATCCTCTTGAATGTACAGTTACCAAAAGCTGTGACACTTTTTAGTGTGATCAATGTACAGAAATGAAGCAACATTATGACGTATACTTATCATTACTTTGGTGGTCTGTAGGACTTAATTAAATGTAGGTGTCAAATTTGCATTAAACTATAGCAAGCAATAAGACACTTGCTCCCATTGTTTTGCACAAGAGAGGTAAAACGGAATTGGTTAGTCAATAAACGTAATACATCATCTTACTGCAAAGAGAGAAGACGATATTAAAATTGTTGCCCTATCATATACTGTATTTTTCCTTATTTGGTATGAAGAGCTCTATCTGCAAATTAGTGGGGTGTTTTTTTTTTGTCTATTTCTACTGTGCATGTCAGGATACATATGTGTATAAGATTGTATGTCCTAATTAACCCCTCATACTTATGTTAAGCCCTGTGACTAGACTATATATCACAGTTGTGCTATTTGATTAAATTGAGAATAACTTTGTAACTACATTGTGCATACTAGTAAAGATTCCACTGATTTGTTGGGACGGATAAGGCTTTTTTTTTGGTGGTGAAGAAAATATATGTGTATTTTAAAAGCATTATACAAGCAAACTAGAAAAAATATGTAGTATTTTCAATGATGTTTCACATAGTACTTTTAATCCAATTAGGGCAGCCCAAGAATGTTGGTCCAAAAATAATTGGCTACCATAGGAATACTACATGTAAGATCTGACCCAGCTATAAAACCTTTCCATTTAACCAGTGGCCTCTGTCTCCCCTTATTGCCAGCATTGGTATATTCGGTGTAACCTGGACTTAGCAGCAGCTAACATGTCAGTCATGATTAGATCCAGGTTATACTGGATCTATAAATACTTACCAGCAGAGAAGACTTGAGAGGTCTGAGGTCTTCCCTATACTCAGGGAAATCTGTGATGACATCAGTATTGTGCCATCACAGAATTTCCTGTGATTGGTGCATAAGACCAGGTTTTTCCATTGAACTGTACATAGGGCTAGACTTTTTAAACAATATGAGTTTAGGCTGCCGGAATGCTATGTAGTACTGACTGGAAATAACAGATCCTTACTTTCAGTGCTATGCTTTGTTTTCTGTCATTCATCATCATCATCATCATCATCATCATCATCACCATTTATTTATATAGCGCCACTAATTCCGCAGCGCTGTACAGAGAACTCACATCAGTCCCTGTCCCATTGGAACTTACAGTCTAAATTTCCTAACATACACACACAGACAGAGAAAGAGAGACTAGAGTTTATTTGATAGCAGCCAATTAACCTACCAGTATGTTTTTGGAGTGTGGGAGGAAACCCATGCAAACACAGGGAGAACATACAAACTTCACACAGATAAGGACATGGTCAGGAATTGAACTCATGACCCCAGTGCTGTGAGGCAGAAGTGCTAACCACTAAGCCACCGTGCTGCAGATCAAATATTGACCGCAATATCAAAACGAGTGTAATGTCTGGTAATGATGGAATCTAAATCAGTTGGATCATTATTTGGGCATTTTGGAAATTGTGGTTGGAAGGTGACGGCTTTCAACCTACGTGCAAAATTTTATGACCGCAGTAACAGGATCCTGTGTAGTCAGGAGTAATGATCGGATGGATTCGTCCAATTGGATGGCCAAATTACAAGTGTTCTGCTGTTTTTCACCATACTGTGTCGTTTGGGTGTCACTGCTCCATTGAAATGTATGGAAGATATTTAATTTGATCACAGCAGAAACATTAAGTCTGCACATACACATGCATGGCAAAGAGTATGAGCTGACACTCTCCGTCTAAGGCTAGGTACACACTGGAGAATTTTCCGACCAATCTGTTATCTACAACGAATGTACCGAAGACTGAAGGTCCGACCGGTCGGGCGATTCATGCATACATACTACACACGATTTACCTTCAGATCTGTGCTCTTCATCTGGTCCTCTAGTCGTTTAGAGAATGACAGCACAATATGCATGCATTCATTTATTCCTGTCACACTTATTAGCTGCCTCGTTATAGCTATCCACATGTCATAACGAATTTCGTTAGCTTCTGTGACTCTGAAGCAAACTGTTTAGTCTCAGAATGAACAAAAGAATTATTCCATCTACAGAACTCTCTACATTTAGTCACCAGGACAAGTTCATTGCCGGCATCGAATAAAAAGACCATGGGGTATATTTATTAAACTGTGCGTTTGACAAAGTGGAGTTGTTGTCTATAGCAACCAATCAGATTCTAGCTGTTAATTTGTAGAATGCACTAAATAAATGAAAGCTAGAATCTGATTGGGTACTATAGGCAATATCTCCACTTTTTCAAACCCGCAGTTTAGTAAATATATCCCCATGACTCTGAAAACTCCATGGAGATCATGACCGTGAGTGCATACACACTACATAATCGGCAGGTTGATTGGAACGAGATTATTAAACAGTACAACCAACCAAATGAAACGCCAATCGTTCATTGTGTAAGTATACACACTAACGCGATATGTGGATGAGCGGACATTTATTGAATGATTGGCTTGATAATCAGCTGAAAAACCTCCTTTGTGGGCCCAGCTTAATCAATCCTGTTCCCCCCACATTCTTACATCTGTCCATGTGTTTCTGCATGTTGGAAGATGTTGTCAGTCTCTATGCAGCCATTTTCAGACCTTAGTGTGTCAGGTGATCAGTCTGGTTGGTCGGCGTTCGCTAGGTGCCCAGACCGACCATCAGAATTGTAACATGTGTGGCCAGCTTTGTATGTGTTCTATAGTTCCTGATTATATGTCAACTGGATGGTGCTGTTGCACTGCAATATATGGACTGTATTTCATTGGACCTCGGCATAAAACAATATATCAGCAGAAAAACAAGATAATACGTATTGCGTAACTGAAGTATTAATATTTATAGAAACATAAAATGAGCACATTTCCCCTTTAAATCCATCATGTTCTCCTACCTTTTCTATACCTCTCTTTCCTTCTCTATGTTTCTTCTACTTTTCCCCCTGCTACTGCATCACCCCTTGTCCTCCCTCCCCCCCCCCCCCCCACCGTGTTCTGCTTTTGGTCTAAATATATCAAATATGTTGACACATCCCATAACCATCTGTGAGCCAATTACACCAAAATTATGTTTTCAAAACCATTTCCAGAATCATTTCACAAGGAGCACATTGCAAAACCCTAGAAACACATAAAAGCATTCTTTCCATGCACAGAATTTGCCTGACATTTGATATATAGAGAAATGAAGAAAACATCCAGTAAGTCAGGTAAATCTTTTTATTGAATGTGTTTCCGTGTCGGAAAGGTGTTTACAAGGCGGGGAGCCTGCTCCTTCGCCACAAAAAAAAAAAAGGAATGGAGGGTGTGGTGTAGGTAGATAATCACTCCATTAATCAGAGTCAAAATGTTTGAAATTGAGTTGTAATAAAATATTCAGGGCAAAGAGAGGAGACAGTTGTGTGGGGATATGGTAGTCGGTAAGGCGGAGGTGGAGGCATAAGAGTGACATTCAGATTTCTCACCCACTTGTGCAGGGAGCTGTATTCTTCTTGGATTCTTTCAGTTTTGCTCTTCTGCATTCCTCTTGCTATTAGTAAGAGCTGTGATTCCCACCAACTGATGTATTACAGCCCACACTCCATTATTACTAAGTATCCTAGTTTGCCGTTATAGTGAACATGGGCCACAGGACATTGCGCAAAAAAGGTGCTGTAATCGGATTCTATTTGTCATTTTTCTAGCAATGGTTACAAAATGGAAGCAAACATCTGATTGGTTGCTGCTGGTTACTCACCTTTATTGCACAATTACCTCTCCATCACTTTCCATTGTGTTTAGATGTAGCCACAGATCAGGGTGCAAATACAATCGTCCCTCCGACTAAACTTCTATTGTACAACAGCAGTAAGTAATCTCTGAGGTTTTTTTTATAATATTTGATATATTTACTAAACTACAGGTTTAAAAAAAGTGGAGTTGTTGCCTATAGCAAACATTCAGATTCCAGTTATCATTTATTTAGTACATTCTACAAAATGACAGTTAGAATATGATTGGTTGCTATAGGCAACATCTCCACTTTTCAAACCTCCGGTTTAGTAAATATACCCCTTGGACTTCTGTGGCTGAAACAAGGCTGAACAGATCCTTACTGTATACACTTTCCACCCTATTGTTATGGCCCTTATCAGTGCTATGCTTCATTTTCTGACATTCATATCAAATATTGGATGCTTGTCCACCAGCGGAAATGTCCTAGAATTGACAGGTATAGTTATGCCTCTCATGACTCAACATTTCCAGATTTCCCCTAAAATACTAGTTGCAAAGTATAGATTTGTTTAGAATACTCAGCATACCACCCAATATTTGAAATGGTCAAAGAGGTGACACTTATCTGTAGGGACGGAGACATTTTTACATTAACATGTGCACACAGCTTGCCAAAATTTTGTTTACACATTCACATAAGACTCATCTACAAGTATCACAAAACACCCAAATTCACTTAAATACACTAAGGGATGTTATTACCTTGAATTTAGGGACCAAAATGATACTTATTGGAGTCAATTGATGAGTTTTCCCATCAGGCTTGCACATCGCAAAACAAAGAGGAACAAAAGGATTTGGGTCCAAAAGAGGAACTCTTCCCTTTAAAAGAGAAAATCTTCTCCCCAAAATAGGGACAGTTGAGCATGTGGCCATCGGCCTCATAAATGACAAAGACTGTGTTCCTCTATCCAGCTTGTGAGCTCTGAAGAAGACAAAGAAGCTTGATTAATAACATGGTGGAAAGAGCAAGAGTGTGTTGTAACTCAGAGCAGCCAAATAGATGTTAGCTTACATTCATCTGATTATACTGGACTGCTAAAAGCTTCTGTCTGATTGGTTGCTACAAGCAATGCTCTTTGCACCAAAATCTAATTTGCGAACATGTTGTACAGTTTGAACACAGGATAAAAGTACGGTATCATATACCAACTAATCACCAATAATTCAATACCAACAAGCACAATGACTTGGTTGCTATGGGTTACAGCACCTTTTCCTTTAACGTCCCCCAGTCTTTAGCAGATCTGTTGATTTGGGAACATTGCGAATGAAAGGACATGAATAAACCAGATGTGCAGACCACCAGGGATTCTATACACACTAAATAGACAGAACATGTATGAAATCCACATGTATAACAACAAAACACACACTGTATTAGTCACCCTTTCACGGCTACATTTGTGTAGCAATGAGCAGGCTCTGTCTGACACATAATACAATAAGATAATATATCAGCTTGTATGTTACACTATTTTGCATATCAGAACAATTTTTACACACTCAGAGTCCAGAAGTCAATACATTTTCAGCTGAAAGTGACAGCAGACGCTGTGTCGTGATGTTTGGCAGAGGCTGGGTTACTGTACAATGCTCTGCAGGTCTTCATTGCGAGATAAAATCCATATTGGTACAAAGGATTATCTGCAAGCCATGTAAGGAAAAAATAAATCGGTGATTAGATCAAAATAGAAGGTGCCGAGTGATTGCCATTTATTTAGTCAGCATTGGTTTCTCCCTGTAGGAGGTGTAATTAGCAATTGCGTTGTGGATGTTTAATTTGCCTTCTTCTGGATCAACGTCTGTAAATATGTGGTCTATACAGAGAGGCGTGAACATATCAACATCGTGTGATATCCTGCTGCATCAGCATGTCTTTAAAACCCGTACGTTTCCTGAAAAAATTGTGTGGATTTTCTCTGACCAGTAAAATAATCATTGTCTGCAGAGACAAATGGCAACTGTCTAGGAACACGGGTTAAATACATAATGGTGACTGGGTCTTTGGCCACACAACATACCTCACATGTCCAAGTTCAGTCATTCCTATGAATTGGTTTTGCATTTAAATAAAATGAAAACCATAAGAGTTCAAGACAGCAAAGTGTTACAGTAACCTTGCTACGTGGAGCCAAGGCTTGCAACCAAGTGACACCGGGCCACAGCTTGAGAATGATCCTGGACATTCTAAAATCATTTTGCATTGTCTCTAAGATGCTCTAGGCCCCATCAGTGGAAAGGTAAAGCCAGGGGTCAGTGTCTAATATGCTTTGGGGTTAGTTGGCTGTCAGGCCGTGGGTAAGATTGCCTCACAGTGAGTGAGAAAGGGCATTTTAGACCTAATTATGGATTGTTAATGTTGTAACTCTGGCTTCGGTGAGTGGCACTATACAAAAGACTTTTGAGAAGAAGTCTCCTTCCGCATAAGTGGACCTCATCTGAGCTGCAGCCTTAGCACTCCTGCTCTTACTTAGGCCTCCAAACTCTGGAGATATCAGGATGTCCATAGTCCCAAGTATTAGATGTTGCATATATACAGTAAAATAAACTTCTCATTCCTAGACAAGCCTCATGGCTTCACACATTTTCCTTTTTTTTCCTTGCGTTGCAGTTTCCTCAGACGCCTGGTCCAAGCGTCCCTCCAGGGGATGACCATGCTGTTTTTGTCAGCTGTAAGTCCCGGCCTGTCTCCTTGGCCCTCACTGCTGCCCATAACCAGGTACCGGCGGCTCAGCAGGATCTTTGGACATTTGCAGGACAGATCTTTTATGTGTATCCACAGTACATTATCTCCACGTTTTACACGATCGTCTCGGCATTTGTAGACAGAAAGTACATTGATAGTAAACTTTGCCCATGATCCAACCATCTCCATCTCCAAAACATTCACCTGGACCACTGAAGAAGAAAATAGAGTATATCAGGCAAAGAATGAAAAGGCTAAAATTCAGCATTTTATTTCGGTGGTAATCGTACCACCATAACAACACCGAGGACTCCTCCAACAAAAATGCGACTCTGTAAGAAAACGATGTAAAGAGAAGCAGACTTGCCTGCATATCGACATTGGAGATGTCTGATAGGTGCAGGATACTGACCGCAAGTGACTGCGTCTATTGAGGTGTCCGGCAGGAGACTTTAACGTGAGTGCGACTTCTATCCCTTTTAATTTAAAGCGGCAATGTTTGGTTAAGTGTTTAAACACTTAATCTGCAGGGTTTGACATTGCCGCTTTAAATGAAAAGGGATACAAGTCGCACTCGCGTTAAAGTCTCCTGCCGGACACCTCAATAGTCGCAGTTACTTGCGATCAGAATCCTGTGCCGATCAGACATCTCCAACGTCGATATGCAGGTCTGTTTCTCTTTACATCGTTTTTTTACAGTCACATTTTTATTGGAGGAGTCCTTGTGTCGGAATATCCAGCACCGATGACTCGTATCCAACCTGGTTTATCTTTCAAGCAAAAAGTGCTTTGTTATGGTATACACAGCAATCAATAGTTGCATTACTAAGTAGAACCAGCATCCCTAGTTTATCTTTAGATATGGTAATGTGACATTTCACAGCACTATAAGGAATACAGGGTACATATTCGTCAGAGCACAGAAAGCATTCTTCTATACAGTAGAAGCTGATGCAGTATAAGGTCCATAGAATTCCAGGGTTCTCAGAAGGAGCAGTATCTTATAATGATATGGATGGAAATCTAATCACATTTACAGGAAAGTGACAATCGGAGGCATCAGATCTATCTGCCAGCCACCATGAATACATTCAGAATATCTCCAGAGGTAACTTAAATATTGCTTTCATTCACATAGATAATAACCTTGGTCTACCATCCAATGGGGAACTTAACATCCCAGGCACATAATGTCTCTTGTTCAGCATGAGAGCGATACCAAGGACTGAGGTTATGGTATAAGACCACTACCCCCCACTTCCAAAAAGCTCTATTTATCAGCAGGGGGTCTTTGTCATGCTGACAGGGACAGCTTGGGGAGGCCTGGTTCAGGCTCTCTCGTCTCACAGAGCCATAACGCCTCCTCTATTCTCCGCACGCCAAGAGCCCCTGCCATACATCAATGTGTTGCTTCCCCTCCGCGCTCAGGATGAATGGTCACCGTGTCACACTGATTAGGGGCCATCGGTCTACGTCCAATGGCTGCACAGCCAGGTGATTATTAGCATCTCATTAGCATACGGTTCCCTCCCATGGATATTTGAATTTTTTTTATTTTTTTGGGGGGAGGCAATATCCTTTTTAACATTTCTGGCAGACAGAGAAAGGGAAAGGAATGAAAAGAAATAGGGAGAGGGAGCATGTGAAATAGAAAGAGGTGGAATGAGACCATCCCATGAATTAAAAGGCGAGAGAGTATTCTCTTTTCTCACCCTAATGAGGATACAGTCCTTTTATACGCCAGTGGCATCTCCCCTCTTTGTGCCTCTCTTAACTCTTGTGTTGCTGGACAGGTCTAAAATGTCAGTGCTCTGACTGTCAGGAGGCCAGCAATGGAAAGACACCCACATGCATGAATCATGGTGTATATGTTGAGGTATATAAAAATATTGGGTTTATATAATACTTTACACTTGCATCAGTCTATGAACTTTATCTGACCCCAGAACGCTGAATCCTTGAAAGACTTATAGACCTATAAAATGAATATGGATTCTGAACATTAACACACACTTATGGACCCGGCAGTATAACATCCCTCTGAACCAGATGCTCTCATACTCTCTGTTTATCGTACTGACCCCTGTACCCACACTCTAAATGAACCGTTTAATTAGTAATTAATCACTGACCACACATCCATACTGACTTATGCACCCGCACATTCACTGACCCCCACGTACTGAATTGATACCAAAACTGTAGGCGGTTTCATGAAAAGCACTGCCGGAAGTCTAAAATATATAGCGGAAATAAGTGATTCGCAATGTGGAAATCAGCTAGTACTGCCTGTCTGTTTTGCTTGTTTTCAAATAAGAGGTTGGCACCTGTGCCCACTACCTATCCTGTGATATTACAACACCATAAGGCTCCCTGTGCCACTTAGAGAGACCTCTTCTTTAGCTAAATGTTAACAATTTGCCCGGGTTACTTTGGTTCACTGAAAACCTTTTCAGTTGTGTCTCCTTCTTTCAATATCATCATCAGCTATTTATATAGCGCCACTAATTCCGCAGCACAGTACAGAGAACTCACTCACATCAGTCCCTGCCCCATTGGAGCTTACAGTCTAAATTCCCTAACACACACACTCAGACAGAGACTAGGGTCAATTTGTTAGCAGCCAATTAACCTACCAGTATGTTTTTGGAATGTGGGAGGAAACCGGAGCACCCAGAGGAAACCCACGCAAACACGGGGACAACATACAAACTCCACACATAGTGCCATGGTGGGGAATCCAACTCATGACCCCAGAGCTGTGAGGCAGAAGTGCTAACCACTAAGCCACCATGCTGCCCCCTCACAACGAAGCCCCCACATCACAGTTTGGTGAACACAGTTCCTCACCATAATCTTTCCTGCAATATTTCTTCAGGTTGATTTTATAGTTTCCTTTCGGGGGCTTGCAGTACTGCTCACAATCTAAAAAGAATACAAAAGCACAGTTATAGCATTCCATTAAAGACCCTTTTTTTTTTTCCATAGCACACATGGTTAAAACAGGTGACAGTGTAGCTCTTTCTGATTTCTGTGTAGGAAAAGTAGTCATTGTCTCTATAGCAGTACAAAGGTAATTACCAATTAGAGTGTAAGCTGCTAAGTATGTGTGTAATTTCCCTTAGTACACAGCAGTGTATAGCAGCTGTCTGTGTGGGCATCATTAGGGATGCTGTTGAATAACAGATGGAGTGCCGAAGGTGACCTATCCCTTCAAGTGTAGATTTATAGCCTATCCAAGGAGTGTCCTAAAGATATACATCCCACCTCAGGAAAAGAGCCACAGAAGCGTGTTTGTATGCTTTAGATCATACATATTTGTTCAGAGGTATAACATGAAGCTTTTGGCGTTGTGTCCTAATTCCCATTAAATAATGAGATTAATAATATGTCCGGTTGTGATTTGAGTATATGGGATCTGAGATTTATTTTGAAAGGAGGGAAACGGAAAGCCTCCCCATAACAAGCTTTGGGTCTCAGCCAGGGTGAAAAGGCCATCTGTTGTAGGGTGGAGGGTGCAAAGTGTGCCAGGGACTCGTGCCAGGGTGACATTAGAAATCCTGTCACATGCCAGGCGAGTGCTGGGCACAGGCAGGTACAGCCTCGGGGCCTAGCTTTCCGAGTAAGGAGCTGTGACTGGGGAGATCACCTGGTATAATGCTGATTAGAAAGTACCCAGTATGTGGCAATGCAATTTTAACTCTGTCTTAGCCTACCAGGATTGAAGTGTTTATAGGATTTCTCAATATATATATTCACTACAGGCAAATCATGTAGCACAGTATAGGAAGAATCTTATAATTGTATATGTTTAGGCTGGAAAACTTCGTTAACTAGTCAGGGTGAAGAGACAGTAGTGGATGAGGAAATAAGTCACTACTATATATTCCACTAGTGGCCATTGTTCTAAGAATCCCAGTTGTACTATTGTATTGGAGGTATATCATAATACTGCCACATGGCCCCACAATAAATAGCACTGGACTAAGAATTATTGTCATTTGTGACAGAATATATGTGTAATATTATAATTATAGTGTGTGTGTATATATATATATATATATATATATATATATATATATATATATATATATATATATATATATATATATATATACATATACATTTGACTAGTACTCACTGAGGGAAAGTCTATTTCTCTGTCATGGCGGATGAGGTTTTGGGGGCTAAGCTACAAATTCTTGTGTAAAATGAATGTCATCCATTATTGTATACAGTTCCTCTCTTGGAGCCTGTGCTATTGTACTCCCGATGGCAATGAACGGTTAAGCTTCCTGGGGATCCAGTAAGTGCAGTTTAGCTGGAATCAGTGCTGGTCCCAGGCAGAACAGGCCCCCGGAGCATTAAAGCTTTCATTCAGATAAAGAGGAAATCTGCTTATAAACCTCCAGCCCAATCATATACCTAACCTTCTTCTTACTTTCTAATCCAGTTATCAAACACTGGGCATGTTTACCAATGCAGCCGGCACCGTACACAGCCAAATTGTGTTGGTGATTGTGTCCGTCTGTATATGTGCTTCTATTTTTCCATGTATTTTACCACATACCTCACTGTGCCATTTATGATGTTTATTTAGTCAGTGCAGTGAACAATGGTTCAAAGTTATACAGTGCAGTAACCCATAGCAACCAAAAATGTGCTTTTATTAGTCTACCTGGTACAGGATGGGTCAAAGCTAATTACAGATTGGTTATTAACGGCTACTACACTGTGCAGATTTAGAGGGTGTTGTATCTGCCATAGAAAGGCTAGTATGGGGGGGATTGCATGGACTTAGCAAACGTCAGGTCATTTGGGTGCCTAGGTGGTTCCTAAACTTTCTCAGTTCGAGTCTCCATCATTTTTGCAAGACACCACTAAGCCAAAATAATTACAGAGCAGTCCTGTTTTTTTAAAGTAGTTTGGTCAAAATAATGTAATAAGTTTTTAGGTCAGGACAGAAATGCTTATACACATAAATCCAGGGCAATTCTGTTTCTTTCAACGAACAATTTACAGCACTGATTAACAGGAATAAGATCAAACAAAATAAAACAACAATATGTACAAAATTGTGCTTGGTTATTAAAGAATGTTATAAAAATACCAAACTTATTTATTAATGGGATGGGTGCGCCTGTTGTGCACTACACAACTTTTCAAACCTTGGGATCAGCTTGGACAATGGATGGAGGATTCTCTGTGCTTTCGCACACTGGGCCCTATCATTGCACTGTCCCCCTTTTCACATTGTCACCCTCATCACACTGTGCCCCTCGTCATGCTGTCCCTCTCATCACACTGTCCCCCGCATCACACTGTCCCCCGCATCACACTGTCCCCCGCATCACACTGTCCCCCTCATCACACTGTCCCCCTTTTCACATTGTCACCCTCATCACACTGTGCCCCTCGTCATGCTGTCCCTCTCATCACACTGTCCCCCGCATCACACTGTCCCCCGCATCACACTGTCCCCCGCATCACACTGTCCCCCTCATCACACTGTCCCCCTTTTCACATTGTCACCCTCATCACACTGTGCCCCTCGTCATGCTGTCCCTCTCATCACACTGTCCCCCTCATCACACTGTCCCCCTTTTCACATTGTCACCCTCATCACACTGTGCCCCTCGTCATGCTGTCCCTCTCATCACACTGCCCCCCGCATCACACTGTCCCCCTCATCACACTGTCCCCCTTTTCACATTGTCACCCTCATCACACTGTGCCCCTCGTCATGCTGTCCCTCTCATCACACTGTCCCCCTCATCACACTGTCCCCCTTTTCACATTGTCACCCTCATCACACTGTGCCCCTCGTCATGCTGTCCCTCTCATCACACTGCCCCCCGCATCACACTGTCCCCCTCATCACACTGTCCCCCTTTTCACATTGTCACCCTCATTACACTGTGCCCCTCGTCATGCTGTCCCTCTCATCACACTGTCCCCCTCATCACACTGTTCCCCTTTTTACATTGTCACCCTCATTACACTGTGCCCCTCGTCATGCTGTCCCTCTCATCACACTGTCCCCCTCATCACACTGTTCCCCTTTTTACATTGTCACCCTCATTACACTGTGCCCCTCGTCATGCTGTCCCTCTCATCACACTGTGATATTTTTATTGAGCAATAAAGTACAGGAGTATACAACAGCTAGGTAGCTAGTTAAAGAAGGGTCTTATTTTAAGCTTGGATAACCCCATTAAATTTATTTTTAGTGGCTCACATGTGCTTTGTGCATAGGATTTTTCTCTATTTGTGCAAGTGCCCCAAAATTTCCACTGGAACAAGATTTCTGGGGAGCAACAAGGCCACATTTGTGGAGATGCAGAATTTAACACAACTAGAGGGAAGTAGTTGGGCAAAGTGAAGGCATTCTAACTGAACTATGGAGAAGACACAGTGCAGAAACGTGATTCCATAATCAGATAATGGTGATTTTATTTTAGAGATGGTCAATGCTGTGTGTATGGCTATTTACCGCAGGAATTGAAGTTTTCACCAGCTCTTAAAATGTATCATGAAGTGGAAGCAGTATTTACAACAACGAGGGTTGAATGCATGTAGAAGGCTGTTGGCTCCCGCCTCCCAATCCGCAGCGACATGTCACCCCCCTGCCGCAGCACACTAGGTAGCCACGGCGCACAGTTGGGGAAACACTGGTTTATAGCAAAGTGATGGAAGTCCTATGGAAGTTTTAATTTTTGTTAGTAAAACAACAACCCCTGTGAATGTCATGATACTGTTCTACACCTACATAGAGGCTGTCAGCCATTCTGGGAGTTGTAGTTCCAGAAAAAATGGAGAGCCACAGGTTGATCTGTGGCCTTTTAGACATTTTTCTCTATCCTCCCCTGCTGAGCTTTTTACTTTGTGCCCGGCCAGAAAACTGCAAAAGGTTGGCAACCTCTCCAGCGTCCAAGGGGTTAATGGTATCATTATTTCCGCTGGGATATTCGGTTTCACAAAATGAGGGGAGAAATTTGCAAAAAATGTTAGAGCAAACAGAGCCGAACAGGCCTCCACCCTGACTGCAGGACAGAGAGAGGGGAACCAGCTCCCTCTCCGGGGGAGAGCACACTATGATTCCTGCTGCTGTTAATATTATTATCATTAACATTTATTTATATAGCGCCAGAATACTCCCCAGCATTTTACACCTGCGATCAAACAGTAATAAAGCATGGCTGGGTGTTAACAGACAGACAGATAGGTAAGAGTGCCTTGCTCATAAGCTTATAATCTATAGCTCCATTTACTGTTTGATTGCTATGTCGGCTGTATTTTACTGAATCCGTCAGACCGCAGCTTGATATCACTGATTAAATATGGAGAAGGTTCCAGGTTATATTCTATATACTGCACATAATACTGCAATATATGTAAAGGGGCTATTTTTGCAATGTTGTACTGAGACTTTATTTTCTCAAAATTAATTGCCATCCAACTTATATTGTGTATTAATAGCATTTAAAATAATATTAAAGTAAGTGACATTTTTTCATGATCTTTTGAGAACAAAATATAAATTTTTACACATACACTGCGTTTGTGCCCGTCATCAGAATTTGGGGCAAGGGGTAATCTTGGCCATAGACTGCAGATTGGTAAAACAACTTTTAAACACAGACTGTACATGTATAATGGGCAGATTATATGGACCAATCACTTCTTTTTTGCTGTTAAAGTCTACGGGTTAGATTTGGCGCACCTTTTTAAAAGGAAAAGTGGAGGCATTGCCCATAGCAACCAGTCGGATTCTGAGTATCATTTTCTAGCATGTACAAGATTCACGATAGCTAGAATCTGATTGGTTGCTATGGGCAACGCCTTCACTTTTTCTTTTTTCGAAGGTTTGATAAATCTATCTCTATGTTCTTATATGAGCTCTTGTTGTGTGTACAAATCAGGTTACCTATGTGTTGTGTGTAACACTACTTGCGAGCCTGTGTATTGAGTAGCATGGTGACGTAGGCTTATAGCATCCATGCAAGGAGATGTTAGAGACGGATATATAAGTTTACATAATTCAAGAACTGAGCTGGTTATAATGTCTCTATAGCATTTTTGGTGAATACATATAAGATCCTATGTATGCACATATTTCACTGCTGACTACAGTGACTATGGTAGCAGGCCTGGTAGTGTTGGGGTTAATTTATCCCAACCACAAGAATTTTCTGTGTAAGAGTTCTGACCAGCCACCACCTCCCCTCCCGATCCTCAGAAGGATCATCAGAGAGTAGCGGGTACTCGGTACTCCAGCATCCAACCGCACGTGGGCAGTGACTTCTCCACAGACCCCCAAACGCTCTCTTAACCCTTCAGCACCAAACATGCACTTGGCTACGCAAGAGTCAGTTAATCAGCATTAGGTTTGTTACCCCTGATGTTAAATTGGTCAGATGGGAGAATAGAATGACATAAATCAGTGTCCCTGTATTTATTTAAAATGTAATTCTATTAATGATGGAAGAACATTACACCAAATATTTACCACTCCCTGGGCCAAATTCACAAAATAAATTATTTCTTCTTTGTGAATTTGTCATTATTAAATAAGGATTAGAGAAACGTGTTCATATAGACGTATAAAATAAACTTTTTAAACAATGATAGGACAATTTACTAAAAAAGATTGTAGTAAACCTATAGTAAACCACATTGACATTCTAAGTTGACTGTAAGTAAAATACTTGTAAAGTATTAGCAAATTCCATGTTTAGCAAAAAAATGGATTTTCCCCCTATAATTCTTCACAAATTCTATTTTTTGTGACTTTGCCTCATTGTGTTTTATTTCAGCCATCTTCCTGTCTCTTTCTTAACTGTCCCATTTGCTGCTCTCTTTCTCCTCTTCAAACTCACTGGATGTTAGCGGACCAATACATCACTGTATTATGCTATCTAACTATCCTTACTTGACATTGGACAATACAGAACTTGGGCATTCTTTGTCTAGGATGACTATTGTTTTCCTTCATCAGTCACTCAGTTACCCCCCTTGAACTCACTTCTTCACTTCTAATTTTTATACAATTCGGGAAAATGGCCAGGGCCAGTTAACCCTTTGCTTCACATGCTCCCACCCCCCGCGGCCTGGCATATTCTCTGGCGGCGAGCCTGGAAAACTTGTCTCCGAACAGCTTGTCTCGGAAAGCAGGGAAAAATTCCCAGTGTTTTGATGCACGCTTTAAATGTCTGGCATCCACCATCTTCCTCCTGACATGATGAGCTGGCAACTCCGCTAATTTCATTTACTTTGGGGTTGTTATCTAGAACAGAGCACCACCCCTTCCTCCTGCAGATGGTATAACTTACCAGCTGGCTCCTCTGTGCTGGTAAGGGCTGGGGTAGGGACCACTGCTGGGATTTCTGGGGGTGGGAAAAAATGGAAAGATGATTTATAATTCTGCAGTGTTTGCATAAATCATGAGCTGGAGGGACAGGAAAGGTAATAGAGATAAAGGATACTATACATAATAATGGAATAGGTCTACACATTCTAGGAAACTTAGTAATAGATGGAGGAATACTGAATATGTAATGGGTCTCATACAGGAAAAACAGAGGGAAATTAAACATTCAGCAAGTTTACATAAGATAATTATGAAAGGTAACATATAGGGTACTTACTGATGCAAGGAGCGATTGGTGAACGGCTTTGCTGATATCCCTTGGCACATCGGTTACACGTTAGACCAGTCACGCCATCTTTGCAAGGGCATTGTCCTGTGGTCTGGTTGCAGGTCTTACCTGCTGCTCCCACCGGATGGCAGTCACAAGCTGAAAGAGAACCGCCAATTAGCCCTCTGACCCTTAGTATATCAACAGGTCTAACAGCCTGCACAAAATGTTGACCAGTTCGGCATGTAAACATTGAATTTCCTTTCTTTATCTCTAACCACTAGAAATACATAAATCAATCACTGTTGTATCGACAATTCAGTGGTTTCTGAAGACATCGATCATTTTTCAACAAACACAAAGCTGTAATTGTGCATTTACTATAACAGTCTGATTTCATTTGACTTTGGATTATCATTTTGTAATGGAATCGCCTGTAGGAATGAACCCAATTTAAAACCGGTCTTGTAGGCTACACTTCTCAAAGCAGAGGAACCATTGTTTATCCTTTTTTTCTATGAATCCACCGCATGACAAATGGAAAGATGTATCTGCTTTAAAAGTATATGTAGCATGGATCACCTAAGATCGATACCTAGAGCCTGTTCCATACCCCGCCAGTGTCATTACGCGCCTCATGTCTCAGTAATAATGCTTGGAGTGCCAAGGTGTTTAAGCATATGCGCCTAGGAGGAATCTCCTTCCCTTCTTCTCCATCTCTGTTTCATTAAGTTTATCTCATTCCTCCGGTATTCCTTTGCTTGTTAAATGATGCTATGTGGTATCCCAGCATTAAGTTAGTAGCAGGGAGCGTGGAAAGTGTGTGGGCGCTTTCTGAAGACGGTGCTGTGGAGGTAATCCTTTAGTAAATAAATCTTTTTTCTATTGGCCACCTTTTTGGTTTAATGGGAGGAACGGGGAATACAAACCCTGTTTTTTTTTTTATCCTAGGGATTACGGCCAGGCCGCAGAGGTCTGATGCTAGAGTGTAAGTGGATGAGCCTTCACCATAGTTCCGTTTACTAGACAGGAATAGTGGTTTTCCAGACCTTCTACACTTCTCCAGTTGTTCATGGAGTCTCTCGCTGCTATTCAACAGACTTGTTGTGACGACTAAGGAAATATAGGAAAGTGCAATTCATTCACTAGTATAACATATTGAAATATTTTTTTTTTTTTTAAAGCCTGGTTCTACTTAAAATTTGAAGAATAACCTTGGATACTATCCAATAAGAAATATATTGCACAACACTTTCCAGAATGTGGGCATAGGGCGTAACATCAAATATACACGGCGCTATGTAAAAAATGTGCATGCATATACAAAATCATATGTATACAAGTATAGATATTATGGGATCAAAGCTGCTAAGTCAAAAAAACTATGTTTCTGGGCAGTGGATATTATTGCAGAGAGCTTGTGACTGGTTAAGTGCAATCTGCTTAACCCATTATAAGGATTCATGATTGAGAGACATAAATAGAACACCATCCTTTTCCGAACAAAACCATAGCCGAGACCTCACCAGTGGTCTAGTAACTATCATAAACCACAACTGATGTTGCCGTCCATTTGCTGAAAGAAGTTAAGTGAAACTGCACTGAGGGAAAAGGGTTCACTGAAGATGTCTCAACTGCTGGCGATCACAAGTACCGCAGAGATTTATGGGTTTGTAGTCACTGCCAAAGTACTGGGAGATGGCGTCACAAAGTTATTTCACTGCTGGTATTTTGCATAATGTAGGAAGTCTTGAACTTGTGTGTGTTCCCTGAATCAAAGCTACACTAAATATGTCAACCAGATAAACAGTAAAATATGGGACCTGAACCACTACAGGAGTTGTTCAAACCATGCACGGATTATTCCCTATGCAACAAGTTCCCAGGGCTTACAATTTGTGGAGGTGTTTGTGTGGGTTGGTGGTGGGGCGGTTACGGGGCTGGTAGACAGGTTAGGATGGATCTATTCACACCGTATTATTGTCTGTTGGGCTAACTCATCTATACAGTGAAATCTTTGCAAGCTTGTCAGGGAAAATAAAAACTGGGGGCTAGGAAGTGTACCAGAGAACCAACAGAGTTTTTATCCGCACCTGCTATAAATAGATGTAACCTGGGAATATAAAACCTCGGATGATAGAAAGGACTAATATCCAGGATATGCCAGAGGAAAGGTCTGGAATCCTCCGCACACATAATAAAGAGACCCACAAGATTTGGAAGCTTTGTACTATACAGGGTTATCCCCGAAGGAGGAGGTATCAGAGTAAAATTGGCCAGTTCCTATTCTCCAAGGCTATAATTTTGTAATGAGTTAATAAGGCTGCGGTTGTCGCTTCTTATCTTAGTGGGCGTCTTCCCACTTATTATGAGAGTTTAGTTTAGCCAACTATAATTGGATAATAACAATAACACTGTTCTTTCCGTCTGTGAAGAGATTTAATCTCTGACACCTCGCAGCAGGAGCATCTTCAGGGAAATGCCAATCTTTACTGTACAGACATCTCAGGTGGTTTATTGTCCCAGAATCCTCAGCTACAAGTGTTAAATCATAATGTAGGATATGTGCTAATTGTTGAATTGGAGATAGAATCACTCACTTCATTACAGGCATGTTTACTAAAGCCCTGTCATCAATATTTCAGTGTTTGTTTTAATATATTCTGTTAAATTATATACAGTTGAGCTCTGGTAACTAGAATGGCTGTATGACACAATATTGAGGTGTTACTGTCATCCCCACACGGAGGTAGATTTATCAAACCTTCTAAAAAGAAAAAGTGGAGGTGTTGCCCATAGCAACCAATCAGATTCTAGCTATCATTTATCTAGTACATTCTTGAAAATGATAGCTAGAATCTGATCTGTTGCTATGGGCAACACCTCCACTTTTCCTTTTTGAAAGGGTTGATAACTCTACCCCATTGGTGTTATCTCCCTTTCATCAGCTTAAAGCAGCCAATGGAGTTAGGCAACAGAATGCCAGCATGAAAGGGACTTCGTTATATGATTTCTACCCAAAGATGAAAATTCAGTTTAGTGAGGAATACGCCTAAGGAAATTCTGGTCCCCAAAGCTTAGTGACCTAGAGTAAACCATTCAGGATATCAAACAGGTCCCCCAACATTTTGTGCTCTGCAGCCTCTTCTCACAGTGTATTGCACAGCTGTAAGTAGACAGGTCAAGAGAGCAAGGGGTAAATGTATCAAGCTGAGAGTTTTCTGGCGATTTTGAAAAGTGGAGATGTTGCCTATAGCAACCAATCAGATTCTAGCTGTCATTTTGTAGAATGTTCTAAATAAATGATAACTAGAATCTGATTGGTTTTTCAAACCCGCCGGAAAACTCTCAGCTTGATACATTTACCCCCAAGTAGGCTGCAGCAGGACTCTCTTCATTGCTGCCAACCCAGACTTTTTTCATAGAGGCAGCGAATTTTCCACCAGTGGTAGCCCGCAGGAGCCAGTGGAGCTGGGGCACTAGCATGCAGGACACAGGGGACCTGCCAGTTATCTTAAATATCATATCCCCAGATAACTAAACTTTGGAGACTGGGTTTACTTTAGAATATTCAGAGACATTTCTATTATTATTGTGGGTCCCTTTAAATAAAACAAGTTAAGAAATTAGATAATACACAATCCAGATCTGATAGATTAGCAGTATATGCTATGAAATAAGAGAATGTAAATTCTTGGTATGTGAGCTTTAAATATATATGCAGGTGCACTGTTATGTATGTTGTCTGTGGGAAGCTTTCATCCATTTCTAAGTGACATCTGCAAAATGTACCACAGTCCATAATGTTTAATGTGTGACGTTAGATGGATGCATCCCCAACCAGAGGCAACTCTGCTATTGTCACAGATAATTTCCATGAACTACATTTGTGACGATTATAGATTTACCAAGTGTCATAGAGCACAGTGCCACTGACTGGTGCTACATACAATGCCAATCTGTTTTAATGACAAACGAATGGAACTGTGAGTAAACATACTGAATAACGTGTTGGAAACAGACTAGAAATGTAACAAACACAGATGTACCATACATGATCTTGCCCAGTGTCCTGTCCATGGTACTGATAGCAGTGAGTGTGACAACCAAAGGCAGTCTTATCTGTACTTAAATATTTTACAGAAACAGGAAGTGTTCAATCAAGATTTAGGTTAGCATTGTCCATATATATGTACATGTAACACCCTAATCTTTACCCTTATAGTTCTCACAGTTATAATTACGGATCAGAGGGAAGCCAGGTATTGGTTGGTAAATTTACACTGTCAAATATTTTTAATTGAGATAGTGAGAGGATATTCCAACCACCTCGTTTATACCCTCAATACATATGGCTAGAAATGCACCTAAACTTATCTGAAAAGCCTGTACAAATACTTTGGACTGTACTTCAACAAACTCAAAAAGACACAGCACTAGAATACTATTTAGTTGATAAATTGTATGGCTTTTTTGCCTGAAAGGGTGACTTTCTTTCACTATTACTTATATATAGGAGTTTTTTGTCTATCAAGCTCATACCATATCATTGTTTTTTATTATGTATTTTGTGTATTATAGCAATAATTTTTTATATATTCTTGGTTTCTGCCCTGGTTTTTTGCCATACAATTTATCAACTAATAAATAGTATTCTAGCGCTGTGTCTTTTTGAGCTTGTTGTAGTTTTTGTGGCAATTAGCAATTGGCCCCTTGTTTATCAGCTGCTTTGATATATCTCTTACACAGCCTAGCGCAGAATGTTTTGCTTAATTGGACTGTACTTCAAATCAATTTAGGTGTGTTCTATTAAAAAAAAAAAGTCTACTGAAACACACATTGAAGCAGCGGACAATAGTATTTCAAAACTACAGGGCAACATTTTGTGAATACATCTACAAAGGCTTCATTCTGTTGTGTTCCTGTAATATGATTTGTAGAATGCAATGTGGGAATGGGCTCTTACTCTGTTGTGGAACAGTTAATAAAATGTCTTAATAACAAATAAAACTGCTATATTATATAACTTCTTCCCTTTCCTTCATCTTTTCCTTTACACTTGAATATTTGCACTTTTGGAAAGAAAAATCCCTCTTTTTTTAATATTTGTCTTAAGAACATCCACTAATAAATGTTCATGTGTTGCATCTCAATGGGATTTACAGAGTTTCCATTTATTTATTTATTTATTTCCTGTTGTTTGGAAAACAGTTCAATAAAAACACAAGATAGAAAAATAATGACCCCACTAAATCTACCCATTGCATCCCAGTGTGGATCTACTACAAGGACTGCAATGTTGACATCCTCAGGTATCACTGCAGGAATATTTCATGAAATGACTTAGCTCTTGGCCAAGTTAACAGAGTTCAAGCAGGGAAACCATGAAATCATCACCTGGTATCATGAACTGGAGTTATCTATGGCTAAGTAGCATTACTGTCTGCTACTGGCTACAGCGGTTCAGTTTGAGTTTAATAATACAATATACATAATCCCTAAACTCTTGTTTGATGTAAAAAAATTAAAAATAGTTTAATCTCTATGGTTGAAGACAAAATTAACGTGTCCCAAGGAGCATAGTATGAAGGACAAAGTATTATAAAGGCGAAGACCCTTTAAACAGCTGTCTGTAACTCCCCCTCCCAGCGACTACCTCAGCTGCAGCTGTTTAGAAGACAGAGCTGTATTTTCCGTGTGAAAAATGGGAGGAATTTAACCCAAATGGGGAAAATCACAGCTGGTAGAGTCATTTAGCCAATAGCTAACTGGCAAAAGAAAAGGAGGAGAGGGGGGGAGGGGCGCGTTAGGCCTCATTAGGAGAAACTAATTGCCACCTTGTTATGGGACAGGAAAAAAAAAAAAGGAGAGAGAGAGGGAAATTCTTTCCAGGATTTTTTTCAACTTTAACAGTGGAAAAAGGAACGTGTTAGGAAGCTTAAAAAAAAAATATATAAAGTGAATAAACCTAGAGGATTGAGGTGCCCGGCGGAATCTAGGGTTCAAATCTGAATTTGAGGAACTGAAATAAAGGAGACATAACCCTATAATGTAGATTAGAGGAAATTATTCAGTGCTGAGGGAGAAAGGATTTCTCAGACAAAGCTAGATTACAGCACAGGTGCTATTACAGCCGTATAGCATTAGTCCAGTATGCATTAGGTCAGGGCATATCTGCCAAGAATGCAGGTTTTCAGGATCTCCCTGTCTGAACATGGCTGTGCATAGGTAGATACAGTCTTTTACGCTTGCCTATTGAAGCACAAGATAATTAACAGCATCTAGTGTGGGGATAAGGCTTATCCTGACTGGTATTGAATAACAAAATATATTACCCCCTCCACACTGGGTGCTGCCAATTACTTTGATGTGAATTCTTGTTTATGATTGGCTAGTGTAACACACTGTTGAAAACCTCCAGGTGAGACCTTCTCACCTGTGCATATGTACAAGTGGGAGTGGGAAGTGTACTGGTGATATGGTGACTATAGGTATTAATTATATTCTGAATAAGGTTTCCATGCATACACCCCCCAGCTTCCTGGTAGCAGAAACAGGTTAGTTTAACTCTAAAGCTGGGTACACACTACAGATTTTTCACCCAATAATCTTGCCAATCACACGATAAACGACCGTTAGGTCCGATATCGCATTAGTGTGTTCGCTCCCACCATCATGTTTTATCGTACCAAAGCGCATTGTATCGTTTTATTGGATTTTATAAACGGACTAAAAAGGTTAAGTCAATCATTTGATGAGTGAGCGCTTACACAAGTCAGTTGTATATAGTTAGGCACCAGCAGAGTAAGGGGAGATGTTATTTACCTGAGAAGATTTCTGTATAAATCACTGCACAGATCTGTACAGGATGGGCAGGAAATCATGTCTGGCTGTGTCGCTCTCATTTAATCAAAACATATTTTAGTTTTTAGCAGCTGACCTGGTAAACCTAAACTGAAACTCATATCATTTCCCAATTCCGTTGTCCCCATAAAACCTTTATGTGTATGTTGAAAGTAAAAATATTCGTATATATATATATACAGAAACCTAAAACTAACTGTATCCATATGCTGAGCTCCCAATGTTAGAGATAATATGATACATTTTTCTTTCATAGCTTTTAAAACGCCATTAGCTTAGGTTAACCTTTATCTGCTGACGGACAATACTTCAACCCAGTAAACTACTGGTATCATTACCCTCAACCATCTTATTAAAAACATTCAAAACTCTATAACTTCAGTGATCTATCAAACTCTGCCCTTCACCTCCAATCAAATTACACATTACTTTTCATTAACTAAACTTAAAATGTTTTCAGTACGTTATCGTACAGATTGAAGTGAGCTGTCCTCCTTTCTCTTTCTTGTCTAAACCGCTGTATATAGAGGAAACCATTTATTAACTGCTGCCCAGATTCGGACATATTTCTGAGAAATGTGTTCCTTACCAAGTCGCTGACTTGATCTGAATTAATAAACAGCTCTGATAAAAGCTAAGCTCTTACACAGACTTTACACTATTTTATCTGTTCACACCTCAAATGTTTTAAATGTTAAATCAGAGCAAAGAATCTTCATTATTGTTTACAATCTGCTGCTGTCAGCAATGACGCTACCACCCTATTTCTGAGAGGTCAGCACGGAGGCTTTCAGCAATTTATGTAAATAATATAAACCAGTATAGGCTGCCTATTTGTCATTTGCAATAGTGGTAAATAGTTTGTAAGTGTGTTGGTGTGTTTTATTTGTCCACAGTCCCACACTACTACAGGCGGGTTCAGGAATAGAGCTTGGTGACATTGAAGGACTGTAACTAAATTCTTAGTTAGTCCCCACTAGGGATGTGGAGGGGGGGGGGGGGGCTACTTTATAATCTGCTGGGCCTCTCACTGAACCAGTTGGTGCTGTGAAGAACCCAATCCCCAGTTATATTACTCACTGTGAGCTTCTACAGTCATTTTTTTCCAGGGTGCTTATTACTTTAATAACTGTCCCTCATCACCCATGGGACCTGTTATATAGTTTTAGGCACACTTTTTCAGCAGACCATCTCTGGTGTTTTTCACCGTCCTGGTTACAATCAAGGCACAGGGTCCAAGCAATTTCAGTCTGTCTGCTAAAGCACATACACATCTATTAGTTAGATGCATTTATTGAATGCATTTAGCGGTGTTTACAATGCACTTTGATTAAATGTCATGCAGTAAACGCCATAATGTTTACTAACACACAACTATTGAAACTTTTTTGTTTTAGCAGTTATATGTGTTTAGCAAATGTAAACTGCCCAGGTGTACCTACCTGAAGTACATACCCTAAGCAGCTCAGACACCTGCCTTACCTTTGCACGCTCTCCTATCTGTGATAGCTCGGCTGACATCCCGGTAGAAGCCCTCCTTGCAGTAGTGGCAGTGCCTGCCTGCCGTATTGTGTCTGCAGTTCAGGCACACCCCGCCGCTCTTCCTCCCCGACAGCTTGTACAGTTCCATGTTAAAGCGACATCGACGGGCGTGCAGGTTGCAAGTGCAGGCTGAGGACAAACAAACAGAGAATTGGTGCTTATTCCATCATACTATAAATGTGGCTACAGAGAACTACTACATAGATACATTAAATGACTTATCGGTATAATTCCTTCTAAATATGGCTTCACGGACAACATTCGGCAAATATCATCATCATCATCATCATCATCTATTTATATAGCGCCACTGATTCCGCAGCGCTGTACAGAGAACTCATTCACATCTGTCCCTGCCCCATTGGAGCTTACAGTCTAAATTCCCTAATATAGACACACACTAACAGACAGACTCATACAGACAGGTAGAGACTAGGGTCAATTTTTGATAGCAGCCAATTAACCTACTAGTATGTTTTTGGAGTGTGGGAGGAAACCGGAGCACCCGGAGGAAACCCACGCAAACACAGGGAGAACATACAAACTCCACACAGATAAGGCCATTGCCATGAATATATACTGACGCTGACTCTAAACAATCATTTCAAACGATCCATCCCCCGACTACACAGAATGGAGGCAGTCATGAGAATATTCATAATAATCTACTCACTACCAAGCACTTCTCATGCATTAATGGTAAACATATTCGTAGTCATGTGATTGTGCAGGCTTGCGTTCATTATGTGTACTTGCATGCCTTGTGCACATAAGATGGCCGCAGTCGCGCTCACACAGAGGAGAAGGGTGCATGGCTGGCACTTCAGAAATATCAAAAGGTCTGTCTTGTTTATTGCTGGCACTGTACAAACGTTACCTCCAGTATTGCCCATAGGTGTATTATTTGGAGTCTACTAGTAGATATAAGCTAAAGTTCTCTTTAAAATCCATTGTTTTCATGGTAAGTAGCGGGCAAACACACACCTACCTAGCTGCTTACTAACTGAATAAAGCCGATCAACTTTATTGTATTATTTCTACATTTTCAACCAAGCACTGCACTTAGGATACATAAACAATTTTGACCCGCGATGGGTCGCATATGACAGTCCGCTGATGAGATTAATCTGTTCATAAAACATGGCTCCCTATGATCCTGTCTGATTGTGTCACATCATGATGTGATTTCACCCGCCAGCTGCAGAATAACGTGACACGAGGAGGTTGGCCAATGCAGGGCAATGTGTTAACACTATTAAGAGACTAATCTCATGAGGTTTTGCCCCATGGTCACGTGCATTTGTTTGTGGGACAAAATCACCTGTATTGCCCTGGTATTATACTACACAAGGGGTAAATTTGTCAAGTTGCGGGTTTGAAAAAGTGAAGACGTTGCCAATAGTAATCAATCAGATTCTAGCTGTCATTTTGTAGAATGTACTCAATAAAGGATAACTAGAATCTGCTTGGTTGCTATAGGCAACATCTCCACTTTTTCAAACACGTAGCTTGATAAATTTACCCCCCAAAAGTAACAGAGGTCAGAGGTCTTCTTGGAAGATTGTCTTTGATCGGGCAGCACGGTGGCTAAGTGGTTAGCACTTCTGCCTCACAGCGCAGTTTGATTCCCGACAATGGCCTTATCTGTGTGGGGTTTGTATGTTCTCCCCATGTTTGCATGGGTTTCCTCCGGGTGCTTCGGTTTCCTCCCACAATCCAAACACATATTGGTAGGTTAACTGGCTTGTATCAAAATTGACCCTAGTCTGTGTGTGTGTGTGTATGTATGTTAGGGAGGTTAGACTGTAAGCTCTAATGGGGCAGGGACTGATGTGAGTGAGTTCTCTGTACAGTGCTGCGAAATTAGTGGCGCTATATAAATAAATTATGATGATGATGATGATACTAATAGTGTTGCAGGCAGTAGTATATTAGCAGGCATATGTGTATTCCAGTGTACATATTCTATTATGTGACATGGAGCCTATGTTAACCCCTTTACTGCCATGTCAGTGTCTTTAAATTCTTCCTGACTACAAAGGGTCCCCTCCTAACCCCTGGAAATAGTATATTTATGTAGACAGTAGGTATGTCCTCTTTTAAACACACAGATGTCAGCGCTCACAGTGTCTGTGTGTGAATGTCTGTAGCTGGGTGTTTGTCAGTGTGTGTTTGGCAGAGTCCACCTGTGTTTGTGTGAGCTTGTCTCTGTCTGTTTAAATGTCTTTCTGTGCGTGTAATCCATATATACAAAGGACATCACTTTTATATGTTTATACGCTGATGGATTTTAACAAGCTGCATCTCTGTCTAAGGTGTCTCAATGTGCAGTAAACTGTATACCGTTGCTATAAAATTTAATCACTCCCTTCGGTATTTTTCACATTTTATTTTCTTGCATCATCAAAATCAAAATGAGAATTACAAAAAAAAAAAAGGTAAAGCTTTTTTTCTTAATTGCAAATTAACACAATAATTGATTAAATAAATATTCACACTTGATTTAATATATGTTAGAAGTGCATTTAGCTGCAATTACAGTTGCTAGTCTTTTTTGGCAAGTCTCTACCGGCTTTCAACATCTGCACACTGTAAATTCACCCTTTCTCTATTGTAATAGTGCCTTGGTTCCATCAGGTTGGCTGGGGACCGTTGGTGAACAGCAATTTATAAATCCTTACACAGCTTCTCAATAGGATTATAATTTGGGATTTGACTGGACCACTCCAGGCCACTGATTTGTTTTTGTAATTAAACCACTTCAGTGTGGTCTTTGTTATATTCTTTGTGTCACTGTCCTGCTTGAATATACATCTGCTCCCAAATTCTGCAGCAGGTTTTCTGCTGCGATTTGTCTTTATCTTGGTCTATCCGTTTTGTCCTCTTTTCTGACAATTTGTCAAGAAGCCTTCCCTATAACAATGTGCTCCTGCCTCTATGCTTCACGTCAGGTATAGCGTTGTTGGGATGATGCACAGTGTTAGGCTTGTACCAAATATAGGCCCTAGCATTGAGGCCAAAAAAAGTTCACTCTTAGTGTCGTGAGACTATAAAAATCCTCCTCCAGTTGTGGGTCTCACACGCACTGTTCCCTCTAAGTTGGGAGATGTGGGAATTATAGTCTTAAAATATTTTACTTGTTAGGAAAAATCCTGCAGATTGTGAATGGAACTCTTCAGGGTGGAGTTTTCATTAAATAAACGTTTTAACTCTTTTCTAGGTTGCTCAGGTTAGAACAAAGGTGCCCAAACTCAGTCCTCAAAAGCTACCAACAGTTCATGTTTTCAGGATCTCTTTAATCATGCACAGGTGAGTTAATCTATTTGGCTGGCTCAGTAATTATCCCACTAGTTTCTAGAGACAGAAATCCTGAAAACATGACCTGTTGGTAGCTGTTATAGAGAACTTCACAGCTGTGTCATATTCTCTCAAATTTTCTTTGTATGATGGACCTGACAGTGTTCCAACGGGCATTAAAAGGCTTTGCAATCTTCTTCCTCTGATTGATGCTTTTCAAAAACCTTTTCTCGGATTTGCTTTGAATGTTCTTTGATCTTTATGATGAAGCTCTTGTTTGGAAATGCACTACCCAACTAAGGGCCCACGGACAGGTGTATTTATTTTGAAGTCAATTGAAACACTTTAATTGTACACATGTGGATGCCAGTCATTTAATTACGTGATCTCCAAAGACAACTGGCTGCTCCAGAGTTTATTTAGCTGCACGTTAACAAAGGGGAAAAACGTTTTTGTGCTCACTTACTCTCTGTGTTGTATTTGTAATTAATTGAAAAAAAAGCGTTAGAGTTGCTTTTACTTGACATTACAGAAGGTCTCATTTACAAATATTCTATTTAAGTGCAAAATTTTTGCTGAAATCACAGCAATCAATCAGCAGTTTGCGTTTATCGGTCAATGCAAGAAAGAATTAAAGTATGTATACTGATAAAAAAATATGTTAAATTATCATTTAATTGATATAATTTTTGTTTAAATAATTATTTTAATAATAGTTATTACTTCCTTTTAATGACTGACCGGTCCACACTTTTATGCACATCAAATTCTCATGGAATGAGCAAACAGAACTCCACTGAAACTAGTTTATAGCAAAGTGATGTGAACATCAAGGCATTTTGCTCTTTGTAAAAATTGCAATATCAGGCAAATTAGGAAATGCCCTTTTAGTGGCCCGTTAAATCCGCCATTGTGCCTCGCAAAGTTCCTCTGTTACACTAACAACAGTACATAGGCAGGAACAATGTATAGTTGCGAAATGTCCCTGGAAAGGTCCTTGTTTTTCAGTATTGACCAACAGTACAGTACAAATTGTATATTGAATGCGTCTCTCAGTATCTCTTTTTACTCTCTAGACCAGTGTTGGCTAACCTGTGGCACTCCAGGTGTTGTGAAACTACAAGTCCCAGCATGCTTTGCCAATATGTAGCAGCTTATTATGGAAGGGTATGCTGGGACTTGTAGTTTGACAACACCTGGAGTGTGTCAGGTTAGCCAACACTGCTCTAGATGTACAGCGCTGCGGAATTAGTGGCGCTATATAAATAAATGATGATGATGATAGTCTTTGATTTAGAAGTTACACGTGCCAGTAGCTATCACATGACAAAAGTATGCAACTAAGATATACTATGTAAACGCTTTGTATGTACAGTACGCATTGAATGTGTATATATATATATATTTGAAAATTAATATTTATATAAATTATTATACTGTTAACAGTTGTTATTTTATTTTATGATCAAATAAAAATTGCATGCGTTCTGATGTGACCTGTTATTGTACATACTCTTGTGCGTGTACTGCAGCCTGTTGTCCGTGTCTACATACAGCAAGTACTGTTTAGGCAGAGTGTACTTACCCAGATTCAGATCAAAACGTATCTTGAGATCCGCTAGG